>NC_090450.1:566871954-567179889 GCF_031143425.1 Pleurodeles waltl
GGACGAGAAACACTGGCTGAATTTTCTAGATAGACCATGGACCTCATTACGAGTTTGACGGGCCCAGGACCACCATATTATGAACATGGCATTATTCACAACAGAATACAGCCAAAGCACTGCCGGCACTGCCAGTGCAGTCTAGCCACCACAAACGAGGTTAGTCACCTGCAGACCATGTTTCCGCCGGACAGATTACGAGGTTGCACACCACTAAGGTTTCCGCCGCAGTTGCACCACCATGGAAACCCAGGTGGAAACCAACTGTATGAAAGGAGACACTCACCTTCAGAAAGCCATACTTGTCCGGAGCCCCCATGGAACCTGAACTACACGTCTTACCGCTGCTCTTGCTTGCCCAACGACTGTAGAATCTGCAAAGTACACACTCTTGCCTGTCATTGTTGTATATTGACAGTTTTCGTACACACACACAACACACATTTGGGAAGGGGGTGCGGGGGTAAACACTCACATGTAACTGCACAACAACACGCACACTCACAGACAGCCACACACACTTGCATATACACAACAAACATGCCACAGCCACCTCACCCACACACACACACACAAACGTCACAAACACACACAGGTACAAACGTCACAAACACTACACAGGCCCACACTCACACACTACCACACAATATCAACACGTCACAAAAACAACCCATCCTCGCCAACTACAATCACTTGACAGGGACACACAGGGGACACTACCCAGGAACACATCACACAGACTTCACAACATAACACCAACACGCAAAACACAAATATAAAAACACAATCAAACTACTTACCGATAGACCTACAAAGAACTCCATGTCCAACATTTCATGCACATAACGCTCACACACTCAATGCACCCAAAGCCACACAACACACCAACAAACACATCAGCAAACCCACAACACTCATTACCAAGACAACTAATCTCTTCAACACACAAATGTCCATGACACAATACATACCCTACCACGTTTGGACAAGAATACTGGACACAACCGCACATACTGCACAAACAACACACGTAGACCAAGCAGAACACACACAATCATACACACAACCAGTGTCAGCCAGGAACAATTCCTGGGAAAGAAATGCATGTCAAAGACGTAACCAGGAAACCAATGACTGGTTGGTTTAAGTAATTATTGTAAGTAAACAATGTATGTATAACATAGGCCAGTCCACAATGCAGACATGCTGCATGCACATAGTACACAGATGTGTGCCCCAAACTCGACTCCTGACTGCCATGTAACTTCCACAGGAAGGGGAATCAATGGGACAGACAGGCACCTCAGGGGTTGTCTGGGGTGGTTGGGTTTTGGAGGGGGGCCTTTGGGATCAGAGGGGGGTTTGGGTCTGCACTTAGTTTTAGGGAAGGGCTGGCTCTTAGGTCGAGGGGTAGACTTCTTGGCAGGGGTAGAGGCATGGGAACCTGCAGGGGGCAGGGGCGGTCTCGGAGGTGGAAGGGCCGGACTTGGGGAGCGACACTGAATGTTTAGGGGTATCACGGGGTGGGAGAGGAGTAGGGAAAACGGCAAACTCCAAAAGGAAAGCTTATTTTGGACACACGGGGGTGGTCATAGCAAAAAGGTTTGGGTGTAGAGGGAGAGGAAGTGGTTGTAAGAGGTGTTGGTGTGGATGTCTTGGGTGCATGTTTGTGTAAGGTATGCTTGTGGGTGGTGGGTGTCTGCTGGGTGGGTGAGTGTGGGTGTTTCTGTGTCTTGGGAGGAGGGGGGTAGAGGTGCTGGGAGATGCCATGGTGGTTTGGGTAAGTGTCTGTTTGGGGTGGTGACTGCAGGCATGGTGGATATGCTGGATGTAGGCGTGTCTGTGGTTGTGGTGTCTGTGGATGTGGTGACTGGGGTGGATGTCAGATGTCTACTGTCATGTTGTCTGTGGGTAAGATAGGTGTAGTGGCTGGATCTGTGAATGTTGATGTGGTGTCTGCAGGTGTGTCAAGTGTTGTGTCTGTAATGCTGGGGGTGGTGGGGGTGTCAGGGCAGGTTGTGGCTGTTGATGTGTGTGCAGGTGTATGTTGCTTGTGTGCATGCCGGTGGTGTGTCTTGTGGTGCCTGTGTTTGTCTGAGCTACCCTTGGATGTTGAGGTGGATGCATGCTTGTGTGTCTGTGTGCTTTGGCTGGGTCAGTGAAGAGGGGTTTGGGATAGGGAAGCGGAAGGTGGAGGAGGGGACGGAAGACAAAGGGTGACTGGATACCGTCAGTGTGGAGGCCAGAGCCTGAAAAGATCTCTGTAGGCCAGCCAGTGCACTGTGAATGCCCTCCAGGAATGCATTGCTCTGTTGTATCTGAGTTGCCAGTCCCTGGATGTTATTCGCGATGGTCGACTGACCCACAGAGTTCGACCTCAGGAGGTCAATAGCCTCCTCACTGAGGGCAGTAGTGCTCACAGGGGCAGGGGCAGAGGTGCCTATGGCAAAGGAGACACCCACCCTCTTGGGTGAGCGGCCATTGCCAACTAGGTGGGGAGCCACAGGGGGAAGGTGATAGTAAGGGGGCGGCAGACAGAGATGGTGCTGGGGTGGTTCCAGATGGGTCCGCCACCTCCAGGGTGTGTCCACTGGAGGAGTATTCCGATTATGGAGACGAGGATCCTGTCTCCACCGTGGCACATCCGTCACCCTGTGGGCTAGTGGGTCCCTTGATGTTGGTGGTCTCAGCACTCTGGGTTCCATGGGCAGCAGCTTTCCCACTCAGCTGTGCTCTGTCTCCTTCGCTTGCTGATGCTGATGCACAGAAAAAGAGAGAGAGAGAGAAGGTCATCACATTTTTCACACACACATAAACTCCAACATGCACAACAGTAACAACACATCTATGCCAAATAAAGGCCCAGCTAGAAACCATTCAGATCCTCCATCATGTTACAACAAGATACTTCCAACATTCCAATGTGACCACAGTCTCACCTAGAAGATAAGCCAACCCACCTGACCACTACATCACCATCCCATCAATTCAGCTGTAACTCAAAAGCATCATGCACAAGATGGATTGGCTAAATCTAAAATCTAGCCCCATAAGATCATCACTGTCCATCATCAAATCAGTCTACGGAAATGCAGTTGACTGACAACACAATATCATGCCTCCCCTTACTCCACACCTGCCTACTCCATTACCAGTAGTCATTTTCCATGAAAGTAAACTGATCTCATTTCAAATATGACACAGCATGTTACTTTCCAATCACATGCCTAACATAATTCTGTACACAACTTACAGAATGGCAAACACCTCAGATGAAGATACTACATTTGGCATACCCATACAGTGTGCATCACAAAATGGCATAGCTTGTCATTGAAACATCTATCAAAATACTAGGAAAAGGTTAATTAAGAGTATCTGGACTCACTTATCTAACTCATTGTTACATAGACAACAATTCTATACACTGCAAAAGGGGCCTACTTAGCAAACAGGATACAGCCACAGACAACCATAGGGAACACAGTAACACCAACAATACAATGGACACCAAACAATGTGCATGAAGGGTTCATAGCATTCCACCATACATGCTGATTAGAAACCTCCACATGACAACATCTAAACACCTACATCACTAAAAACTGTCCAGACATGTGATTCCTATTACCTTAGTCAAGGACTAATACTTACACAACTGATTACTAATGTAACCATGAATGACCCGTACACCTAGAGTCAAGCAAATTGAAAGACAACATATCCCATAACACCAACATGTGTATGTCAAATGGAACACCTGCTACACCATTAAATCAGACAGAAATGAATTGAGCCATTACCAAAGCTGTCCAAACAGCCTCAGATTAGCAGAGATAAGTCTGGCAAAGTAGAGGTTTCAACATAAGATTAGGCACAAATTATCAATTGACACATGATGGAGGCAGTAAATAGCATTTGTGGCACTCATATGGTATTGCCCTATGTAGCATGGACAATATACATGGGCTAAGGGATCAGCAGCCTAGCCACTTACCTTCTCGATACCAAATATACTGGGATAAAAGGTATTTGTTTTGATGTCAATGTAATGTCATGAAATGTCAATGTCACACTGTCACCATGAATTTCACAATGTAGGATGTCCACCCTGATCACACTTCACATTTCCCAATGTATGAATTTGCCATGACAATGGGGACACCTCCTCAAACCTCATAGCGCGTGTAGTAAGTTGGCCATACCAAAAGCCTGATTAGGATGACAGCCTACAGTGGGATAGTACTGGTCAGAGAACAAAGACCTATACAACTTACCATATGGGTAAATGGACTTGAGAACACTAGGTGGGAAGTATGACACACAAATATGTATGGCTGAGTAGAGTCACACATATGACACAGTCACATTTGCACCTCCACATGCAGTCATACTATTTGGTTGACAAAGGTGATTAACATGCATAATACAATGGCCACAACTGTGTTTGTTTCTTGGCAACTGTAGTACTATGTCTTCCTAGTAGTCACCATACCTGCAGCACTTACCACATTGTCACAGCTGCAATACTTAGACATCATACACTAAACTTTCAGAGGCAAGTACATGGGTTCTGTTACTGCTGACCCCATCATGGCTGCTGTAATACCCTCAAACGCACCCCTCCTTTGTTGAGAGGACATCCTCAGCTGGGCCACTGGGGTCTTCCGGGCTCAGCGTCTCAGGTCGTCCCACCACTTCCTACAGTGAGTGCTCCACCGGCTGGGTCCATACTTGCTTGGCAATGGCACACCAAATTCCCTTCTTCTGATGGGCATTGACCTGCATGAATGGCACAGACAAAAGGAAAAAGTCATGTCAACATGCACCATACCAATAGCAGTGGCCAGTACACTTCAGTGACAGCAAGTAGGCAAATATTCCCACCCTCTCAACTCACACTCATTTGCAAATTATCATCTGCATGCATCAACACCTTCACTACTTTACATTTCAGGTACACCATCATTCACCACACCTATCACACATTGGTATTGCATTGGACTCATCTGCTTGTCTGGTGCACCATATAGTTGTTCATATAGGGGTAGGACCTCCTCCACGAGCTTATCCAGCTCGTCAAGGGTGAAGGCTGGGGCCCTATAACCTACAGGACATTGCATAATAGCTCTCAGAGCCAGTACACAGCAGCTCAGGTAGTGGAGGTCTGGCTGGCAGCAGTGTCAGAAGTCAAGTGAGCAATACTGCAGAAGATAGCGGTCATGTCCGCCGCGTACATGACCGTCACCGCCAGCGGACATCGCCATTGGCCCAAGTCCGCAAAAAGCAGCAATGTCTTCCAATGGCAATTTCCACCAGGGTTGTGACCGCCTACCGCCATGATGACTTCCGCCGGCAGACTTAGGTCACTTCCATATGTCCAGTACAGTAGGTCAGACGGCTACCATTTTAAGCACATTTCATGTATGGAAGATTTTATAATCTGTGTCATAAACTATACCCCAAATTGTGCAGTACATATGTCAGTACTGCCTTCATGTTTAGTTGTCAATTTGTGCATCTGTGCAGTAAATGCTGTGTTACTAGAGGACATGTGTTGGTAGCAATGTACACCTACTGAGAGGTTCCTATGTGCTTTGAAAACATAGATAACGTGCAACAATATGTGTAAGACATGTCAAATCAGTTGTACTTACAACCATGTACAGTAACAGGTGAATATGTATGTGTAGTTCAATAGTTATTTGGGGGAATTTGGACCAAGGAGGATGTCATCGGGTACCTAGCTATGTGCTGTACTGTAGATATCAGAGTTTGGAACCGACCTCGACAGCAGATATGTGTGAGTTGTTTATCTGACTTTACAACATGTTTGCATGCTGCATGCCACATACTATGTTGACATTATTTCACTTAGTTATCCTTCCATGAAGAGAGGACAACAACCATTAGTGTACCGTCCACTAGCAGACCTGCACACCATGGAGTAGAGACGTTGTATACAGACATATTGGCTGAATCATAATACTATCATGGATCTTTGTGATCAATTGGAGCCATATCTGATGCCTGCCATTCGCAATCCCTATAGCATACCTCCCATCATTCAAGTCTTGTCAGTGCTACACTTCCTGGCCACTGGGTCCTTTCAGAATACAGTGACCCTAAGTGCAGGAATGTCTCAGCCCATGTCAGTCTGGTTTTGAGGGATGTGAGGGATGTACTGTGTGCATTGTTGAAGCATCTGAACAGCTACATTAGGTTTCCCCAACGTGCAGATTTGGCCTATGTGAAGGCAGAGTTTTATGCTATGGGACACACTCCACATGTGGATGGAGACATAGATGGCACCCATGTAGCCTTGATTCCCCCCAGCGCCAATGAACAGGTGTATAGGAACAGGAACAACTACCACTTCATAAACGTTCAAGTGGTGTGTCTGGCAGACCAGTACATTTCACAAGTCAGTGCTAACTATCCAGAATCAATCCAAGATTCCTTCATCATGCGGAACAGCAATGTCCCACTGCTGACGACATGACTCCACACAAAGAGAGCTTGGCTGGTTGGTAATTTACAACTGAAATGTGTGTTTGCAACGTATTTCTCCTGCCATCACAATGTTGCATGTCCCACATAAATGTATGTGTTCTACCAATTTGTTCACAGGTGACTGGCTATCCAAACCGTCCTTGGCTGTTGACACCACTGAAGTATGCAACGATGTCAGGGGAAGTCTGCTACAATGAGGCCCACAGGAGGACCCAGCGCTTCATTGGGCAGACTTTTGGGCTCCTGAAGGTAAGATTTAGGTGCTTGGACAGATCAGGAGGAGTCCTCCTCTACTCACCCAACAAGGTATGTCAAATAATAGTTGCCTGCTGCATGCTCCACAATCTTACCCTGAGAAAACAGATACCATTTATATCAGATGAGGGGGAGCCAGCAGAACCTGTGCGTGGAAATGCAGATTTGCCAAGTGATGAAGATCCAGAAGAAGTTGAAACAGGAGACTCTAAGGCAGATCTCATCAATCAGTACTTTAACTGACTAAAAGGTACGCGAAGTAGACGTAATGTTGTGGCACAAATTTGCAACCTGAAGTGGATGGGTAGCATGTCACCTCCTTTCTCACATCATCTGTTGGGTTGTAGCTAGCTCCAATGCCTTTGAGTGAGTTGTGCATGGTAACTGAAAATATGTATTGTGTACAGAACAGAGTGGTCTACGGCATCATGTGTTGTTCTAGCAGATGCAAAGTTACACTTGTGGACATGACTTCTCTGATTTGAGGAGTGTATTCCGCTATGTCCCATCCCTCTTCTTTTACAATCACAGATTTGCCTAGATTCTGTTTGGCTTATCAACCTTGGCAAATGACAGACAGTGTCAGAAGCAGATGGGAATTGCAGACAGACATGAGAAGTGGCCATGGCTGGTACCAGGTACTATAAGTCCTGATTATGTGGAGTATGACTAACATTATTAGACTGTCAGGAGATGGGGTGGAAAAGTGTTTTTCCGTCAAGTTCACCTGTTGGGTACAGGAGGTTGTCAAATGCTGTCATTTGTATTTGGATATTTGTCTGGCTCATGCGTAAATGTAGGACCATACCCTCTCCCATCACAATTATAACAGTTGTATATAATCTACCTTGGACCTAGCTGTCAGTGTGTTCCTACTTTGCAGACCAATGTGCATATCACTGTGGACTGACATAGGTGAGTGACAAGCCTACAGGTGTGTGACCATTGTAAGTGAAAGGATCCAGGACTGGGTAGATCAGTACTGATCTCTGTCTGTACCATGGGATATGTATATTTGGAAGCTATAGTATGGGTATGTGATAAGGCTTTACCAGGTGATACAGAGAACCAAACTGTGTGCCTCCTGCCTTGTTGGTAGAGTTACATGACCCTAACTTCTGTATCATGTAGTTTAGCATTGTGTTACACCTTAGCAGACATCCTGATGCTACTCTCAGTCATGCTCCTTGTGCTGTTAGCATATCTAACACTGATTGTGTGTAGTTATAGTTTACAACTTTTTTGGTATCTCTCTTGTTACAGTCCTATTGTAATGAGTCTCCTGCGGATGGGTCCCACATATGAGGTCCATAACAATGGGTGTACAATACAGAGGGACATGATCAGACTAGAGTTGACATGCATAACTATTGTACATGGATGATAAATGAGACATACACAGAACCTGTGTTTAAGTGTGACTTATTGTGGAAATAAAAACAACATATGTGACTATTAATGTAAAACACACACAACAATAGTGATGGGTTCAGTCATGGTGGATGAAATCATCAGGGTAGCTGCTACACCATTTAGAAACACAAGTCCAGTGTCCTTGCACTATAAGAAAATGGAGAGTGGTTACAAAACAGTCAGCATGGTGTATCTGTGGCACACAAGGGGACCAATTCAGGAGAGGTTTACTTCCTGGCGAGGCCTCTATTCCACTAGCAGCCACAGATGTAGAAGGGCCTGATGTAGCATTGCTATTGGAAGGGGCTAGATGTTGGGTACAAAACCAACTAAGTGTGGTATTGATGTCTCTCAGCACATCCCTGCAATGGAAGACAAGTGGGTATTCTGTGCCTGCCACTGCTGCATGAGTTCCTGGTGGTTGTCCCTCTGCAGCTTTTGGATTCCCCCACCATGGTGATAACTTGGTCCATCAGGCCTTGGAAGTTTGGTAGGCTCCCAAGACTTGGAAGATGGTTTCCTGGTCAGTAGTGTCCCTTTGAGACCTTATCCTCTGGCCCACATCATTCTTTCCACACACCATGCCCCATGTGCTTCTGCCCCTGGCACATTATGCCCGCTCCCAGTGGTGGCAGGTCCATTATTGTCAGGGGTGGCAAGTTGAGACTCAGGTACCTGTACTGTGGGGCACACAATTGATGAAACAGTGCTTGGGACACAGGGTGGGGGGTGGTTGCCTGTGATGGAGTTGATGTGGGCAGGGTGAGGCTGACAGTTGTTGACTGACCAGGTGTCCCAGATGGGCCAGGTTCTATGTTAGTGTCCAGACATCCAGGGGTGTTGTCCTCACTGGGGCCTTTATCCAAAGGGGTAGTGACAGTCTCTGGTATCCTCTCTATGGTGACAATGGCAAGGTTACTTGTGGAGGGAGTGAAACACAGAGTTCAGGTACAAATGGGGGTATTGTAGCAGTTGTGTGAAATGCAGACAGTGCCTTAATATGATACCCAGCAATTACAATGACAGGTGCTGCACAATGTAACTTAGTACAACATGAATCTCTGTAACTTCAATTCAATACACCATGTTTTATGCAGGTAAACTATGTTGGTAGGGATTTTATTGCTGATGGCATCTGATAATGTCTGATTATTGACACGGCTGTACACCTCTGTTACCTAGTGAACTGTCTGGCATGATAGATCACACAAATAAGAGCTGTACAATGCACACTGGTGCACAATGAACATTGACCTGTATCTGGATGTACTCCATGGGCATCCACCCAGCCATCTGACTTTCCAAACCAGGAGGTTATATCTCTAGCTTGGGATCTTTAATCTGTGGCCTTCATATATGGGCACTCAGCTATAGCTGTGTTTTGGTTGTGATGCTGGTGTGAGTAAGACAGTGCATTGCTGTTATTGCCATGTACTGTTCCACACCGGAACAATCAAGATGGGTTAAATAAGAATTTAGTTTAACGTGCCAGACAAGTAATATTTGGTGCAGTGTACTGGTGTTGAAAATGTTGGGATGTTGCATTCTGGGAGTTGTAGTGCTATAATTAGCCAGTACCTCACATGCCATTTCCAAAGGCTGCGGGCCAGATGAGTTTAGTGAACATGTGGCATGAGAGGGAAGGGTACTAGGTGATTAGGAGAGAGTCATAGTCGGTGGTGTGTAAATAGGGGTGGGTAAATAGAGTTAAGTAACTGTTGAGGTGTATGTGTTGTGATGTGAGTGGGTGGCGGGTGTTGTGTATTATGTGTGGTGTAAATGGGTGCCTATTCTAGCTATATTAAACTCTCTGGGATGTTGGTTGTCTGTGCTGTCTGTGGCATGAAGATTGCAAAGGATTGTGGGTTGTGCTGGAGTGTGTTATATAGTGCAGTCAGTAGGTGTTTCAGGTGCGTGGATGTGTAGCAGGTGTTGGGTGTGTGGATGTGTAACAGGTGTGGTGTCAAACTATCCAATGTGTGTGGTGCTGTGATTGAAGTGAGTTGAGACCGCTGCGGTCCGTACCACCAATGGTTTTCCACCATGGAAGAACCACTGTCATGATTGGTGGATTGTAATCTGATGGAAGAAATTTTTTTCAGACTGGCGGTGCTGGTGGTTGGAACTGTCTCTTTTCTGTCTTGGCCGTTTCAGAAATGTGGCAGTTTTTAGGCGGACTTCGCTGTGTGACTCTTAATAAGGCAGTCAGATTGCCGCAAACATGGAGGTCTTTAGGCGGCTTCCACCGCAGCAGTCTTACCAAAAGACCGCCAAACAGATAATGAAGCCCAACGTTATCCCTTTTGATGGAGTAAATTATGACATTCTCCACATGACTCAGCAACTACTCCAGGAAATGAACGATTTTCCAGTAGGTTCTTAATCAGGCAAATTAGATTTCCTTTTTTAGTTTTATATAGAGCGTGCTTGTCCCAGCAGCATTAGAGCCCTTTACATGAGAACCAGATTAGATTACACAAAGACAGATTCATTTATTTTTCCTTTCAGGCATGAGGACCTGATTTAGACCTGATTTAGAGTTCAACAGATAGGATACTCTGTCATAAACATGATGGATTTGCCATCCACTGTATTACAAGTGCCAAAGGATATAATGTATTTGTAGTACTGAGGACATGGTATGATGTACGTGATGAAGTATCCCATCTGACAAATTCTAAATCAGGCCCTAAGTGATTTGTCCATTCTTCTCAATCAATTAATCAAGGACTTGTAAAGTACGGCTAATCACCCATAGGATCTCAGGGCGTTGAATGTAGGTGTGCTGTTCAGTCAAAGAGCCAGGTCTTGAGGTCCTTCCTGAACAGCCTCAGTGATGCGGTCTGCCTGAGCTTGAAGGGAAGTGTGATCCATGTCCGGGCTACTAGGTAGGAGAAGGATCTTCCTCCTGCTGAACGTTTCCGGATTTTGGGGATGGCTGCAAGGGTGAGCTGGGAGAAATGAAGACGTCTATTGGGTGCGTAGAAGGTGAGGCGGTGGTTAAGGTATGCCGGTCCTATGTTGTACAGTGCCTTAAAGGTGTGGATCAGGAGTTTGTATGTGATGCGCTTGTTGACTGGGAGCCAGTGTAGGTCTGATTCCCAGGATGAGTCTGGCTTCAGCATTCTGGACTCGTTGTAGTCTTGATTGACGTTTTTTGGTGATGCCGGCATAGAAGTACATTGCCGTAGTCCAGTTTGCTGGTGATGAGTGTGTGGGTGACTATCTTCCTCATGATGGGGGAATCCAAAATCTTCAGCAGGCGATGGAGGGTGTAAAAGCTTGATGAGGAGATGGGTCATTGATAGAGTGGAGTCCAGGATGATGCCCAAGTTGTGCTCAAGGTCAGTCAGGGCGGGGGCGTTACTCAGAGCAGTGGGCCGCTAGGAGATGTTCCAGGCAGAAGGGGTGGAGCCGATCACGAGGATCTCTGTCTTGTCCGAGTAGCGCTTAAGGCAGCTGGCCTCCATCCAGGCGGCGACTGCTTTCATCCCCTGATATTCAGACTCCCTCAGAGCTCTGTTCAAGAAAATATGCAGACATACTTAGAGGTCTAATTCTGATAATATTGAGAGTCAGTGGGTTCGGTGTTTGAGCTTGTGTCCTGCTGCCAAAGTTGCCAGAGAAAGAGGATAGTGATTGTCTTGCAGAGTTGCTTGCCTCATGCCATCTCACACAACCAAACAAGATAAAAGCCTTCAACAAGCTGAACATTCACAGATTGGAACCACCACAGAGCAAAACCTTCTTATACTGCCCCTGACTGTGTGTTGAGTTTAGTTTTCACTACATTCTTTACATCATATATACAATTCGAGCTGTAAATAAGCCTGTTTTTGGCATTGTGTGCTCGTGCAAACTTCGAAAGTGGTGGAGGTAAATAGCGCTCTTCGATTGCAATAAGTGAACGTGTGAAGCACAGACCTCCCACACTGAGAAACCTGTGAGGAAAATTGGGAAAATGGGGACTTCTGCAGTACAGTTTTTAAATATGTTTGATATAAAGTGATACACTTTACAGTCACATCTGCATGAGCACTCAGTAAATATTCCAATACTTTGATAGTGTACCAGGAAAGCCACTCCTCAACAGGACCTGATTGGAAATCAATACAATTGTCTTAAAAAGGGTCCCTAAAATGAGTTGGAAATACCAAGGTTTCACAGGAAGTTGAGATTAACTGGGTAGGCAATTTCACATGAGCATCTTTCATTTTTCAAGATGTCTATAACATGTTTCTTAATGTCTACTATGCACTAAGTTGAATTTGACCACGTTACCTGTTTCAAGTTCATTTTGAATTCATGTTATCAGAATTAATTTGTAAGGACCAGGGCGGGAAATGAAAATGTTCACAAATTTTAAAATCTCAGGCTACATACTTCAAATCTACCCTCAGGTTCGACAGGTGTCACAGATGTAAACCTTATAGCTAGCTCTCACGTTACCGAGATCTTACATGTGCAAACAGTATGTCTACATTTTAAGTTACATCAGTATTACAGGTTCAGCCACAATTAGCAGATGGCGATATTAAACAACATCAAAAAACAATATCACCATAGATATTATAATGCTGCAACACGGATCATGAAATAAGAGCCACGGCAACATAGATTATCCTACACCAAGAAAACAGAATCAGTAACTAGATTCTAGAATTCAACATCAGTTATGGCTCGAGCATCAACTTTAAACATATCGAAATTCCAGAATACTTCATCTTGCAATTTACTGCACATCCTTATATTTTGGCCCCAAATACTAGTTATTCCTTTTTTCTAAACAACCCAGTTGATATCTTCTGAAAATACACACATTTCACATTGAAATACATTTCTTATTTTGTTTAAATAGTTACACCAATTCCCTTCACACAAATGCTCGTCATTGTCTATAAACAGTGTGTTTTCAGCAGCAGCTTTTCTCTTCTGTAATTATATGTTTGGTCCCAAAATATCAGCTTGCGACTTTCCATGCAGATTTTTTATTTTTTATGTCCTGGGTTGTTGAAGTGAAGCACTGGCTTGAAGCACAGTGGTTTTTGTGAATTAATAGTCCTGAGCAGACCTTTTTTCTGCTTCAGGGTTCCGCATAGATCCAATTTAGATATAACTTCCAGACCCTTATGCTGACCTTTTGTGTGCGTTTTGAGGGTTGTTAAGCATGGGAATGTGTGGTACTTTCAGTCAGTGAACGTATAATGCCTGCAACCCTGAAACTGGTAGGTGGAGACTCAGACACTGAAGTGAGAAGATGGACAGTGGGCTACCCATGAAAATTCCATGAGGAGAGGAAGTATTAGCAATGCATCGCTTATTCTTTCTGAGCACTGCAATTTGGTCGAGATAGGGAAAAGGCATCCATGCATCCATCAGACAATTCAGCTTCATTACTACCTGCTATGAGAGCCATCACTTTGTATTTGTCTTCCCTGCTACTAGAAAATGACACCCCAAAGTGGTTCCTGCATTTTTGACAGTGGATTCACATGCCTTGCCTGAAACAATTGTGTAAGGTGGGATCCAAACCATCCCACCTTGTTCCAGTGCCAAGTTCCTATTGACCAAGGAATGGAATAGCTACCGTGAGACCTGGGTTGGTGTCCGCATGACAAATCTTCCAGAGGGGAAGAGACATCACCTGAAGTCTGTGCAACGTACTGGAGGAGCATGCTTGCCGGATCAGAATCTGTTGAGGAGGAGAAGGCTGGCCATGTTCTAGGTGTGTGGGGCATCCAGAAGAAGTTAAAATTGAGAGCAAAGTCAGTGCTGACCCAAGTCATATGAAGTCACCCAGTCTTGTTGCGTCAGGAAACTATAAACCAGAACAGCATTGAGCCATCTGCCATCCCTGCAGCATGTTTGAAAGGCCTTTTACTACAGCTGCCTGATGTGTGATGTAACCTTTGAGAAGCATTATCGCAACTCTAACAGAGAACCTGCACCATGACCCTGAGGCCACAACTGATGATGATGAGTACCTGCTGTTCAGACTTGCAAAGCTGTTCATCCCAGCATCTTGAGTAAAGGCCAAGGCCACCATCTGCAGTTGTGTGGCGCTTGAAAAGATACTGTTGGTGCGATATCATTCAGTGTTACACCAAGCTGAGTCTTCGCTGAACAGGCAAGACAGGGCCTGGATCAAAAGCCTGGAGACTATGCCAAGAACACGCAAAGAAAACCTGCCACCCCTTCACTCACTGAACTCCTTCCATTACCCATTCTTTCTTTCAATTCACTTACCCAACATCCTCCAGTAAAAACTCTTTGACCGTTGGAAGAATCCCATACACCGTCTTCCTTTGTCTTTGCTCCCTTCACCCCCTACGAGGGGTGGATACGCTTGCATGTGACTCTCCACCCCCCAAAATACCACCTACCACCCTTTGGAACCTGCTGTATTTTGGCAATCACTGTGGAAAGTAAACTTTTCCCTACTCGCCAATCTATGTAGGGTGGGTGGAAGGTCCTTGCAAAAATCCTTCCCCCACCCTGGTGGTGCCTAGAAGTCAGAAAGAGGACGGACCCTTCTCTCTTGACTACTTTATACCTACTCCTACTCTTACGCCCACCTTTTCCCTCTAGATCTTCTTATCCCAAGACTTGCTCTAGCATGAACTACCCGGGAGAAGAATAGTCTGCGACTGCCAATTCCTCCGGGACACTTCATTGTGCAATAATCATATGCCATACCACCATTTAGCGTAAGAGGCCATTTATTAGGACAGGGTTGCAAAAAGCAGTTAATCAAACTTGATACAATATTTAGCAAATGTCAAAACCTCTTCAAATATGTAATTCCCCTCTTCACTGAACACGTCTCACATCGCCCAAAACATTCACTCCGAAGTGTCCCTTACCTTACTTCATGCCTTCTTCTTTCACTCACTGAACTCCTTCCATTCCCCAATCTCTCCTTCACTTCCTCTGCCAAACATCCTCCACTGATAACACTTTGACCTGTAGAAGAATCCCCCACACCGTCCTCCTTTGCATTTGCTTTCTTCATTCCGCAAAGGGGTGGTAACGCCGGCATGTGACTCTCCACCCCCCAAAAAAACACTGCCATCCCAGAAAACCCAGTCTGGTGTTTTACTGCCTCCCCCTTTGCCACATTCCAAGAAATGTGGCGCGCCTTACTCCTACACCAGATGTTTTCCTTCCACAACTTACTCACACTCCTGCATCTCCATCATATGATAAGCATTGCCCATCTGGGAAAAGTGTACACCATCCTCCTTAAAGAGACACTGCTCCTCTTCTTTTATTCCCATGTGGGCTATCACCTTAAGGTCTCTTATCATGCAAAACACCCTTATTGCCCTATTGAGCTTCCTCCAAGCCATGTCAATTGCCACATGTTTCATTGCCCCTCACCAGTGCCTATGAGGCACAAACTCAGTATAAACAGAACATGTCACCAACAAGTTCTTTTTGAGAGCCTCCAAGTCATGCTGCATGTGTTGCAGATCATTCTCCTCCAAGTGCACAGGAGCCTATCTGGGAAACCTCTTTGTGGGAACATTTTTGCCAACCACAGCAACAAATTGGCCCAGGACATCCTCTCTTTCCCCCACCATAGCACCTCATGCCTGCCGCTGAACAGTCTCAGGCTTCATTCATAGATCTGCTGGTCAGCATACTGTGCAGCCCAGTGCACAAAGGAGTGCCCAACTATCCATATTACCAGCTTATTCTCAGGACCGCTCACACATTCTATGTTAGAAAAAAAGGAATTAGCATTGCTACACTCCATTCCCCATCTATCCCACAGAAACCCTTAATTTCCTCAAATACCACTTGCAACATCTCGACCATTACCTGCCGAAACTCTCTCCAATACCACCATTAACAAGCAGCTGGACTCTCTGCTCCAATCCTAAAGGAGTGTGTACCAAAACTGGCCAGATTCCTCACTACTTTGCACAGCGCCATGCACAGCGCTGCCAGCAACTGAAAGGCAGTAACCATCTCCCCTTTTTCATGGCAATATATTACCTCCTGCCTCTGTCTGGGCCAAGCTTGAAACCTGCACCACTCATTCATTGGGCATACCGTCAGACTGCGTCCTTCTTGGAGCCAGACCCATTTTCCCCTTCTTGCCTCATCCATCTTGGATGGCCTCAGCCAAATTCCCATCAATCCCTGCTCCAAGAGTATCTCTCCATGTAGCACCCTGGTGTCACGAGCCACCCCTAACAACTCCAACACTCTAAAACTGCCAAAAAACAGCCAAATTATGCATAAACTGAACAACGCCACTTCAAAAATATCATAACAACAATCTGGCAACACTGTAAGAAGACCCTGCAACAATTCAAACATAATAGGCTCTGTTAAATAGGCCCCCCAGGGTCCCCATACTTACCACAGTACTTCAAATTCCTCTCCAAGATCTCATCCCTAGTCAGGTCAAAGCCCCACTACAACTTCCCATGAAATGCAATTCCTGCTAACTTGCCCGCAATGGTTGTGGGCGATAAACCTTTGTCAATAAACAACATTATAAAACGTAACACTCCCCTTTCAATTTCACAGTCGTCCTGTATCATTGTATTCTGAGAACGTCCCTCAAGCTCCCCAAACTCATTGCAAGCTGGCTGGTAGCTCCTTCTGGTAAGCTCAGCCAAAGACATCTTGACAAGACCAGTCACTCTCCCTAACCTTCACTCCCGTCACTCCCCCCAGGCAATGGCATCTTGTCATCCTCTGCTCCTGGTATCAATTTGCAGAAACGGTGCCACTGTGAACGAGATAATGAGTCTGCGATATCATTGTGTACACCATGCACATGCTTAGCCTTGAAAACAATGTTCACATGCAAACAACACAGCATGAACTGCCTCAAGAACTGCAAAACTCTCAAGTCCTTCGCCCTCTGTCTGTTCACCAAGTCAACCACCATCATGTTGTCCACATTGAACAATACCATTCTGTTTGCCAATTCCCTTCCCCACACTGCCAGGGCCACCAGCTTCAGGAACATTTCCAGAAAGTCTATGTTTCACCCCTGCTGCAACCAATGTGGCAGTCACTGCTTTTCACACCACCATCTATCCCAAAACAGTCTGAAACCCCCTCCGCATCTGAAAAAATCTGAGCCTGCCAAACCGTGTTCTCTTTCAAAAAATCATAGCCACTCCAGTGAAGTCATGCAGGAAAGTCTTCCAGATACAAAGATCAGCCCTCACTGCCAACAAAATTCTCACTCTGTGATGAGGCAACACAGCCTCTGTCATCGCCATGCCCAACCACCTGCAAAAGGTCCTGACGCCCCTCACCACTCTGTATGCAAAATTTAGGCACCCCAACACCTGTTGCACCTCCCTCAACTCAATCCTCCGCTCACCATTCACCTCCGTCAAGAATTGCTGAGTTTCCTGTGCTTTTGCTTCAGGCAATTGTGCCAACAAACCGTATGTTCCCAACTCAATGCCCACAAATGGCAAAATCTTACTTGGGCCTCCATCTTTTCCAGGGCTAGCAGAACTCCTAGTTAGACTGTCAGTGTCTCAAATTGTCTCAGAGGCCTCAGGCGCCCACCAGAATCCTTCTTTCCCACAAACAATTAGCCCTCCAAATAATGGGATACCTTCTGATGCCCACTTTTCTTGGTGAACACCCACCTCAAAAATGTGCTTAACGCCTCAAACAATGCAAATGAAATGGCACAGCCCAGGGGCAACATCCTGTCCACATAAATTACATCTCTAAATTGCATGCCCAACAGTGAAACATTATCTGGGTGTATAGGCAACAGCCGAAAAGCAGACTTGATGTCATATTTCGCTAGCTCTGCCCCCTGCCCATACTGCCTCAGCAAGCAATTGGTGTAATTACTGACACATAAACCACTTTAGTGTCTTCCACAGCAATGAAATCATTGACAGAAATTCACTCTGCCCACAACAAGTGCTTTATCACCCTGAACTCCCCTTCTCCCTTATTTGGCACTACTCCCAGCTGGGATATAATAAGGTCTACCAGTGACCAATCAAAAAACAGGACTACAATCCTTCACAAATTGCACTTCCTTCCTCAATTTCACCGCCACCACATGACAAGCTTCATTTGCTGATCGTAAATTGTCTGCCCACCTATGACCTTTAGGGCCCTGATAACCAACCCGAAAACCCTCTTTGAAACCCCATTTCAGCTTCAATGCCACCTCCCTGTCCGGGTAGGCCTTAAGCCCTGGGAGCAACACCTCCACCCTAGTTGGCATAGGAGCCTTTTGGCCCAGACGGACCCTGCTGTCCTCTCCTCTCATTGCCCTCCATTGTTCCGCTGGACTGACCTGTGTGTAACACTGCATAAGGGGGTGCTTCCCCCACATTTGGAACATTTGTGCTTAAACTTACATGGATGTATGGAGCAAAAACCATTATTGAAGTTCCAACATGCCCTACCATTCGGCCCCACTGGATTTTGCACATATCCTGCTCCTTGTTGAGCGGGACAGGTAGGAAAGGGTTGATATGTAATTGGAAGGCCACTCACTGTATGCGTCGAGGCCGTGGATTATGTAGGTGACATCCACTGCAACCACAATTCAGAATCAACTTCTCTCCTGTGGTCTTCCTGTGTCAAGGATCACCTGTGCCCTGAACTCATCGTAGCTAAGCCACCCATAGCCCCCAAAATGCATCTGCACCTTCCTGATGATATCCACATACTTGAACAATTTATGGGCCCTGTTCGCATGCTTTTCACATTACATGCTGGCATATATAAAAAATGCTAATGTTCAATTTTCCATATTGATGAGCACCCTAGGTCTCCTAGTCAACTCCCACTCCTCCTCTTTGCACCCTTATATTGGCCTGCTTATCCCTGTGTAACAGCTTGAAATGTTCTGCATACTCATGCTTCCAAATCCTGTTCTTAGTCTGATCAGAAAGGTGTGACCCCAGCAGCATGGCTAAACCCATGTAAGTAAAACTTTTCTTATGCATCTTCTCCTCCTTAGTCTCGCCGCCCCCTATGTCCTCTGAACCCCTTGTGCCCTCCATCTGGACCTCTTTCCCTTCTTTGACTTCCGCCCCTTTTGACATCATCATTACCACTGGTGTATCCTTTGCTGTCATTCCTGCTCCTTCAGTGACTCCATACTGCCCCCCACCAACTTACAAGCCTTAGCCCTGTCCCCATCTTCTTTGATTCCCACACTGGCCAGCAAGCTCCTTTACCTGAAGGTACTTTGTCACCATCCCTTGCATCCTTGTGACGTCTGCCGCTTCTCCGAACCATTTTTCAAGCGGTGCTTCCCTTGTCCGCACTTGACCTATGAAAGACACCAACTGCACCTCCCATTGTCTCACATCTCCCCTTCGTTCACACCTCAGCACCCCCACATCTTTTTCCTCAAGCAGCTCACCTTCTTCCCACTCATCTCTGCTGTCCTCAGAGTCCAATGTCAACACAGCCTCCCCTGAATTCTTGTCAAACGCTGCTGAACTCACCAGTCCGGCACTCTTACTCGCAGGCACTGCTTGCTCTAACGGAGACTGTCGTTCATGTCTTGTAGCACCTGACTGAGGGAGAGCTGCTGTAAATCCAACCACCTCTTCGGACCGACGTCCAGGGACCGTCATGCTCCCCATTGGCATTTGCAACTGTCTACCAGCCTCATCGAGCCGCTACCATCTGCCTTGTGCCCACGTCTTTCTGGTACCTAGAGCCATCTCCCTCCCTCCCCATGGCCCACCAGTCCATGCCCCAGCCCTCCTACCTCAGTGGCTTGTGCTGTACTCTAACCCCGGACTTGGTCAAAAGCAGTCACCCTGCCCTGTATAAGCATTCCCACCTGTCCTCCATCTTTTGAATGAGGAGTGGTTTCCGACTGCGGGCCTCTAAATCTACACCCTTCCCGCTAGACTCTGTCATTGGTCCCAACCCACCAGGCCTCTGGCCCGCTTAAACTCCATCAACAACCACCTATACATTTCCAGCCCCCCCACTAGTATCCTCAAACTCCACAACACCGGACCAGAATACCTCAACAGACGTCTCTCCTTCTTCACCCAAGCCGATAGCTTTGCTCCATGGACCTTGCCCTTGCCACCGTCCCACGCATCCACAGAACAACCACCAGTGGCAGATCATTCTCACACCTCGCCGCCAAGACGTGGAACTCTCTTCCCCCCCAACCTGCGTCAGACCAAGGACCTCCTTACCTTCGAGAGACTTCTCAAGACTTGGCTGTTCGAGCAGTAGCAGCCCCCCCCCTCCTCAGTGCCTTGAGACCCTCACAGGTGAGTAGCGTGCTCTACAAATTCCCTGATTGATTGATCATTCCTCTTTGTTTGGTTGACTACTCAGCCTGTGTCCCTCCCTGATGACAGCCCCAGTCCTCCAGGGGCAAGCCTGGATGTCAGGTTAAATGGCATCTCGCTCCCCAGGGGCTTCTGCTCTTGTCTGCCTGTGTCAGGCTCCTTGTGTGGATGCATGTGGGAGCTCCTGGAGGGCCCCAGTTCTTCCCCATGTGCTTGGCCTGCCATCCCCGCACTTGAGACCTCTCTGGGCCTTACCATTCCCCTGCGCAGAAGAACAAGCTGCGAAAGAGCCACCCACACCACTGGACACATAGCGTGTCAGACACTCAAGGCCTTGTCCAAGACACTAGGCCTTAGAAAGTCAATGCGCCCTGCTGCACCGAAGGTGCACAGGGTGGCTCTTACCACCTTGTTTTGCTCCACAGCCACATCCCTCTTTCTCTGCCTCTGTGTCCCTGACCCCTTTCAAAGCACCTTGCCTCATTCAAAAAATTCTCCCCCACACTCCAGTGATGCTTAGGAGTCAGGAGCCTATCCCCCAGTGCTTAATTTGAGCCGGTGGTCACTGGTCGGGTGCACTGGCACTTATTTTTGGGGTCTAGCACTTATTTTTTTGTACCAGACATTTACTGCGAGCAAAATACACTAATGGCAAAGATGCAGAAGAAGAAAGACAGAAAACCGTCACAAAGGGAGATAGCAGAAAGCTGCAAGAGTGAGCTGAAGGGGAAGAGAGTGGTTTAAAGGATGGATGGAATATAGAGACCCAAGCTGACTTTAGGATTATGCTGCCTCATTTAATGGCTTCAGCCGCATGTTTTGAGCTTTGGGCACTGGCACGTCTTTATTTACCAATTAGCCACTGCTATTCCCTTTGCAACCTGACCTTTTCTGACAATTGCTGTGTAAAGTAAACCTCTCCCCACTCTCCAATCTATGTAGGGTGGGTGGGTTGTCCTTGCAAGACCCCACTCCAGTGATGCTTAGGAGACAGAAAGAGGCTGGACTTGCCTCTCCTGACTTCTTTATTGTTACTCCTACTACTCCCACCTCTTCCCCCTAGCCTTACCTATTCCCTGCCTATGCCTCCCTCAAACACAAAGTACCCCGGAGAGAGACTAGTCTGCAACTGTCACTTCCCCTGAGGCCCTTCTTTGGGCAACACAGGCATCTGTTATTCACAACCCTTAGACATGGCAGAAGTGCTGCATTTAAAGTTGTGTAAAAACTGTCATCATTAAAAAACACGGCCTGGTCATTATGTGACTCTCTTCCTGTAGACTGGCCACTGTAGATTCGATAAGAGAACCTGTTAAGCAAAAGGTATGCCCTTTTACAGTGAGTGATAAAGCTGCCTAAATCGTGTTGACAGTGTATGATATTCTGATATTCTATGTCCTGTTTCCCACCAACACACTCCAAAGGACAAATGCCACGACATGGACCCTGATGGACCAAAATGCCCATTTTGATGGCTGATACCTCACAGAGTTGAACACTTGTCTCATCCTTCGCACTTCAACGCACACCTGTTTGTTGTTGCTGAGCAGAGGGAAGGAGAGCACTTGTAAACTAAGAAAAGTATAAAGTGTTCTTAGATTCCCTTTCTACTTTCTGTTCCGGCAGCGGCGGCCTCGCTCTACCAATAATTTATGTCCATGAAGAAGACGCCCCCTTCTTCCTGCCTGTCAGGTGATCAACGATGTAAAGCTTAAGCCATTAAT
The DNA here is from genome assembly GCF_031143425.1 of Pleurodeles waltl. Classification (NCBI taxonomy): domain Eukaryota; kingdom Metazoa; phylum Chordata; class Amphibia; order Caudata; family Salamandridae; genus Pleurodeles; species Pleurodeles waltl. Next base: position 566,894,138 of record NC_090450.1, read on the forward strand.
GCTCCCACTACAGAGGAGCAAAGAGCTCCATAAAGCACAAAGAAAGTAGAAAAGCAAAATGAAAAGGAAGCAAAACACAATTTTATTTGGCACAGCTGTTCTGGGTAGGTTATGTGAGTTAAGCAACAACGGTATGTTATCTTGTTGTCTTATTTTATTTTTGAGTGGGTTTTGACCGATGAGTTAAGCTCTGCTTCTCTCGGCATTCTTCCTGCCACGAAGTGAGTCACTTTATTGATATTTAAGACAAATAAATCAGTTTTAACGCCTGTTCCAAAAGTCCTGAATGGGACAGAAGGCACTCAGCTCTTTATAAGGGCAGACACAGGGGGCTGTAAATTCCCCCAAAAAATCAGGAAAAAAATATTTTTCTGGGCCTCCGAATTTTCTTAACAGGGTGCGCGCCTACAAATGGCAGTGGCTTAGAGTGGTACCGAGTAGAGTAGCATAGAGTGGTACAGAATAGAGTATAGTGCCGTACAGTGCAGTGGTATAGAATCCAGTGGTGTTGAGCGGAGTAGCGTAGAGTGAAGTAGTGTAGAGTGGTGTAGAGTTCAGTGGTGGAAAGTGCAGTGCTAAAGAATAGAGCGTCAGAGTGCAGGGGAGAAGAGTGGAATAGAGTGACGTACACAGAAGTGGCATAGAGTGCAGTGACAGAGTGTAGTTGTGGAGAGTGCATTGGCGTAGAGTGCAGTGTTTACGAGTGCAGTGGCATAGAGTGGAGTAGTGCAGAGTGGAGTAAAGTGATGTAGAGTAGATTGTTTAAGAGTAGAGTGAAAAGGCATGCAGTGAAGTGATGCAGGGTAGAGTACAGTTGCAGAGTAGCATAGAGTGTAATGGCGTAGAGTAAAGTGGTGTAAAGTACACTGGCAAGGAGTGCAGTGGTGTAGAATAGATTAGAGTGGTGTAGTGTGGATTGACATAGAGTACAAGGGCATAGAGTTCAGTGTTACAGAGTAAAGTGCATTGGCGCAGAGTGTTTGGGCAGAGAGTGCAATGCCATAGAGTGCAATGCTGCAGAGTGTTGTAGAGTACAGAGGCATAGAGTGGAGTTGTGCAGAGTAGACTGGTGTGGCCTACACTAGAGTGGTGTAGAGTGAAGTGGAGTAGATTAGAGTAGTGAAGAGTGCATTGGCATAGAGTAGAGTGGTACGAGATAGAGCAGAGTGGCATAGAGTGCAGGGGCAGAAAGTGGGGTGGTGCAGAGTTCCGTCGTGGAGTGGTGTGAAGTGGAGTGGTGCAGAGTAGAGTGGAGTGGCGCAGAGTGGAGCATTCATGGTATAGTAGCACAGTGCCAATACAGACAACACATTTTCAATTGAAATGATCATTACATTTGCACAGACATACAGTTTTACTAATAAAACTATACACTGCACAGGCAAAAATGTGTGGAAATTGCATTAGCTAGTTTAATGATTTGTTTTGATCATATTAAAGTATTTGTTTCCAGTACGCTTCAGGAATAACAAAAAGTGTGCTTCATTTGTGCAATCATAATTCTGATATATTCTGAAATACTTACACAGTTCATTTAACTGTTGTGTGTTAGAAAAAACCTCTTTCCTAATCCCAAGATTGTCACATAAAGCCTCTCACTTTGAACTCAGAGAAAGAAAGACAGCGCCCAGTATTTGACCTCAATCTTTGAATGCACAGCAAATGTGACATCATAAGAACAAGATTTACAGGCCTATTTACAGAAAGGGACACTCAAAAGGATTCTGTAAATAAGGTTTTGGGAAGGGAAGGACCAAACTCAAGCTGGACAGCCTAAAACAAATAAAGCCAGCAAATGGAAAGCAAGAAAATGTGACTTACAAACCACAAAGCCAATGGCAAGTAGTGGGCAGAATGCATTCCCCTGTCAACTTTCTGAACGTCCCCAAGATGTCTTTAGCAAACCATACCACTCCGCTGTCTGGGTAGGCTGTGACCTAAAAAGAAGGCCCCACCTATGTATGCCTTTCCCCACCTCTAAATATTAAAACAAGTTGCCATTCTTTAACTGAACATCCTTCTAGAATGGTATGTGGGAAGCCTGTGTTGCCACAAAGCTGGTTCTGAACTATGACTTGCTCACTGTGCTCGGCAACTGAAAGATGTTGTAGAAGAGCTTGGGTTCCCTCGCTCCTTATTCTTATCACTAGCTCTTGAACATGTTTGCTTGTGGCAGATTGTGGAAATAAGCTTTGGCAACCTTTAGTTCAGGGGTCCTAGCACTGACAGCCAATCATTTCTATGCAAGTTAATCCCATGCAACAATGTGAGCACAGCTATTTGTGCATGCCAAGTCTGATTTAAATAGTTATGGGGGTCTACAAATTAATTGGGAGAAAGAGAAAGGGTAGACCATTTCAGTTCAAGCATATCAAACTCATGCCTGTACAACTGTTATGTGGCTTTGGAGCAGCACATATCTAAAAGGTGCTTCTTGCTGGAATGGGGGTGCCTATGAATCATTCCCACCCACTAGCTCTTGCCAGGCATAAATGTGGCACCTCCAGCTACCCATTCCAAACATCTTCTGGACTTGACGAAGATCAGAAGAGAGCTCAAGCTGTGGTCTGTGCTCTGAGAAGTGTCCTGAAAGGGCTGGACCTGCTCTCTCTTGTACCCAGGACAAAGAAGTGGACCACAAGGATCATAGGTTGACCTCCAATTAAAGTTAGAGGGACACAATACACTGCAATAGGCCTTTTCCTGCAACTGCCCAGCTGAACAGTGGCAACTGGCCCTTGCCTGGACCCTGCTATTTGGCCTCTGGGTAACACAATTTGAGTCTCCACGAGCCTCCCCTGAGGTCCTTGGAGGGTGGAGCTTTAATAGTGGGATCTTGTAGTGGATTGGGACTTAAAGGACTAAAGGCAGATGGTATAATTTTGGACAAAAAACAATGGCCTTTGTGATTGTTGAATTGTTTAGTATTTAGTGCAACTGTGTGATTAAAGTATGTTTTGTGTAAAGAAAACACTGAGCTGGGCATTAAGATAAGTGTGTATGATGGTTGATTGTTGCGTGCTGAGATCGTGCTCCCTGAGGAGCCTGCTCACCCTTACTACACTGAGAGTCAAGTTTGGAAGCAGTTGTACCTGGCCCAGTCTGTAGAGGCATAGTAGGACAGGCCTGAGACATCAGTGGCAAGCAACATCAACCCTCACACTTAGGGGCCACTAGCCGCTGCCTGCCTGTGGCTTCTTGAGCATGGACGGGTGGGCGTAGTAAAAAAAGGGGTCTTGTGAATTCAAAACGTTCCCCAGAACACTTTTTTATCAATAAACAGAGAATTGGAGAGTTGTGCGTAACCGATATTAGATGTCTGGATGACAGTCAGGAAAGGACACGGATGAAGTGGCAAGGATGCAATAGGAGACTGAAGACCTGGAGGAAGCACATCATTTTCATGGACTTCTCAGTGGCTGGTTTGTCATCTGATTTCCTAACTAAATTTATAGTAAATAATTGTTGGGATACTGGTGAGCTGCACAATATAGAGTGACAAATTATTGGCCTGCAACAATTAGGAATGCAGAATATGGACTATATTGTTAACACAATATATGTAGGTAAATGTAGATTTACTATTCTTAACTCCACATACCCTGAAGATATAAGGTAAGAATAGGAACCCTATACTTACCTGTACATACTTACCTTGATGATTAAGATGTAGCCAATATTCTTTACTCAGTACTGTTGCAGGTCCATATTAAAAACGCAATGTTATGATAGAACGCCATGCACCCCAGATCCTTCAAGCCTTCCAGATAAGACTCTTATTTTTTGGCAGCCACATTTGTTGCCACAACTTTGATCATTGCTTAAATGTTATGTTTGAAAATACAAACTAAACCCTGCAGCTGTGATCAATCAGGTGGGCAGGCAGGAAAAAACAAACATACTGAACCCACTCGTCTGTTGCAAGGATTGTAAGATATGTTCTGCTGATACAGTCCCCTTCCAGCACTTTCCGTCCACGCAGCCATGTGTTTTTCAACTCTCGTCATATAATTAAACTCAGACTATCTATAGAAGTGAATACTGACGACATATCCTTGTTACGCAACTATTAAGCCCACCACTGGGACATGTAAGGGGCATGAAAGCATAAAGTAGGAGACATTTCCGGAACATTTTGGGCACTACAGCACTCACTCTAAATGAGGAAATATATAATACGTGTCTTATTTATGTGCAAGGAACAGTTGGTTAGCTTTAGGAGCAAATTAACACTGGATGTTTTACCAACCAATTACTTCTAGAGAATACCTGTGATTGTAGCAAACAATTTTGTGAGAAATGCCGTTTAGAACATTTAATTAATGTATTTTTCATATGCCTTTTAGATTCAATAGGCCTAGCATTAGCCAAGACCTTTTGATTTCATGTATAATATACTTATTATAGAGGCTTTCAGCCAACCCTCTTCATCGATTGGTCTGTTTTTTGGTTATTCATATCTTAATTAATTCTACACACTATAGCAAACAGCATAGTGGCATGGGTCAGACCACCTCAGCCACTGGCTAACTTCACTGTGAGTGATGGTGTTGTACCCTTTCACAAGGAAAACACCCACATGCAAACCAGTTTCCTTTAGTGCCAGGGACTACTATGGAAATGTGTGCTTTATGAGAAAAAAAAAATGTGTTTCTTTTTCCAATGTTTGCTTTTCAAATATTGAAGAGGAACCTGCATCTTTCGTGACAATGTTTTAGAAAAAACACTACTTAACAAAGCAAGCATTTACACAGCCAAAAAGCTGGCACCAAGTGGTAGACTGATTGTCTTTGCCAATGATTGTTTTTAGGCTTGCTGTTAGCCAAGAACTTTTGATTTTATTAAAATTATACCTACATGATACCTATAAACTGATAATACTATGAACATACTTATAGAGGCCCTCTTCATCCAATGGTCTCTTATTGTGCCATTCACATTTTTGTCTGGCCACCACAGCATGGGGCGATGAGTCAGGCCACTTCAGCTACTGGCTAATTTTACTGGGTGTAAAGGCAGTCTGCCATTTCAAACGGAACACATCTACACACAAAGTAGTTCCCTTCAGTGTCAGAGATTACTTTGGCACTGCATGCTTCTATTTTTTAGATTTCCAAGGGACCGGCAGCTTCCCTAACAATAACGTTTTGCAAAAACATGCAAAAGCAAAACAAGCATTTGCAACGCCAAAAGGCAGACAGCTAATTCAATATCTATTAGCTTTGCCAATGCTTGTTTTAATTTCTTCTTGATACTTTTGTTGATATTCAGTCCCCAGTACACACTGAACTTATCATACATAATTACAGTCTCCGCAGCACCTCCAGTTGTGGCCCAGATACCTGAGCTGATTTTTTGACAGCTATAGAGGCATGGGAGGGCCCTGTAAATGTCATTGTAAGTGGAAGGGTTAAACTGTATCATACAATTAAGACCCTTCTCCACATACCTAGCACTGTAACCTACAAAAGGGAATTGTCAGCACCGAGGCCCATATTTATACTTTTTGACGCTAAACTGCGCTAACGCAGTTTAGCGTCAAAAAGTTTTGCGCCGTCTAACGCCATTCTGAAGCGCCATGCGGGCGCCGTATTTATGGAATGGCGTTAGACGGCGCAATCAGACCGGCGCTGCCTGGTTTGCGTGGGAAAAAACCACGTAGACCAGACAGCGCCGGCGTAGGGGGAAAATGGCGCATGGGCGTCTTAAAATGGGGCAAGTCAGGTTACGTCGAAAAAATCGTCTTAACCCGACTTGCGCCATTTATTTTCGACGCCCATCCCCCATCAACATGACTCCTATCATTGTAAAGATAGGAGTCATGCCCCCTTGCCCAATGGCCATGCCCAGGGGACTTCTGTCCCCTGGGCATGGTCATTGGGCATAGTGGCATGTAGGGGGGCACAAATAAGGCCCCCCTATGCCACCCAAAAAAAATATAAAAAATAAAAAATTATACTTACCTGAACTTACCTGAATGTCCCTGGGGTGGGTCCCTCCATCCTTGGGGGTCCTCCTGGGGTGGGCAAGGGTGGCAGGGGGGGTCCCTGGGGGCATGGGAGGGCACCTGTGGGCTCATTTTGAGCCCACAGGCCCCTTAACGCCTGCCCTGAGCAGGCGTTAAAAAGTGGCGCAAATGCGCCGTTTTTAGCCACGCCAACTCCCGGGCGTCTCTTTTGCCCGGGAGTATAAATACCACGTAAAGGCCTGGGAGTCATTTTTTAGACGGGAACGCCTCCCTTGCATATCATTAACGCAAGGAAGGGGTTCACGCTAAAAAATGACGCACATTCCGGGAACTTTGGCGCTATTCGCCTCTAACGCCATAGTATAAATATGGCGTTAGTTGGCGTTAGTTTTGCGTCGAAATTGCGTCAAAAAAAACGACGCAATTTCGGCGCAAACGGAGTATAAATATGGCCCCAAGTGCTCTCTCTGACTCATATACAGGGACTGCAATTATTGTCCACACCAGAATACCACCACTAAATTGCATGTGATTTATTAAATCCCAAAAATACTGCATCCACTATTCCAGCCTAAACACCAGATTACAAAATAGGTAAGTAGAAGTGAAATTAAGAATAGTAAACATACTCTTCACTTGATGACGTAGTGGTAGTAAATGCGTTGGAAGCAATATTTTTGTAAGGTCACTGTTATCAGCATCGATGTAGTGCCATGCAACCATCCATACATTTAATGTGCTGGTGCATCCCTTAATCCATCACCTTTTTGGTTTGTTACTTCTACCTTTTATTCATTCATTACTTTGCATTCTGCAAAATACAATCATCAGAAAAAAAATACTCAAATGTCACGAGTATCCTCTTGTAACTAGCTAAGCGTACCATTTAATGTACACTTTCCTGATAGTTAATTATACTCTCTCCTGGCACCCTACATGGGGTTCTGGAATGTGTAGAGTTTTGCAGACAAGAAGCTGTTGTACTGGGCACTTGTTCTGCGTTGATCCCTGTCCACAGTCCTCGAAATAAATGTCTACCTAATCACAGTGTTGTAGTGTTGAAGAAGAGTCAGCGTATTGAAAGTGTGTCATAAATTCAAGAGAAAACAATGTTCTGCAGAGCACAGCTACCCGGGGTAAAGTGTCTGCAATAATCGTGGTGAGGACACACATACATACTAGACCTTATTTTCACTCAAACCAGGAGAGACTAGATTAGATAGAACCCTGCCTCAACTCGCTCCAGTAGTTTCTCATCATAGTGTTTAGTGTGGGCCTAGCATTAAAACATGACTTCAATTTCATAGTCGAGGAATGTGTGTAATAGACCTAGGGCCTATAAAAGCGGACTCATTGAATAATACTGATTACATGTGCTCGAGTACCACATAGTCCGTTTAGAAACTCCGTGTTTTAATATCATTCAAACTAACAGAACAGAGATGGAAACTTTCCACTTCTCTGGTGCATGGGCATTAACTATGGCTGCAAAGAAGATTACTTTGTGGAGATCTGTCATGAAAGGAAGAAGAGAGAAGTAGCTTTGGCTTTCATATGCTTCTGCAAAAGGACATTGCACATTTTATAGCAGAGCAGGAGCTGAGCATAAGTGACCTCTACTTGTTTCATAAGACACTATTGGTCATAGTTAATATAAGGTACCGGCAGAGAGGTGGGCTAAGACATAATGACTAGTTGCTGAGTGCAGATGCTGAAGCACTAAATTCTGACTGCAGACCTGATAATAGCTTAAGGTTTGCGGGGGAACCAAACATAGATTCTCATCATTAAGGCTTATAAAATAAGGTAGGCTTCCATGTTAGGTGAGAAACAATATTTAGACATTATAAGTAGGGAAAAGACTTGTAGGATGGGGATGTGTGTTGAAATAAGATATGGGGTTTACTCACTCTGCTCTGAATATTATCTTCTGAGTTGTTTATGATAATCACAAACATTATCATTCATATTATTTGTGGACAAATACTATAAAAAAAATAATCATGTACCTGTAAATTACCATCCACTGTGTGACTACTTATTTGGTTGTACAAGGCTGAGGTTCTGCTTCATCATCGCCTGCGTGCACAATTGACCTTTGGAATAGCGACCACACAAATATTGTGGTTATCAAACATCAATTATAAAATATCGAAAACCACAATATTGACCTAACATTAGCTCTAAGCAAAGCACAAAAATATAGAAAAACATTCAATCATAAATTTAAATACTGCAAAAACAAACTAACAATAGGTAAAAGTTAGGAATACATAATCTTGACAAATCTATCTTCACAATAAAGCCATACAAATATAAGTATGAATAAAATATCGGAAAAGCTATTACCGACAAAATATGAATTTAAAAACATACATTACTTTATTAACCTCAGGCAAAATCAAATCTACCAAAAAATACACCCTAAAGAACATTTTGTACAAGAAAAACACAAAAACAATGAAAGAGACTAATTATATTCAAGAGAAAACCTGTAAGCAAATCAAAACAAAGAAATAGTTAACAACACATTAATAATAAAATTACAAAAGGATCACTTTTGTGCCTGCCACGGACAAAGAAGACAGAAGCCGGCAAAGCTGGCCACATAAATCCAGGAACCTGCTACAAAAGTAAGTACAATTTTTAAAATATTGTTATCACTTTAACTCTTTAAAAAGCAACTTCGAAAATATAAACAAAATAAAACGAAATACTTCTTCTATCTTTTTTTCTCAAGCTTTTAGGGAAGGTCCAAATAATGCAGCCAACACTGGAAAAAAGAAAACAACTACAGAATGAAAGTAACCAGGACTAAAATAATGTGTGTAATATAAAATAGTTAATAAATAAAGTAGCATAAGAATAAATGTGTTATTAATTTTTGTATTTTATGTTAAATACAGAAATGAACATTTCTAATGTAGCCACTTTAATAGAGTCGCAGAAAGCTAAAAATAGGCTAGCATGCATCTACAGGAAATAATGAAGCACCAAAGAAAATAGCCACTTCAAATGTACAAAATATTATTCTCATGGCTGCTATGGTTATCAGTGTAAATAACCAAGTTCAAAATACACCTGCGAAATATGTTAGAAATGAAAGATCTGCAGTATAATTCAGGACTTCAAATATGCTTCAACTAGTTCCACAGCCCTAGGAGGAACATTACCTAAACACTATGCCCATCGAATGCTTACTGACTGTATAGTCCAATTAAGCCATGTAAGAAATCTAAAAAACACAATACTTAGAAAACAAAGTCAAAGAATAGCCCACTCAAGAACCACAAACGTGTTCATAGGTAGACGTCACTGAACATTTCACTGTTACCCACATTTTTTAAATATCTTCATTGCATTTTATATATATATGGTAAAATTCACAAAGTGCTCACACTTGCCAGACAGTATGACATAGAAGGAAGTCGTACAGCACACAATTAACTGCTTTCCCATGGCCAACAGATATCTGTACATTGGCAAGATCCCCACACCCCGTACCCTTCAATTCTCAACAAAGACCAGGTATGCGGTCCAGTAGAAGTCAAACAGCGATTAATTGTGAATCAGTGGCACAATATCTGCTTCCCAGATAATTTGTCTATTCATATTACAGGAGCACATATAGGCGGTCATTCTGACCGCGGCGGTCGCCGCCCGCCAAGTGGTTCCCGCCGAAAGACCGCTCCGCGGTCAAAAGACCGCGGCGGCCATTCCGGCTTTCCCGCTGGGCGACCGCCAGAAGACCGCCGGCCGGCCCAGCGGGAAAGCCCCTTCAACAATGAAGCCGGCTCCAAATGGAGCCGGCGGAGTTGCAGGGGTGCAACGGGTGCAGTGGCACCCGTCGCGATTTTCACTGTCTGCTAAGCAGACAGTGAAAATCTTTGTGGGGCCCCCAGGGGCCCCACGGCACCCGTTCCCGCCATCCTGGTTCTGGCGGTGGACACCGCCAGAAACAGGCTGGCGGGAAGGGGGTCGGAATCCCCATGGCGGTGCTGCAAGCAGCGCCGCCATGGCGGATTCCCTGGGCCAGGGGAAAACCGGCGGGAAACCGCTGGTTCCCCTTTTCTGATCGCGGCGGCCTGTTGGCGGTGCTACCGCCGCCCTCCGCCATGGCGGTCATGGACCGCCAGGGTCAGAATGACCCCCATAATGTATTCACTACTGAGAAAAAAGTAGTAAGCAGCAATAAAGAAAAAAAATGCAAAAATATACTAAGATGATAAAACTAACAACCTGTCCCCATCTCCCCTCCCTGTGTGTAAGTGTGGGTGTGCATACGGTTGTGGTGTAGTTCAAAGTTTTGCTATCTCCAGAGGGTATAACAGCTCACAGGAAGGGGTCTCCTATAAAGTTTAAAGTTTGTCCACCCAGGAGTACTGCCCCAGGTGAACCTCCACCCCAGTATATCATATCAGGATTCTGTCCTACCAAGTGGGTATGAAGTAGAGTCTCAGGTATGCAGCGCCCGGCAGAGAGAGAGAGAGGGTATGTATTCGTGGGGGTTGGTCAATCATGTTTGCTTCAAGCCTGTCCAGATAGGTGTCCCAGTTCCTTAGTTGGTGGGGATGTCCCCCCTTGTACTCAGATGCTTATGGACCATGAGGTCTTCTTATGGTCATCTGCCTTCCAGTGGAGGTGCCATTGCGGACTTCCAAGCCATAGTGGTACAATGTTTAGTCAGTATCAGTGCCACTTTTTTTAATCGCAGCAGGCCCCTATTCTTTTTAGTAATCTGCCCAGCATCAAGTAGACACCTGAATGGCTCAAGAGGAATAAGCTGCCAGTCACCTCTGATATCACCGTCAGCAACTGCTCCCAAAAGGGATGTATCATCAAGCAAGTCCACATCATACAAAAAAATTGGTGCCATCCGACTTGTAACTCGGGCAGATGCTAGATGCTCCTAGGAACATCTTGTGGAGTCTACACAGGGTAAGATATGCACTGTGTAGGTAATAAAACTATGTAAGGCAGGCATTGGACCCACTGTTTGTCCATAAAGTCCATCCAATTACCAGTTTCCACCAGCCTCAGAGTTTCACTCAGTCTCTAATCGAGGAACTCCAGAATATAAATTTGTTATAGCGTATGTGGTGTTCCTTCCTGTGAGCATTGATTCCAAGGGAAATCTTACAGGAGGCTATTCCCAATCAGAACCCCAGGTTCTTCGCATCACACCCCCTAATGCTGAATATAACAGAAACTGTTCTGGTACCAATCCGTGATCCTGCGTTAAGGAATCAAAAGCACAGATCCCATCCTCAGGCACCACGTCCACCCAGACCTCGATACCTGCTTCCTTCCAGTCTCTGGCACAGTGTACAGTTCACAGGCATGCATATTCTGGTATAGCCCAAATCGGAAGACTGGGGGCATAGGGCATACCACGTCGCCCTGTGCTCGCATATTTTTTCCATACATACAGCCCCATCTTTATACTATCCATGGCACTGGGAGGTGCTGCATCTAAAAGCCTATGCATTTATAGTCTACCCGCTAATTTGTCTTGTACACCGGCCAATTCAAGGGCCGTCATTCCTGCATGCCATCGCATCAGCTATTGTAACTGTACTGCGCATAATATTATTCATAATCAGGGGCACCGAAGCCCTCCCAACCACACTGTAACCCACATTAAAGAGGATTTGATACTATAGCATAACCTAAAACAAATGAAAAAAAACATTAGTCATAATTTCTACCACAAAAACATACAAACAGTAACACAGTGTCCCATATGGCTCATGATTTGTGCATTTCAAACACACCCACTTCCATTTTATCAGCTAATAACCATCCGTGGGCAACTGCAAGAAAAATACCTACCCCTCATATACACACAAATACCAAAACAAACAGAACATAACCTACAATGAACTGTTCCACGCAATTAGAAAAACAACACCAACTATTCCCCAAAAAATTGGGATGAACTTTGAATTTGCTATGATGCGCGTTCCCGACTCAGGAACTGCCAATGGCTCCCTATCCAAAAAAGACGCCAATTCAAGATGCTGATACAGGCCTACAAGACCCTCATGACCACGGACCGGCATATATCAACAACTACCTGAACTTCCACCAACCCTCCAAACACCTGCCCCCGCCTACCTTGCCTTTGCACATACTCTTTGCATCTGCAGAGCTACAGTTGAGCACGATCCTTCTCCTATCTTGCCGCCAAGTCCTGGAATGCCTTCCCCCCCCACCCCCAAACATCAACTTCTCTCCTGGAATTCAGAAAGGGACTCAAGACCTGGCTTTGCAACTTATCCTAGCAAGAACTTAGTGCCTGAATACTCTCTTGGGTGATCATCTGTGCTCTACAAATCCGAGTTGATTAATTGATTGAAACAAACTCACAAAAAATGGAAATGCAATAAAAAAGAAACTGTGGTAGAAGGCTTGTTCTGCCCTGTAAAATGAACTAAAAAAACATTCCCAACCCAAGCCACTAATATATTAACATTACAATAAAAATATATATATATTACATGCTATTACCTCAATCTTTAATACATTTGATTCAGGACGAAAATGCAAAGTCTACATCACCTAAACCCTATATAACATCCAAAGAGCTTAATAATCCTTCCAAAAAGAGATGCGCACCTCACCTCAGTGTTCAACATCGCGGTCCGCTAACTAAAAGAAAAGACTGGAGTAGAAAGCAATGTAAATAACAAACAAAATGGTATTATAAAGGAAATAAAAAACATGTTTGTACAATGTTATCCTATGGGGAAAATGTGTAAATGTGCAAAAAGGTAAGGGGAAAGTTGCCCTAATACATTATTCATACTCCAAATTAACCAGCATTGGGAAAATGTAGCAATATGCAGGTTTGCATTTACTATTGCTACTCAAATCTAAGCAAAATTGACTAAAATGTTCATCTCTGGAGGCGTCAGATGTTCTATTCCCACTCAAAATGTAACCACACTAGGGAATGTTTTGGCGTCTGGGGGGGTCAGATTTACAATGTCCACGGAAAACTGAGCATCAATGGGGAATCTGCTGGACTCTGGTGGGGGATAGGGGGCTTTACTTACTATTCCCACTCCAAATATAGGCACACTGGATTCTGCAGGGGTCAGATTTACTATTCCCACACAAATATAGCCACACTGTGGAGATTGTTAAATTCTGGATGGGTCAGATTTACTATTCCCATTCCAAAGTAACCATCTTTGGAAAATTGTTAAACTCTGGAGGGTTTGGATTTACTATTTTTCACTCCAAACTAAGAAAACTTGGAGAACATGTTGGACTATACAATATTCAAATCTCACAAACTGTGTTTTAAAATAAAAGTGTTCAAAATTGTTATTTATTCTTAATTCCTGCAAGTCTTAGATCCCTTCTTTCTTCATGTAAATGTTGGTTGTACCAGGGGTGTGTTATTTTGCATTTGTGTCTTCTGAGGTGGAGTAGATTCACTGCATCCATTATGTCTATCATTGTTGTATTGTAAGGATCGGTTCATTCTTGCACTCCTTGCCAATGTTCCCTGTAAGGTGCACGCGCGCCCGCGTGCACCCTTCCTTCCCCCACCGCGCAGGCCCCTTTCTCAAGCGCGCACGTTTTTGCAACGTTACGACGCTGCCTGCATCATGCGGGAGAGAGGACGTCAGCGCTGTGTTTTAAAAACAGAAGCAGGGCGAAAACAGGGTCACTCTTCGCGGCCGAGCAGGATGGAAAACAACTGTGCAGCCACTTGAGGACAGATCACTGCACAAAGAGAGCACCGGATTAAACAAGTACGTGTATTTACATACATCTTGCCCTGAGGATGTCTTAAATTCTAAACCTGTAATCACCAGGACTTATTAACTGCCGTCTCGTCGAATTGCCAATCTTTTGTGAGTGGTGTATCCCAAGCCAGTGTGTTGCGTGACCCCTGACCTGCTCATAGCCGAAGGAGAAATCTTTTTTTATTCTGCTTGGGATCTCTCCATTACAAACATGTAATACTTGGGAGTCTAATATTGTCTAAAACTGTTTCTGCACCACTGATACCCGGTGATGTTGTCATATTAAGGTCTGATTTGATTTTCTGCAAGTTTGACCAGTGCTGCTCTGGGTTTCGGGGGTGGGTGGGGGGGTGCAGCACTGCGTTTAGCAGACCCTCACTTCCAGGCTCTGGGAGAAGGTTGGCTGGATACCTGGCCCTAAGTGTAACATGCCCTGGTCGGGATGGAGGCTATTCCTGTGCCCAGCTCTTAAAAACTGGCACTGCAGCTTGACCTCTGACTGGCTCCAGGGTGCATCTTTATTTATTTATAATAATCCTGTGAGTATTTGACACCCATTGCTCAAAAAGAAAACTGTTTCTGCACCACTGATACCCGCTGATGTTGTCATATTAAGGCCTGATTTCATTTTCTGCAAGTTTGACCAGTGCCGCTCTGGGTTGGAGGGGTGGGTGGGGGGGGGGCAGCACTGCGTTTAGCAGCCCCTCGCTTCCAGGCTCTGGGAGAAGGTCGGCTGGATTCCTGGCCCCAAGTGTAACATGCCCTGGTCAGGATGGAGGCTATTCCTGTGCCCAGCTCTTAAAAACTGGCACTGCAGCTTGGCCTCTGACTGAGGATTGCCTTAAAAGTGCCCTTTCGGAAATACCTGGATGTGTATTAACATAGGTGGCACTCGCATCACAGGCATGTACTGTACGGAATACCAACTTAGCAATTGCTGGTCAAAACGGTGGAAGAATGTTTAACTTATGTATGAACTTTTGAATTCCCATCACATCTTGATATTTATTTAATAGAAGTTCATTTCTTGAAGTACCCCAGAACAAGTTGAGGGTGTGGAAAAGCATATTTGGATTGGGTGTGCTAGCCACTGTACTTGTTAACTGCAGCCATCTCAATAGATAACAACCATTCTCAAAGTGGCTCTCCTGGCACAGTGGGAGAGCAATACTGCAATATTCGCTGCACTTGTGGTTATGCTCACGGTGCTGACTGGCTACATGACCATGTTGCTTCAAATGTTGTTTTTGTTGCAGTGGCCTCTAGGGACAGTTTAGATCATTAGTCTAATGCCAAGTTTATTTCTGTTTTTTGGGGTTTGCATAATTGTATCTGTTAATCTTTCCTTTATGCAATTCAGGCCAACATAACTTCCTAATTACACTGAACACTTTGGGGTGACCCTTCTAGTTTATTTCTCAATTCTGTGCGGTCTTGTCTTTTTGGGAATTGTTAGCCAGCAACTCTATTGGTGGGGTGGTAAAAGTGGTATTTTCTCGGAATTAACATGGTAGACTTCATTTAGGATGCTAAATGGCAACATTTTAATTGGTCCTGCAGATTGAGGAAGTCAAATGCAAGTGCTTTAGTTATACGCAGGGTCCCTGGAATTATGTGGTGGCAAAGTACCAAATTATGAGGCAGAGTTGACCAATTTGTGACAAGTCCAATTATGCGTTTACAATACCAGTAGCTAACTCACAAATGCAAGACCTATTGGATTGCAAATTGTTTATTTAGGTTAGTTTCAGCTGTCTCTTCATAGCTGTGCTTTGTTGCTCTCACTTGTGATATCTCTGGGCCATTTTGTGCCCTTGTATGCTTCTCCCCTGTTGCTTTTTCATTGGTGTGCTTCTCCCTGGACAGTTTCCCCCTGCTCTCCTTTGCTAGATTTCTTTTTCGGATCACTTAGACTTCAACTATGTTAGTGCAGGCTGAACAGAATGGTTATAAGGAAAAGGTACAAAAAGACACAACCAACTTTGACAGTGCTCGTTATAAATACGTACAACTCTCCCCAGCAATTTCTCTCATGGAGAAAATGGGGACATATGTGGTCTTCCTGTTGCTTGCTGGCAAAAACGTGCGTGGTGGGAAACAGGTTTATATAGTGACTGCTAACGGGTGCAAAGCCAGAGTGAATGATGGGGATATTAGATGTTAAGACACCTCAAACGTGGGTCTTTCTGTGAAGACCACATTTTTGGATTGCCACGATCTGAAAGCTGACTGTGCATATCATGTCGAGTCCACTGCCTAAGTGATTGCCCCCTCTGCACTGGTAAGCAAACAGATTTCCCATGTTGGGAAGGCAAGGCACAGTCAGCCTCCTTGTAGGCACAGTTAAAGCAAGCAGTGTCAAACACTGTAAATGGCATGCTGTCATCTTATTCATTGACTGGCTTATTTTGCTTTGAAGGGGGCTGGTGGGACCAAAGTCCGTTTTTGAACTGGAAAATGTTAAGTTATGGCTTTGAATACAAACCAATAATTTGTGCAATACTGAGGGAGCATCTGATGTGAAGGTACTAAATGCTTAGCCATACACAATGTGCCTCTGAGATGTGCAACAGCATCAGGCTACCACCCATTGGCAAAGCCAGTAGGTTGTACATATGCAAAATCGATTGGCTCTGACAATGTTTTACCCATGTACACTAGCATGGCTGCATTTCAGCATGGCTTGAAAGTTGGTATTGTGGAATTGAGTGGCAGTGTTGCATATTGGAGTGGCATAGTGCATTGCTGCAGAGTATAGTGTTGAATTGAGTGGAGTACAATGCAGTGTTGTAATATTCAGTGTCAGTATATTAGAGTGGAGCACAGTGGAGTGGTGTATAGTGCAGGGGTGTAGTGGAGTTGTGCAGAGTGGTGTGGTCGGGACTGATGTAGTGGTGAAGGGAGCATTGGCACAGGTGTAGCATGTAGTGTTGTGGATTGGAGTGCAGTGGTGTGAAGTGTCAACAGATAACACGTTTTCAGTTGAAATTACCATTCTATTAGCAAATTTTTTTAATCTGTACAGTGAAGTGTAACCTGCCTCACCTAGTATGATGGTTTGTTTTGATCATACAAAGTGTTTTCAATGCACTTCAGAAATAACCATGTGCAACATTTGTGTTCCTAATGCAAGTATTTTGAAATACTTGCATGGTTCATTTAAAAGTTGCTGTGCTAAAAAAAACTTTTGTACGCAAGTATCTAGCAAGATTGGCAGTGTAAATCCTCACTTTGAAGCCAAAGAGAGAAGTGAACAAGCATCCTTGAAAGGCCATTCATTGACCTCTTTGAATGCACAGCAAATGTGATGAGATAAGAACAAGATCTACAGGTCTGTTAACAGAAAGGACTCAGAAGGTTGATTTAAATAAGGTGTGGGGAAGGAACAAACTGCAGGTGGACAGCATAAAACAACCAGCAAATGGAAAGCAAGAAAATGCCAACCACAGCCAGTGGGCAGAATACATTCATAGGTCAGCTTTCTGAATGTACCCTTGATGCCTTTGGGTGTGACCTAAAAGGGGCTACAATCAGCCTCATTGAGCTTTAACCTAGGCTACTGGAGCTTCCAGTAATCTCCTCCAGCTGTTTGGAGATAGGAGCCCACAGTTGTGGTCTTGTAGGTAATCCAGGGATTTGAGGTGAATTAAAGTATGGAACTAAGTGGGGCCCAAGTTAAAGCTAAAAACAATATTCTGCAGCTCTTATGAACCTTTCACTACCTGGTGTTTGCATATAATGCAAACACTTTACATGAACTGCAAACAAAAGTTATTAGTGGTAAGTGAATTGTTAATGCAATATCAATTAATACAATTGCCGACTAGTCCATCTAGCATAGTTGTGTGTAGTATTGGGAGGTCCAAGCCTGCTACTAACGTCACTGAATGGAAGTCCTAGTTTAAAACTGTATTACACATAGTATTAACATGTTGATGCATTCAAAAGCTATCTACAGGAATAGTTTTCCAGTCCTTTTTATGGTGTAATGCTCTGCCTAATTTGCCCCCTTACAAACTGAACTACACAGCACACTTTATTAAATCCTCTAACTTTGCAGTCAGAGCAGAAAAGTAACCATTAATCTCCAGGATAAAATAAGCAGCAAATTGTAAGAAGACATAAGCTGGCAATGGACTTCTGTCGTTAGACCCACAGCAAATGTGACAAGACAACAACAAGACTTAAAGGCACCTTCATTGCTCATTCACTGTCTGAATGAACAGAACACTTTTCTTTTGTCAACTTGCCAGAACGAGCCAGTAGGCCTAAAAATAGCTCACCCTTATAAATCCGATTAGTCATAGCGAGTGGCCAAGCAGATAACTTGAAGCCTGTAAAGGCTGCATCATCGAATGTCTAACGTGTGATGTAGGTTTCCAAACGGATGATAATATGGAACCAGAGTTCATCTAAACTGAAAGCCCAGGTAACTACTCACTTGCTCTGGAACTGTAATGCATAATGTTTTTGTAACTCCTATAACCTATGCTAAATATCTTCTTTCCAATTACAGCCGGTCAACATTTGGATTTGAACGGGCAGGCGTGCATACTAAGGAAGACCAGGTAATTCTGTAGACATTCCAGGTGGGATTAAGGGTCTCTACATAAATCACGTTCATGATCCACACCTTTGCTTCTATTACAGGTTTGTCGGACCGAGCAAGTTATAGATTTGAATGGGCCGACATGTGTAGAAGCATAAGGACCAGGTAATTATTTGGTAGGTACCTCATCTGGGTCAGCTGGCACATTATAATATGACAACATCCTGTAAATAACTGTTAACCATATTTTCTTTTGCTGCAGCCATCTCAGACAGTACTGGTCATAGATGAGGGCCGGCAGACCGGAGTAGCAGCAGAAAGAGCAGGTTATTATTTGCGTTTTTTTTCCTTATGGTGCAACTGAGACATTGAAACGTTCAGGTGCTTTAATCATTTTTTCCTCTTGTACAGGCATCTTAGACCCTGCTACACAAATTTGAACAGGCACACGTGAGTAGAAGCAGAAAGACAAGGTAATAATGTAGCAGATTTTCATTGTGGTGCACCTAGTACAGTGGAATATGACAACCTACTTTAACCACCTTACCCACCTTTTCTACTGTTGCAGGCATCACCAACAGCATTACTCATATATTACTAAAAGGCGCATGTGAGCAGAAGCAGGAAAACAAGGTAATTATTTGGTAGATTTCACTTGTGATGCACCTAGTACATTATAAAATTACAACATTCTTCAACCCTTTTCTTTTCTTTTGCAGGCTTCTTAGACAGTGCTAACATTGGTTAGAAAAGGCAGACATGACTACAAGCAGAAAGACCAGGTACATTATTTAGTAGTTTTTCCTTGTAGTACATCTGAAATACTGAACACAAGCATGTTCTGTAACCATTTTTTTCTTCTATTGCAGAGATCTTAGACAGTGTTACATATATAGTCAGGTGTGAGAGAAGAACAGAAAGGCCCAGGTAATTACTCGCTAGTCGCAACATTTTCCAAGAGATAGCTCAGTCTTGCCTGGAAGATTGCATCCAATAGCATAAAAAACAACTTTAAGTAATGTCCCTCACTTTAAATAATGTCCCTCTTTTTTTGCACGCTTTGCGGCACAGTAGGCTCAGACTGATTGCCACCAAAATGTTCAAGCGCAAAGCTGTGACTTCTGCAGAGAGCAGTGCTTCATCACAAAGGAAGAAATGCTGTCTTGTATTCAAAGAAGAATAGCTGAAAGAAATTGTGGAGACTGAGATACAGAAGTCCCGGAGCAAGGTTCGCGTACAACTGGGAGAGCTATTTCTATACAATCCAGAAGTAGGCCTGATTTGCAATGTATGTGCAGAAGCAAAGATTGCAGGGACTTTTCTGCTGGGAAGAAATGGAGTGATGGCTGGAAGCTGGACTACTTGAAACGCCATCTATGTAGCAAAGTTCATGAATCTGCTTTGGTGAAACTGAGAAATAAAAGTGCTGCTGCCAGGCTGGGTTTTGGAGTGCGCACCATGCTAACGGAAACCGCCAGTGACAGAGCAAACAGATTAGAAGTGGTTGAACGGCAAAGATCCCTGCCTGAGGAGATAAAGATTCTCATCAACAATGTGTTGCTAGCAGTCAAAATGAACACGTCAATGTTATCTGTTCAAGAAATCCATTACCACGTTGCATTGTATGTGAAGATACCGGACAGCGGGAGGAGCAAGAACTATGCCTTCGAGTTTTTAGAGCCCATCAACAGCATGATACGCTCTAACTTCATGGCAGAACTTCGCAGTGCTTGGTATCACACATTGATAATTGATGAGAGCACAGATATTTCAGTTACAAAAATGCTCATCCTCTACTTCAAGTTCCAATCTGTAACATCAACAGAGCACAAAACAGTGTTTGGGGGAATTGTAACTCTGAGTGCATGCAATGCGGAGGCTATCACTATAGCTGTAAAAGACTTCTACACTGCCAGTAAGCTGGATCTTATGAAAATGGTCATGTTCACATCAGATGGTGCATCAGTAATGCTGGGAAAGAACAATGGTGTTGCTACCTGCCTCAAACAATCCATTCCCCATCTAGTTGAGCAGCACTGTGTTGCGCACAGGGAAGATTTGGGAGTTGATGATGCCTGGGAAAAAGTGCAGATGATCAGGGAAATGGAAACATTACTGAGGACTGTCTACACTGTGTTCTCCCGCTCTCCGTTAAGGAAGTCCAAGCTGGATGAAATTGCTTTGGTCACTGAATGTGAAGCGTTCTCCTTTCGGCCACTCAATGAGGTCTGGTGGCTTTCAAGGCATTTTGCTGTTGGTGCACTCTTGCGTAATTACGAGGTTGCGCTCAAATACTTTGATCATGAAATAGTTGAGGAGAATGACCCAATTGCTAAATATTGCTACAAAAAACTATCTGACTCAAACTTCCGCATTTCTTTTGCAGCACTAAATGACATTCTGGGTGAACTTGCATCTTTGTGCAAGTTGTTTCAGAAAAGCTCTTTGACCACCGTTGAAGCTGTACAGTATGCAAGAGCAAAAATTACCCAAATAAAGGAACAGTACTTGGGCGACACTGTCTTTTGGAGCAACACAGTAAGAGATCTGATGGATTTGTGCAGAGGGGACCGAGAGTATGATAGTGAGCCGATGTTATCTTTCATTAAACTTCTTTGTGAGCACATGGAAAGAAGGTTCCCAGAAGATGAATTGAAGGAATGGACAAGCTTTGATTTCCATACAGTAACAACACAATCACAGTTTGATTTTGGGACTGAGAATGTACAAAGACTTGTTGAAAAGTATAAGAAGGTCTTGGTCCTGGGTGATTGTGACACCCCTGATGATGTTGTTCGGCAGTATAGAGATTATAAATATGTGGTGGCAGCGCATATAAAAAAACGGATTGTTTAGGACCTTTCAAGACAGGGTGAATTTCACTCTGCGGAATGCTGCACAATATAGTGTTGTATCTCAGCTTGTTGGTGTCTGTACAACTTTCCAGGCTTCAAGTGCAGACTGCAAACGAGGATTCAGCCTCATGAACTCAATCAAGTCCAAATTAAGAAACAGACTAGAGGAGAGTCACTTAGATATGCTGATGAGGACAAAGGCTTACCTCTCAAATGGGAAAGTTGACTTAGACTGAGTTTATCAGCACTGGAAGAATGGCAGGGACCGGCGAGAAAAACAAACAAGTCACACATCTAATGTTGGCACCTGACTTTTCTAAACTATGAATCGGCTCCTCCTACAGTCCATGTGTGGGTGGGGTAGGAACATTTCTCAGCCTGTGTCTTGGCAGGGGCATCATGGCATTTATCAGCAGTGAATTCATCAAATTGTAAATGTTAACTAATTATACAACTGGCTGTATTTGATGTGCAGGGCCCTCTCCAGCACTCTGAGAGTATTCATTAAAGTTTCATAATGGTTAAACCTCCTGATTTCTGTTTTCTCTAACTGGGGTGTAGGTGGCACTTCCTTGGGGTGTGCAACCAGGTCACAAAACTGTCTTAATGCCCTATTGCATGGAGTAATGTTTATACAAATATCCCTTTTTTGCTTTAGTGGCATGGAGAGGCTAATGACAAAGATCTTGGTAGTTATGCGCTGCGTTCGCGTGAATGGTCAAATTCTTGGCACACGTATCCTTGGCTGCAGCGCACAGAGATCTCACACTGCCGCACACAGTGCAAAGAAATTAGAGGGAACATTGCTCCTTGCACTACCAGTACGATTAGGGTGTGAGGTTCCTGTAGCAAAAAGAGGCAAGATCCTCTCTGTCTACATTTCAGATAACCCTAGTTCTATATTTTGATCTGAGTCCTTGGCTCTAGAGGTCTGTGCCTTTTTTGGAATGTTTGAAAAATGATTTGATGATGATCTGATCAGTTGGTTGGGATAATGGAGTCAATGTTATGGCTCTTTTCTTGGATATGATTAGATTCAGTGTAGAACCTTTGGCATGTGCTGGATCTGTGCAGGTTTGCACAAGTTGTGATCAGTAAAGAAGTTGGATAGAGTGGATACCAGGGGAACATCATCATCGTTCCAGTGTAGGGTGAAATCACCTAGAAGGATGGTGTTGTTTTGTTGCATGGAGTGCACTATGATCATTTCCATTATTTGTTCAAGGATCAACTATTGGTCTCCTGGGGCGTGATTGATCAGGTATAGCCTAGCTATTGATCTTCCTGCTGTGTATTTGCAAGGGGACAAGTCATCGACTGGAAAGGGGAGGGGTTTTATGTGTATTGAGTTTCAGTGGATGATTCATATCCCTTTGCCATACCTCTGCTGATGGTATGTCCGCTTGAGGGTGAAGTTGGGGTAACAATTATATCCAGGAGGGGGTGGAGGGTTGATTTAGCCATGTTTCATTTAGGAGTATTTGGTCCAGGGTTTTGGCAAGGTCTGTGACATGTTTAGCCACTATTCTGCAGTTGTGTAGTATGCACTTTAGAGTCATCACTTGCTGGTGGGGAGTGGTGGCATGGTCTGCTACTAGCGGGATAGAGATCTGATTCCCATGGTTCACATTTTGTTCTCTGCTATCTGACCTACCGGTGTGGTGTTTACTACCACTGGTAAGGCTTATGTCGGTGCTGGAGGAGCCAGTGTTACTTCCTCATAGGACCACAGCAGGATTCCAATGTTCACTATGGGCAGGGGACTGATTGCCTTTCTTGGCCTGTGGACTTTGATCAGATCTTTACCGCTTGTAGCAATATAAAAGCCACTTTTAGGTTCCATAAGATGCTTTCTAGATCTTCATTAAGTTTATAGATTTTGTTCTACATCTGGATTTGATGATGGACCCATGGTGTAGTGTGGTCCTGTCTATGTTAAGGAGCTAGGGGAATCTTTGATGGGTTGTACACCCTGACGGTCTGATTGTCTCCTTGTTCCTCAAGTGCAAGTGTTGCAGTTTCTTTGTCTACATTTGGAATTCTTATGGGTGTGGGGTCTGTTTGCCATTTGAGTGTCTGTTCCCATTAGGTGCAATGGACACAAAGGGTGATATTCCTCTGACTCGGCTGGGTGTGACCAAGAGAGTAGGGGAGAGGTCATGTGAGCAATGGAGGGCTTAGTTAATTGCCAGTCTGTTTCTCTATGAAAAGGTGTGTGGGGTTTATATATCAATGGTAAAGTGCACAGAGTCCTAAAAGCCAACAAACATGAATTCGGAAAAATAGGAGAGGTGAGGCAAAATGTTTAGGGGTGTCTCTGCAGAGAGAGCCAAGTCCAACACAGGCATGAAGAAGAAAAATCGTTTTTCTCCAAACTTTCTAACTTTGCTATACTGCACAGCACACATACAAAGAGGGTACAAAGAGGAAACAATTGTGTATCCTTCCAGTACAAAAGCTGTGCTATACTCATACAGACATACAGTGCATAGCGTTAGGGAGCCGGAAAGTGGGCCAGTACTTAGGATGAGAGAAGCAGCACTATTTCTTTGTAGACATGGCCCTGTCCTGCTCTCTCCCTTTTACCCAAAGTGTCACAGAACTTTGATTTCTGCAATGTATTTAGTGAAAAAATAAGTACAATTCCTGCTTAGTTCCTAAGGGTGGCAGTCATCAAGGAGTGTTGGCAGTGTCTGGAATTAAGCTATTCATGTATGGAGAGCATGCTATATGGCAGCATGCTGATAATTAACTATTATACCGATCCGGTGTTGTGAACTCTAAAATGTACTGGAGAAATCATGGATGTCTTGGATTATTGTTTATAACTTCTCTCGTGTTTCACAGAGCCTTTTCTGGGCAATCATTATACAATGATGTTGCAAGCAAGACCTTACTAAATGAGTCTCTGATTTTTTTCTGCCAAAACCTGTTGATTTGTATTGATGGACAATGGGAATAGAGAGACGTTTTCAGAAAAGTCCTGTTGGTGTGAAAATGAACTGTGAATTTGTTATAAATATTTTGACTTAACTATTCTAAGATTCAGGGGTTTAACATTCCACTGAGCGTTATCCTTGGACAGAAGAGGGAATATTCTTATTCTGAACTATGCTGACATATACATAAATGTTATGCACAGTGTATTGGAATGCACATACACATTGCTGGGAACAGGGATTGCAAGAATATATATTATGTTGGTTATTTTGCAGTTCTGCAGAAGTCAAGTAGAAACTATAACTCATCTTTCAAAACAGAGTGAAAAGTAGTGAAGCTTGAGGTAGTTATTCAAAACAAAGGGAAAATTGTCAGTGCGTAAGCATTTGAAGTACTCATTATTTGCATCTTTAGTTGTCAGCAGTTACCAGTTCTACATTAAAGTACAGAGTTGGTTACACAGAGATGTTTCTAGGATAAACCCATTGACTATTACAGTTAAGCATAGAAATCTTAAAAGCAAATTACTTAAGATATCTCTTTGCCTTACCTACTGTATATCCTGTACACCCTGTAAACATCCTTGATCAACAGACGTCACAAGTCACAGTGGTGAAGTACTGTGTTTCTGCTCTTTCTCTATTCCCATTCCCCTTTTCCTGCTTCTACCTACCAAGGGTTCTCGTATTTCTGCATATGTTTTCATTGATGGGGATGCACTGAAAGGGGGGCGGGGGCTGCAGGACTACCTCACCCAGGCTCTTTGCGGCAAGAAGCCACCCCTGCAGTTTCCTTCTCGCCAGGAGGCGCTAATTATCGGACTTCTGCGCGCTGTGCAGGACGCGCTGAGAGGGGGCTGGGGGCTGCAGGACTACCTCACCCAGACTTCTTTGCGGCAGGAAGTCGCCGCTGCCGTTTCCTTCGTGCCATGGGTCGCTTCTTATCGGACGTCTGCCTTGCTGCGTGGGACGTGCTGAGAGGGGCTTTGGGGCTGCAGGACTACCTCACCCAGACTCCTTTGCGGCAGGAAGACGCCCCTGTAGTTTCCTTTATGCCCGAGGCACTTATTATTGAACTTCTGCCGCTCTGCACAGGACGCGCTGAGAGGGGGATGGGGGCTGCAGGACTACCAAACCCAGACTCCTTTGCAGCATGAAGCCGTCCCTGCCGTTTCCTTCACGCCTGGAGGCGCTTATTATCGGACTTCTGCCCCGCTGCGTGGGACGTGCGCAGGCGTGCCCAGGGGAAGACCGGGCCAAGAGCGGGCCCGTCTGTGCCCGTCAGTGACCAGAGGAGACCGGGCCGAGCTCTGTCTCTAGGCTTGTTTGTTTAATCTGTAGGAGGGAGACTGGGATATTGTGTGATTTTACTGTATTAGCCTCTATTGATAAGTGATCTCAAGATGGGGAAGCGTAAAAACTCAAATGGGCTGGCAGGAGCTTTACCTGGGATACGGGCCCAAAACTGATAACTAGCTATCTTACCTCTGTGATGGGAGCTATAGAAACTGAGATAGGGAGGGTCGAAGCTAGTTTGGGCCCAACTCTAAAGAAATCTGGTTTAGGAGATAAAGTAGAAGCAGCCCCCTCCGTGAATCTTCCTGTAGCTATGCCCAGGAACCCATGTGTTGTTATAGAGCAGGAGTACCTAAATGAATCTACTTCCTTAGTAATTACTGATAGTCCTCCTCTCAAAAAGAGCAGACAACAAGGCCCCCAAAACACCATAAATCCACCTTCTGGCTCATCATTGTTGGACCCAAAGACTATAATTTCTTCTGGTAAGGTTCCAATATCCCCAAAGCGGGGAAAAAGAAGTCCCCGGTCAAAGATGTCTAAGAGTCCCGCAAGTGAAAGTGTTGTCAATGAGAAGCCTTTTTGCCATTTCATGTGATCAATTTAATCAGATTGAAATCTTTTTTAAAGATATCAGGCAACTTTGCTCTCTAGTCTTACAGAAAATGGAAGTTCTGGAAGGCAAGGTAAACACTATTATAGCTACTGGGAAATCTTTAGCACCTCTATCTCTATTGGGAGACAATAATTTGTCTGAAATTCATGAATCCATTTGCCCTCCTGCTTCCATCACCCCTGTATGTCAGAGTGAAGGCCTAAATGAAGGGCATCAACAAACTGATAGGGAATCAAAAGACATACACAAAAATGATCTTGCCAGGAGAGGGTTGAGGAGAACCTCACCCGTAAGGCCCCTGAACAGGTTTTGCCGCCAATAACTTCCAACTCTCACCCTCCTCTTTATCCATGGATTCCTCCAGCATGTGCCCCTTATATCCTCATTTTGGAAAATGTACCTATAGTGGCTGCCACGCATTCGGAATCTCACATTTCTTTGTGTAATAAAGCTATGTACTGGGTTAGGAAATATTCGGGCTGGAGCTCAGATCTTTCTAGAGAAATTTTAACTGTGAGATGGGTACCATGGATAGGCTCCTCCAGTAAAGCCTCTCTAGGCGACTGCATTATCATTAATTTCAGGAACCCACAACTAATTGCTAGTCTGCATCACCTTTTGTTTAGAACACTTGACTTTGGATCTATAAGGGTAAGATGGCTGTCATATTTCTGTTCCATTCAGTCACAGCAGTCTAGTTTTAGTAAACCTGACTTGCAGAAAACCAGTTTTTCCCATCAGTGTAGGCTCTCTATCGTCTAATTTCTTTAGCTAACAGCTCTGAGTCTATGAATTACTTGGACAAAATGGATTGGACATTAATCTGTGGGAAAGTGCCAGAGGGAGGTCAGGAGATAGATACATACCCCACAATAGACATTTAACCCTCCAGTTTAACTAATATTTCCTCTGTCACAATTTCAGGGCTTATTTCATGGAAAGTGGCTGGTCTGAGGGATAAACTGGATAACTCAGCTTGGCTAAACTTTGTGGGCCAATACTCAATTATCTGCTGTCAGGAATCTCGGCTTTTAGATCCCCCTTATATTAACGGCTTCACCACCTATTTTTCCCCTGCTATCAAATCATCATTTGGACGGGCCAAGGGAGGTTTGGCTATTTTCATATCTGTTTCTGTAAAAAAAAAAAGTAGCAATACGTATCATTGATACAACACCATATTACCTGATACCCCTTCTTAAATTGTCTGGCCCATATGATGTTTTATTGATGAACTACTATAACATCTTTGACTGGTCAGATACAAGTGGGATTGATAGCCTGGAACTCAAGATCCATGGTAGCCTGAACAGAAGTAAGAAGGATTTTATGATTATATTGGTGGGCGATTTCAATGCCCATTTATGTGATTCGGAACTATTAGACAGTTGTGGCATTACCAATTAATACAATTGCCCCATTCAGCATTTTAAACATTCTCCTTATGGGAACGTGTTAAATCGATTGATGTCTGCTGGTATGCTGACATTTCCAACCCCGAAGTCAAGGGGATTCCCACGTTTACAGGGGGTAGTGCTCAATTGATAATTGACTTTATAGTTTATTCTAAAGATCTTACCCCCATTGTAGGGAAGTTTAGGGTGATTCCAAAATGCATGAGCAATCATAACACCCTAACCCTAGAGTTTAGGCAAGGTGGGGATAAGGGTACTGAACGTGAGTCACAGCAGCCAGCTTTGAGTTTTAATAGGCGCAAAGGCGCAATAACCAAGTGGGTTAAGGTAGATAAACATAGTTTTCATATAGACTTGATGAAGAACAAGAAGGATGAGATCATGAATGCCTTAGGTGAACATGCCCTGGCACAAAATATTATTGAGGCCTTTTCTGCTATAACAGGTTATATGGCTGATAAATTACAGCAGTCAAGTATTAATAGAAATTGAAATCCCCGCTGGTTTAATCATGCATGTACATCTGCCCTTAAGGATCTAAAGAAGATCACTAATTCTGTACCACGCAACAAAATCCGATATTAAAAAAGCTAGAAGGATTTATAAGGTTACCCTTGCTGCTAGGAAGAAAGAAATGAGGGAACTTGCCTGGGATGAATTAATTGAGGCCAGTAGCAGTAAAGGTACGAAGGCTTTTGGGAGGGGGTTAATTCCACCCACTTGTGGAGAAAGATAATTTGATAATAGATACCATTGTCCCTTCGCAAGTTTGGTTGGAGCATGTCTCTAAAATTTTTAAAACAGAAGTTTACATTCTGCAGAGAGATCTAACTAGGTTTGCCAAAGGCGGGATGGATATATAATAGCCACTCATATTTTATTGGAAGTATCTGAAGATTTTCAGGCTATTCAAAACTGCCCATCTGACAAAGCTTCTGGTCCAGATAGAATTCCAGCTGACATATATAAAGCCCTGCCAAAATTTTGGGCCTCTCTTCTTACTAATGTTTTGAAGGCTGCTATGATGGGCCCCTTGGTAGACACCTGGAGTAAGGCGATAATCGTGCCCATCTTCAAGAAGGGGGACAGAGCAGATCCACAGTGTTATCACCCAATTTCTCTCTTAAACACTTCTGGCAAAATTTTAGGGCATGTGCTATTGAGCAAGTTAGAACATTGGGCTAAGGAGACCAATAGCCTCTCGAAGGTCCAGTTTGGGTTTCAATCAGGACTGGGAACAATTTAACAGACTCTTAGCCTAACCCTGATAGTACAGAAATACACCAAAGCTAAAAAAGGCTGTCTCCATTTAGCCCTTATGGTTCTATCCTGTGCCTTTGACACAGTTGATAGACATAAACTGTGGTCTGTCATGTCAGATATGGGAACTGATGACGACTTAATCTCCTTACTCAGTAGACTTCATGCCTGCACCACCGCTCTGGTCCGCTTTAGCCAGGAGGGTGATCTTACTGAAGAATTTCCCTCTTTGAAGGGAGTTAGACAGGGGTGTGTGTTGGCCCCTTTTCTTTTTCTGCCTTATATTAATGGCCTAGAAGATTTTTTATGTAGGATGAGGAAGGATCCCCTGATTATTAATTCTTAGCCATTACCAGTATTACTCTATGCGGACGATGCTGTCCTTAATTCAAGGACAGCAAATGGCCTGCAATCCCTATTAGGTGTTTTAAATATTTTTATGGGTAATCTTGGCTTTAAAATTAATAGAACAAAATCATATGTGACAAAGTGTGGCCCAAAGTCCTCAAAAAGCAAAAAAAATGTTTTGGAGGGTGCAGAAATAAAGAAGGTCCCCAATTTTACTTATCTAGGGGTTCCAATCGATGTTGATTTTAATTGGAAATCTCTAATTAATGTTCATATTCTGCAGTTACAAAGAACCGTTGATGCAGTGTTTAGGTTCTCAAAGAAACTGGCACATAAACCAGTTAAGGAAATGATGATCATTTTTAAAAGCAAATATCTTTCAATTGCCACATTCGGAGCCGGGGTGTGGGGTTACACGGTAGGTAGTAAAAAACACGTTTTTGAGAAGGCTGTTAGCAGTCCCTCAATCCACTCCAGCTGCTTTTTGCCATGGTGAAGTGGGGTTGAGGAATATAGCTGATTATATAAGAATGCAACCTTTATTGGTCTGGCTAAGAGTATGGCTAAATCCTGAAACCCACTTGCGCGGATCTGTGATCAGGGACTGTTTGTCACTGGAGAGTTATATGGATATCGTTTGGATTAGATATGTAAATTCCATGTTTTCACATCTTGGGGCAAAGTAATATTTCCAGAATCCTACCTTCTTGCCGGGGGAGGAGGGGTTCATACAGAGAACTAAGGATTTGTACTTGCACTTTAATCATAACCAGGATTTAACTGGTAATATGTCTGGGGTTCGGTGCGTCCGTTTTCAAAGCCATTACTTCCCAAGTTATATCTTAGTTTGATCCCCTCCGAATGGCACAGGTTTTTACTTACTAGATTTCACCTGAAATCCATACATTTTTTATTGGCATTTCCTACTAAAGACACCTGGTTCAAGAATCTGCCCCAATGTGACTGTGATGGTAGATCGTATCAAAGTATCATTTTATTCTCTTTTGTAATCTATACAGAGTCCCTAGAAGGTGGTTTTTACTCCCGGCCTTTCTTCTCTCGGGTTTCAGATGCAACTACCCTGCCTTTTCTTATTTACAGGATTTGGGCGGAGAGGAGAAATAGAGGCGGTGCTTAATTTCATAAATGCTGCTAATCAAATTTGTAATTGTCATTAACTGTTTTAATCTGTTTTTATATCTGACGCTGTTATTTATTTTTATCTATTAGGCTTTTATCATGATGCCTTCTAATGGACTGTGTCTTTTATGGCCCTTTTGAGCTGAATAAAGTATTTTGATGATGAGTTGCAAGGTACAGAAAAGTGCATTGCTGACACTGGAATATGAGTACAAAGTTAAGTGCATCCTGACGGCGACTCTTGCAGGTTCATTTTCATCACTGCTTTCTTTCTTCACCACCCTTCACCTATCTTTCTCTTTCTATTTGCTTTGACTACCTTTCTCTCTTTTCCTCTGGGTCAAAGTCTAATGATGGAAAATAAGTTCTGGTCTCCAAAAATGAGGGCTGGTGCACAGCACCTCCAATCATCAGCACAAATTACCATTGTGTGTTGGACAGAGGAGCTGGATGTTCAATCTGTCATAAGGCGTGACTTTTTGCTGTAATACAATTACATATTTAATAGCTGGCAAATCTCAGTTCTAAATGGGCATAAACAGGACTTTAACAAGTGTTGGCAGAGAGAACCTCAGATTATTTGTGTGCTGTGTGCCTCTAGCACTTCTGGTGTACTCCGTTGCTCCCACATTCTCATCCACTGTTACCGGTGACCAGAGAATTGGTCCTAATGCAGCCTTCAATAAATGACCAGAACTTCCCCAAAGACAGAATCGGACTGACCTATAAGTCAATCTGGCAGTGCCAGAAGGGCTGGCCTGGAATAGCCAACATGTGGGCCGTTTTTAGGGTCGAGCCTGTGAGTGCATGCGCTAGCGCATGCGTCTCGCATGTGAGACTCTGTTGTGTTCAGTAAAGGAATTGGAGCCTGCCTGTCACTCTCCATTTGTTGGTTTACATGGCGCTCTTCTTTACAGCTTAATAATTCATCAAGACATATCTGGCATCATTTCCGTTCCTCTGTGTTGAGCAGGGATCAAGCACTAATTGAGTTCAACTTAATTAGTGTCCATTCATTGCTCCCGACATCATCGAGGTACTATTTTGTTCCTTTTAATTTCCAGTGCCCCGCAAACAGAAGGCATGTGACTTTGCAAAATCGTGCCTAGCAGGACAAACAAAATTGTACAATTTTATTTTTTAAAGCTAACTTTCTTTTATTTTGTTAAGTCGTTTGTTGGTTGCAGTATCCTTTAAAACTTCTTGCTCACTAGTGGTCAGGTCTGCTTTTTTCTGCCCCCTTTTTCTGTTTCAGAGCAGTGACCAACAACTGTATTATTCCACCTTGGTTTCTTTATCGGTTGCTGTGACAGACTATTTTTGTTATTTCTTTGGTGCTCCTCTTTCAATGTTGGTGTGTTAGGCTGGTAGCTGCCTGCGTTTCATTGCATCATTCTGTTCCTCTCATCTCCTCCCATGTCGCTGACATTTATTTTGGCTTT
This sequence comes from Pleurodeles waltl, assembly GCF_031143425.1. Taxonomy (NCBI): domain Eukaryota; kingdom Metazoa; phylum Chordata; class Amphibia; order Caudata; family Salamandridae; genus Pleurodeles; species Pleurodeles waltl. The sequence continues at coordinate 566,925,726 of NC_090450.1, forward strand.
ATTCCAGTGAGGTCCTCGGTTACCTCTGGCTCCTAAAATAAGCTTATTTTACTAAAGAATCATCCAGTTGTTTAGCTCAATGCTCACAAAAGCCACAATATTCCCTTTCAGTTAGAATGTAGCTAAACCTAGAAGCAATGATGTGAAACTTGCTTAGCCTTGCATTACATCTTCAGTCTCTCTCTCCAGGGCCCCTCCCTGCCAGCACTCATGACATTGAGCACAGGACATTACTTATCTCCTTTATTGGGACCATAAATCTTCTCAGACTGCTCTGCTCGTTGAAATGTGAGGCAAGAATGCTTGCAAGACTTTTCATTCTGTTAAAATAAAAAGAAAATACTTTTCCAGCCTTATTTTGCAATATCTGTTCAGACGTTTACACAACGCAAGGTAGTGCAGTTATCTTCTCGTCCCTCCTCAAGGGCTTTTGATTTCTGATGTCAGTAGTTGCCAGTGACCACCAAAACATGGCAGGAAAAGATGAAATTATGAGACAGGTTTTACCAATTTATGTGGCAAGAAAAGTCTGGTTCTGAATTTACAGTGCCAATAGAGCTAACTCAAGAAAATGCAAGACCTATTGCATAACATTGCCTGCAGCAAACATAAATGTTTGCAGTATTGCAATAATTGCAAGACACCGATGCAATGTGTTTTAACAAATTCAAAACTACTTGATTTGCAAAGGAGAGCCACATTTTTAACAATTTGATTTACTTGGCGGGGGCAATTTTATTTTGATACCTGGGCCCATTTTCTGTCCCAGTCCTACTCTCCACAAAGAATAGTAGGAGAAGTTCCAAGGAGCTCTCACTCAAAATTAAAGCAGTCAAGGGTGAACCTATAGTGACTAGGAACACTCAAAAATTATATTGAAAAGGACATGGGGTCTTTCACAATCTATAAGCATATATGTTGGAAAACACATAAATTGGAGGAGCTCCACATATACTGCGACTGGCAAAAGAGAAGCAAGACTAACAAAAGTTAAGTAGAACTTGTTGGCATGTGTGTATGGATAGTGTGTGCCCACAATATTGAGTTTTTCACATCAGCCTGCACAAATATTAATACTATCTACAGGGAGTGCAGAATTATTAGGCAAGTTGTATTTTTGAGGATTAATTTTATTATTGAACAACAACCATGTTCTCAATGAACCCAAAAAACTCATTAATATCAAAGCTGAATATTTTTGGAAGTAGTTTTTAGTTTGTTTTTAGTTTTAGCTATGTTAGGGGGATATATGTGTGTGCAGGTGACTATCACTGTGCATAATTATTAGGCAACTTAACAAAAAAAAATATATACCCATTTCAATTATTTATTATTACCAGTGAAACCAATATAACATCTCAACATTCACAAATATACATTTCTGACATTCAAAAACAAAACAAAAACAAATCAGTGACCAATATAGCCACCTTTCTTTGCAAGGACACTCAAAAGCCTGCCATCCATGGATTCTGTCAGTGTTTTGATCTGTTCACCATCAACATTGCGTGCAGCAGCAACCACAGCCTCCCAGACACTGTTCAGAGAGGTGTACTGTTTTCCCTCCTTGTAAATCTCACATTTGATGATGGACCACAGGTTCTCAATGGGGTTCAGATCAGGTGAACAAGGAGGCCATGTCATTAGATTTCCTTCTTTTATACCCTTTCTTGCCAGCCACGCTGTGGAGTACTTGGACGCGTGTGATGGAGCATTGTCCTGCATGAAAATCATGTTTTTCTTGAAGGATGCAGACTTCTTCCTGGACCACTGCTTGAAGGAGGTGTCTTCCAGGAACTGGCAGTAGGACTGGGAGTTGAGCTTGACTCCATCCTCAACCCGAAAAGGCCCCACAAGCTCATCTTTGATGATACCAGCCCAAACCAGTACTCCACCTCCACCTTGCTGGCGTCTGAGTCGGACTGGAGCTCTCTGCCCTTTACCAATCCAGCCACGGGCCCATCCATCTGGCCCATCAAGACTCACTCTCATTTCATCAGTCCATAAAACCTCAGAAAAATCAGTCTTGAGATATTTCTTGGCCCAGTCTTGACGTTTCAGCTTGTGTGTCTTGTTCAGTGGTGGTCGTCTTTCAGCCTTTCTTACCTTGGCCATGTCTCTGAGTATTGCACACCTTGTGCTTTTGGGCACTCCAGTGATGTTGCAGCTCTGAAATATGGCCAAACTGGTGGCAAGTGGCATCGTGGCAGCTGCACGCTTGACTTTTCTCAGTTCATGGGCAGTTATTTTGCGGCTTGGTTTTTCCACACGCTTCTTGCGACCCTGTTGACTATTTTGAATGAAACGCTTGATTGTTCGATGATCACGCTTCAGAAGCTTTGCAATTTTAAGAGTGCTGCATCCCTCTGCAAGATATCTCACTATTTTTTACTTTTCTGAGCCTGTCAAGTCCTTCTTTTGACCCATTTTGCCAAAGGAAAGGAAGTTGCCTAATAATTATGCACACCTGATATAGGGTGTTGATGTCATTAGACCACACCCCTTCTCATTACAGAGATGCACATCACCTAATATGCTTAATTGGTAGTAGGCTTTCGAGCCTATACAGCTTGGAGTAAGACAACATGCATAAAGAGGATGATGTGGTCAAAATACTCATTTGCCTAATAATTCTGCACTCCCTGTATACTCAATGTAAATAGATAGGAGCTAGACTAGTAAATATATTGTCCACAATTTGTGCTACCACAATACTGAGTTTTTAACATCAGCCTGCACAAGTATCAATTTGCTCCAAATAGTCAAGGTGAGTAGATGTACAGTTAGCACTGACTGATTACACCAAAACGCCAGCATTTTCTTCCAATAACACCAGTGGATGAAAGCAGTTAATAAAGTCCATATTGGTCATGTGACAATATGGAGGATAGAGAAATCAACCTCCATAGTTATTGACTCCACAATATCAACTACCATTATATTGTCAATATAAGCATATATATATAGGGGAGAAGTACAGATGTATTATGCTAACTCCACATCTACCTACTTTGACTATATTTTAGAGTCTGGGTTAGAGCTTTTTAGGAAGAAAACATAATGGAGTGTTACCCCAAAGGCGAGTGAAGGGTTGGGGGGGCGGTTGAGGTGAAAGGGTCTGTGCTAAGTTGAAAGTGATACGAAATCTCCTGCGAAGCAATGGTGAGGCATTAGCAATATTCTTGCTGTAATGAAGGAAAAATATGCAGTGAATAGAATATAAGAAATGCAGTGCCTGTGATCATTTAGTAAAAATGGCATTCTCACACTATGCAATCTCCATTCAGACCTTCCAGGATAAGCAGCAAAAAAATCAAAATGTGTACCATAGAAACGTAAAATGTGAAGTGATAAAAATCTCAAAATGTTATGTATTTTTGTAATATGCAGAAAATGTGTCTGTCGCAAAAATACTGCTGGGCCTATTTCTGTCACTAATGTCATTACTCATACATTCTGTATCCTGGCAAAATGGGCAAGCAAGGAGGCCAACACTGGAGACATTATGCATAAAACTGGGGTTAACAGGAGACACAATGAAGGTGGGCACTGGAAACACTGATGTCATGGACAGCAGGATGATGTAGACGCTGGAAACTCAGGGAGTGGGTACTGAAGACAAAGGGCCACGGGAGGATGGGTGGCATTTGAATGACAGGGCAGAAGAGAAGGGTGGTACTCGAAACATGGGGCTGTGGGTGGGGAGAGTCAGAAGAGGCATGCGGCTAAGGGGATAAAGGGGACAGGAGGCATGAAGCTATGAGGCGTACGGGGCCAGTGGAGGCGTGTGGGGCAGCGAATCACAGAAGGCATGGGGCAGTAGGGGAAGGGAGCCCGGAAATGACACTGGCACGAGGGACGAGGGCCTGAGGCGACTTGGGAGCCCTCCCTTAGGTGAATAAATGGAGGATGTGTTCCATTTTGTTTCATTCTAATGTGTTCCTGGAAAGGGTTTCAAAGAATTGTGAGGTTTATATAAAAGTGGCAATTCCATACTTCTTTTTTCAGAACACAAAGTCACAAAACCTTGGCTGGGCGACTGTCCAGGAAGAAGACACCCAGCAAGACAATCACCTGAGAAACAGTCAATAGCTGATTTAAGTATCACCGAGACCTTAGACTTCAGGAAGAGCCCTCTTTACCAATACTGTCAGTGAAAGCTTATGTGATGCATGATCTTGTGTACTTTATTCAGAAATCACTACTGTCACAGAATCAGTGGGTTCTCCTGAAAACCTATCCAGTGTTGATTGCAAACTTCCAAGCTAACCAAATCAGCAACTGGCCACCTCACAGAAACGATCCAGGCTGAAATAAATCAGAAATATTTAGAAAATCATTATGAATAACAATACAACATGGTGCAATACAAGACAATACATCAGCATGATTCTTAACTTTGTCAAGAAACAGTGGCCGCGGGTGGAAATTATCAAACACATTTGCCCAGCGACATGCTGATGTACCCCACTTAAACAAGAGGGCTTTCTCACACATGCAGCACTGAATGTTCAACAAGTCTGCCATACTTGCCACCAAATCAGAGTCCATGGTTTTGCGAGATATTCCAGCTCAAAAAAGTCTTGCAACCGAGAATTATTTGATTCATATAGAAGTAAGAAAACCTGTAAAAGAAGAGCACTACAGGTAGCCCAATAACTTCAATCTCTGATAGATTGTTCTTGCATAATAAGAAATGCGTGCAATTCCACTAGTGACTTTGCCTAAGTCAGATAATTTATGTTATATAATTTACATCTCCATAGATTATCCCAGTTTTTAACCCTCACCTCCAAGAGCACCATACAGTTGACTGCCTTTTGTTAAACATATTCATGCCATAGAGCACCGGCTCAAGTCCTAGTTCCTCCAGTGCCTGCACCTTGCTCCCGGTCGTTTTCAAGTGTGTTCCACATTCCACACCCTGCATATAAACAGTCTCCAGCTTCTCCTCTATGTCCTTTACAACAGGTTGTATTGTCCCAGTTTCATTTTGAAGATCAAAATGCAAGGCATTGAATGATCTCAACAGTGTCAATCCACCTCCTGTCAGTTCTGCCTCTCTCCATCAGTCAGTTGCTGCAGGCCACATTTTAGCCCTCAGAACCACAAGGCCCAAAGAAGTCTTCCTCCCCTCTCTTTTTCCAACAATGACACCAATCTCTAGTGGGAGAGTCAACTGCAATAATGAGGCAAAAATAGAGCTAAATGAAAGAAGCCTCAAACGGGGACCACCAGGTCCAATGAACTACTCAGCACTGGTAGATGTCAGCTTACCGATGCAGTGACACAAATACATGCTGTTCCCGGTCCATGCTCTGCACTCCGCTTACATGAAGCAGGAAGCACCTCAGGATGCCTCAACTGTAGGCCACCTCAGTGCCACACATGACGTAGGGCATACTCTGGTGCGTCGCATGGATATCTCCTTGCTGGCCCGATGTCTTGGAGGCCACAGTCCACCAGTGGAGAGAGACCATCAAATTACATTGCTTCTATGTTTCACCAACATACGAATGTACAGAAATGAGGTGAGGTGGCAAATATATGATATGAAAACATATTTACAATTGCATTGTATTTGTTTGATGTTACCCTGCATACAAAGGCAGATCCGCAAACGATTTATTAAATTAATATAAGTAACTCCCAAAATGAATAAGCCATTTTCAGTTTTTTTTAAATAACAACTCAAAATAAAATACCCAATGTTTTATATTTTGTATTAAAATTGAACTAAAACGTTCGCCATATATTTACCTGCAGATGTTGGAGATGAGGTCTACCATCTTGTGTCTTTTGTCATGCTGGCCCACTCACACTGTCCAACCGAGGTTCTTGTCAATACTTGAGAAATCTCGATCAGCAGAGTGGAGAAACACTGGAGGGCAGAGGAATATGACCCATCTATGAGGATATCTCTTCTTTCCTCGCCCAATTGAGCTGCGAGGAATCTTTATCCAGGATCATCTCAGTGCTCAATCATCTGCTGCTGCTCTTCTGAAATAGGACTCATCCAACACCATATAAAAGTAGCAAACTATCCCCACTATCTGAACCATTCACAACATTGGTAGCTGTAAGTGGTGACCCTAACACGTTCTCAACTTACTGCTCCATTTTGGCATCCATTTGGCTGTGCATCACCCTGGCCCAACTGACTTTACTGGATCAAACTCCAGCAGTTCTGGACTGCAGAATATAGTGCTTACAAGTCCAATGCACAGAATACCCCGCTGCTTTTTTCCCTGCCCTTTGTATGCCCTCGCAGAAAGCCCTTCCTCCACCTCGTGAGAAAACCCCCTGCAGGTCCCGAACAGACAGTCTAAGGGCAGTCATGTTATTAACTAATAGAACAAACACGAAATGCCAACGCTTCCATTCTTCTGCTTTGTTGTGAAGTTGATCTACTTTGCATTCCATTCCATCCACACATCTATGTGTTTTCTGATTTTTTAGTTTTCAAATTACCATCTGTCATCAAATTACACACAGATTTTTCTACAGTTTCTGATTCTGTTGAAATGTTATTGCTCAATTACTAGCAGCATATTGAATAGGGGGGATCTGAAAAGGTACAGAGGGAGAATGTTTAACACATGATTGTTGGAGTGATTCTGGAATAAGTGAGGCGCTATGCAACATTCACGCAAGAAGACAAAATAATTATAAATATATTTATAATTTCTACATTTGCATAAACAACCAATTTATGGAGGTAACATGACAAAGTGCGTAAACAGCCACATTCGTGTAAAACTCACAGAATTTTTAAGCTTCATCATCCTAAATATACCCTTTTGACATGTTCAATATACTGTTTAAATTATGCACATATGTACGCTCATTCTTGACGCGCCGCCTCTACAATCACCTGGTAAAGTATGGTTATTGTCTCTTGATTCTCATACAGATCCTCTCAGCAAGTAATGTGTATCACTTGTACCCTCTTGCGAGTGGATACTTCCTCCTTCTCCTGAGTAGGTACTTGCACCACTCCTGACGGGTTACTTGATCCTTCTTGCTGATTTCCAGAGGTAGCTCCTCCGTTAGGGTGGAGGAGTGTCACCCTCCCTCCCACCGCCAGCAGTGGCAGCTGCAAAACCTTTAAAAGAAAACCAGAATAAACTTCTATAAAATGTTCTTTTAAAGTGGAGGGGCCACGGGGGTGACGAGCAGTGAGAGGGAGTGCATAGCACTCCCCCTCACTGTGTATGTATGTTTGGCCGGCCGTCCTGGGCTGGCCAAACACATATTCGCAGTAGGCTCTCTCCAGCCCAGCGACACAGTTGCTGGGCTGGAGAGAGCCTGCACAGGCTCCCAGTCTGCCTGGGAGTGCCCTGGCTGGGCGCTGCCAGCCAATTCTGATGCTGCTTTGAGCAGCGTCAAGATTGGCCGCAGGGGAGGCTGGGAGCCTGTGCCTGCAACAGAAGACAGAAGAGTGGCGGAGTGGCACGGCGAGGAGGTAAGTTTATTTTTTTTAAATTTCATTTCTAATTCCGACCCGGTCCACCCCCCGCCCCACCCCAGCCCCCTGTAACACCCACAAGCCGCAACTCCTGATTTCTTGCACCAGCACCTGAGTAGGTGCTTATATCCACTCCTGACTGATAGCTTTTACCCTTTGCTGGTTGATATATGTACTCTCTCCTTACTGGTTACCTGTTTTTTCTCCTGACCAGTTACTTGTACACTTGCATCACTAAGTGCTTGGACTGTTTTTCTATAGACCATCCCCATGTCTGCTACATGTAACAGCACTATGCAATTTACTTATATGAGGCACTTTTATGGTACTGTGGGTGCTATCTTGTCAAATAATCAGAGGTAAAGCACCTACGCAGGATTGGAAATGGAATCAAACCCAAAAACATATTAGGTAATGTGTCCCTGCATGTAACAGTTTAACTGCAATTTATCTGCATAGTCAATTAAATATGTCGTAAGTCACTCAAGTTCAGTAACGTTTAGAAACCATTAATGTTTTGTTAAAGTTACATGTAACACAGAAGGCAAAAATATAAAAGTTAGTCAAAAATGCATGGTTCATCAGCATAGGAAATTAGCATAATGTGCCTTCAAGTGCAGCAAAGAGAATGAAATAAAGTCAAATCTTGGGGTAAAATATTGTAAGTCCTAAGTAAGAAACAGACTGACAAGGGTCCGCTCTCAGGGCAAGCCAGACATTGCTCATCTCCTAAAAGGAATCCCTATATAAAAAAAATACACATTGTCAAAAAGTGATCAAATCATTGCACAGATCTACAAATCAGAATACAAAATGTAATGCAACATTGTTTAACATCATCTCAACCTCATCTCCTACATCAATATTAATATAACCCATTTTGACCTAATGTCATCAAATGTGCCAGAGTACAAATCTAATTACACTCAATACAATGACAGTCTCTGTACCAAACTGGAGTAGTAGGTGATACGGATGAGAACCCGCCTCAAATAACAATCAAAATCCTTGTCAGAATGAACTACAAAAACCACTAAGTGAACCTGTGCCTAACCTTAGGGTAGCGTGGCACAAAAGCAGTCCAGTTTAACTCAGAGACAATGGGCCTGATTACAACTTTGGAGGACTGTGTTAATCTGTCCCAAATGTGACGGATATACTGCCCACCGTATTACGAGTTCCATGGGATATAATAGACTCGTAATACGGTAGGTTGTATATCCGTCACATTTGGGACGGATTAACACCGTCCTCCAAAGTTGTAATCAGGCCCAATATGTAAAGTATTCATGCAGTACTCAAATAGTAACAAAGGGAAAGCACAACAAAAGGACAATCTCAAACCAATTTAGAAAAATAGTATAATAAATGAAATGTCACCAATATGGCAAAAATCTAATAAGTAGAACTGGACTTATGCATTTTTTAAATGTATGGTTCAGAATTATGCAAGAAGCATCAAGTGCAATGGCAGTCATTTGGTTGTGGTTGACTGGGAACAAGTTGAAAGTTAAAGCCAAAGCACAATGGTTTGGATACAGGGAACAAGTTCATCCTGATGAAAAGTTTTACCTTCAAACTTAGGCCCTCATTACAACCGTGGCGGTCGGTGATAAAGCGGCGGTAATACCGCCAACAGGCCGGCGGTAAAAAAAATTGAATTACGACCATGGCTGAAACCGCCAACACAGACAGACACTTTAACACTCGACCACCACGGCGGTAGAAACAAACACCGCGGCGGTAACCGCCAACAGACAGGCGGAAGACAATGTACCGCCCACACTATTACAAGGCACCAATCCGCCAGCTTTTCCGGGGCGGTACCAACGCCATCAAAAGCACGGCGGAAAAAGTCTTTGGAAGGGAAACCACTCACCTCTCGACACCCAACGAGGAACCAGGACGCCATGGAGCCCGAACTACGGGTGTTACCAATGTTGGTGTATCATCTCATCTACCAGGAGTAGGAAGGACGACGGCGACGACCACGGTGAGTACTGCACCTAGCACACAGGGGAGGGGAGGAGGGAAAAGAGAGTGACACACACACGCAACACCCCCACCCACAACAACACACACACACACACATATCCAATCACATCACAGATACACCCGTCACCCCCTGGAAGAACGCAAGGACCAAACTAAATGAGTTTAACTAGTGTAATATTCGAGCAATCATATAGCCCAAGAGAACAGTAAATAAGCAGTATACACAAATATTTACTGCAAGTACACAAGTCCGTACACTGTCCCAATAAATGTCCATGGACCAGTGATCCCAAAAAGCATGGGCGAAGCCCACACATGACACTTGCCTCAAAACGGAGAAAACACTGCAGGGGCATCAGGTCGGAAAAAAAACAGGCACCTCAGGGGGGAGGGGGGGGCACCTCAGCAGGATGATGGGATGACGCCACTGCTCTTCGAGGGGGCTCCATGCCCACTGCTTGGCCCTGGGGAGTACAAGGCCACAGTCTCTCAAGTGGGTGGTTTGCCCACTGCTTGGTCCTGGGGATTACAAAGCCACAGTCTCTCAAGTGGATGGTTTGCCCACTGCTTGGTCCTGGGGAGTGCAAGGCCACAGTCTCTCAAGTGGGTGTTTTGCCCACTGCTTGGTCCTGGGGAGTACAAAGCCACAGTCTCTCAAGTGGGTGGTTTGCCCACTGCTTGGTCCTGGGGAGTTCAAGGCCACAGTCTCTCAAGTGGGTGGTTTGCCCACTGCTTGGTCCTGGGGAGTACAAAGCCACAGTCTCTCAAGTGGGTGACATGTTCCACTGGTGACTGTGTTAGTGAATGCTTTTCTCCACTGGTTCTGGAGGGGGCTTTCTGCCCAGAGTGCTTCATCCTGCCAAGGACTGGGTTAGTGGATGCTTTTCTCCACTGGTTCTGGAGGGGGCTTTGTGCCCAGTGATGCTGCACCTGGGGTGTGGCAGTTCCCATTCCCTCACCTGGGTGTCTGAGCCACGAGATTTTCAGGGAACAGGTAGCATGATACTCCATGGAGGTAGGGCCACACTCCACCTTGCGGCGAACTAGGCTTTAAACTGCTGGTAGTGCTAGTGCTGGTGGTGGTGCCTCATGTAGTGTGTGCAGGGTCCAGGACATCTCCAGCAGCCTCGGACGGCTGCCCACTGGGGATGCTGCTGATGTCCGCTGCAGTGGCACTGGCTGGGCACGTTGCGGGGCAGATGGCGGTGGCTGCGACGGTGTCTGTGGCGGAGATGCTGGCGGTGCTGCCATGGTGCAGGTGTCTGTAGTAGTGGAGGAAGACACCAGGCCGTCTCCTGCAGCCTTGGACAGCTGCCCACTGGGGATGCTGCTGATGTCCGCTGCAGTGGCACTGGCTGGGCACGTTGCGGGGCAGATGGCGGTGGCTGCGGCGGTGTCTGTGGCGGAGATGCTGGCGGTGCTGCCGTGGTGCAGGTGTCTGTAGTACTGGAGGAAGACACCAGGCCATCTCCTGCAGCCTCAGATGGCTGCCCACTGGGGATGATGCTGGTGACTGTAGTTGTGGCAGCTGCCGTGCAGGTGGTGGTGCAGATGGCGGTGCAGGTGACAGTCGTTGCGGCAGTGCTCACCGTGGTACAGGTTGCTGGCCAGTCATGAGATGGGGGTCACCAGTCCCTCACCGGAGGCTCCGTGCCCTGAGGTGACTTTGCTTTGCTTTTGTGTCCCTTCCCCACCTTGGTAGTCGCTGCTGGGACCTTGCCACTGTCCTCTTTGGTTCTGGATGAGGCCTTGCTGGGTGGGTGGTGCGGCTTTTCCCTTCTGCATGCTGGCCCCTTCTTTACCTTGGCAGGTGGAGGAATCGGGTGGTCCTTAGCTTCAGTAGGTGGCACACTGGCAGCCCTGATGGGTGCCCCCTTCGTTCCTCCCAGACTTGCAGGGACCACAGTGGATGACGATTTGGTGGCTGAGGTGCTGGTCTGGGCTCTAGACATCCTGGCCATAGGGGAAGGACGGGGGGAGGTGTAGGGAACAGGCCAATGTTAGCCAGGAAAGGATTTTTAGACACACTGGGACGGGAAGCTGGAAGAGGTTTGGGAGTGGAGGAAGAGGTAGTGGTTGTAGGAGGTGTAAGTCTGCTGAGTTTGGGTGAAGGTGCATGGGTTGGAGGCTGTTGTGAGGTGGATGGGTGTTGAGTGGGTGTGTGCTGGCGTTTGTGGGAGGAGGGCTCACAGACACACTGGGAGAGGACACAGGGGACGTGTGAATGGTAGTGGGGTGGTGATTGCACGTGAGAGGTGTGTAGTGATGGGCATGCTGGTGATGGAGGTAGTGACTGAGGATTTAGTGCATGCAGGTGTGAGTGAGACGAGACAGGGAGGGAGGGAGGTGGAGGACGTGAAGGATGGGGACACAGCGGAGGCAGTGGATGTTGGTGTGTCTGCATGTTTAAGGTGCTTGTGTGAGTGCCTGTGGGATGTGTGGTGCTTATGTTTCCCTGAGCCACTTTTGTGTGTGCATGCTGGTCTGATGGTGTGCTTGGGATAGGCTGTGGTAGAGGGGATTGGGTCTGGGTAGTGGAAGTTGGAGGGGGAGGCTGGACACAAGGACAGAGCCTGAAATGCTCTCTGTTGGGCCGCCATGCCAGAATGAATGCCCTCCAGGTATGCATTTGTTTGCTGCAAATGCCTCTCGACATCCTGGATGGCATTCAAAATGGTTGACTGCCCAACAGTGAGGGATCTCAGGAGGTCAATAGCCTCACTTAGGGCAGCAGGGCTGACTGGGGCAGGCCCTGAGGTGCCTGGGGCGAAGGAGATGCCCACCCTCCTGGGTGAGCGGGCACAGGAAACACGCTGAGGGGCTGCTGGGAGGGCGGTGCTGGTAGGGGGTAGGCGGCTGTACCGTTGTTGTGGTGGGCACAGAGGTCCCCGCCACCGCAAGGGAGCTCCCATCAGAGGAGGAGTCGCTGTTGCTGGTGTCCCCTCCTGTCCCCGTCGTGGAGCTCCCCTCGCCCTCCGTCCCACTGGTGCATTCAGACTCCGTACATTCACCCTCCTGGGCCATGTGGGATGCAGCTCCCTCCGTCTTCGGTGCCTCTGCTCCTCCGCCAGATGATGCTAATGCACATAAGGACAGGGTGACAAAACAAAAAGGGGGGGAAAGACAGAGGAGACACATGGTCAATGCCAGCAACACCACTACTGTTGGCGGACACGACACACAGGGAGCAGCCCTATGCACTAGGCCATGCACTAGCAGTTAGTGGGAAAAACACCTGCCCATGGGGGACTATGCCTAACCCCATTTGCTGCACACCTGGAGCCCACAGGAGGCTGACTAGTTGTAGATGGCTACTACCACTATTGGGGTTGGAGTGCCACAGAGCCTGCCTATCAAGGGACCTACCCTACCAAGTTCGCCCTGGCCTAGGGGAACCCACAGCCCACATCCCACACCCAGACACCTCGTATAGCGCACAGAGTCAGCTTAATGAGACTGTAATCACCCCTTGTGGCTGCTGTGATGCCCTCAAATGCCAATCCAACAACGGATATGCCACCTCCACGTTGGGAGGCCATACCCTGCTGGGCCTACGCCGTCTTCTTGCTCCAGTGGCGCAGGTCCTCCCATCTCTTGAGGCAGTGGGTGCTCCGTCTTCCACACTTCCTTGGCGATGGCACGCCAAATACCCTTCTTCTGGTGGGCACTGACCTAGAGGAAAGGCAAAGGATGAAAGGAAATTACTCTCCTGTCCGGTTCGTCATACTCATTGCCCACCACTTCCCACCCATACCCTCACACACACACACTCACCATCTTCTCATGCAAGCCTCAGGCCCCCCATGTATCTTCAATCCACACCACTCCATACATTCATGTCCCACGCATCATGCTCACAGTGGACTCACTTGTTTGTCTGGAGGACCGAAGAGTAGCGTGTACTAGGGGAGGACCCCATCCACTAGTCTCTCCAACTCCTCCACAGTGAAGGCAGGGGCCCTTTCCCCAGACACTCGAGCCATTGTCGCTTCCAGACACAGGTCACAGCAGCACTTGCAATATAGGTCCTCTCCTGTTGAAGGTCAGGTATCAAGTAAGTGACCAGATAGGAAATGGCGGTCACGTCCGCGGCGGTGCATACCGTCACCACCGGCGTACATCGTCATTGGCTCCTGGAACCCATAGGGCCCAATAATGACCAATGCTGAATTGCGCGGCGGTCTTCGACCGCCTACCGCGATGCTCCACAACGCCAGCGCAGTTACCTCATTTCCCCTTGTCCGTCCTTACGGGTCAGGCAGCCGCCATTTCAGGGTGGCACATGGCATGGCACCTAACTGCGTCACACCACATTTGGGCAGAAATACAGACAGACAGCGCCACACACGGATTTACTCACATTACTGCAAAAAAACTTGTGCAACCTATGTGGTACATGACCATCTGCTCACCATTCTCCTCCATAGGGCACATCCTCTGGGGCAGATGATGAGATGGCATCATCCTCTGGTGTACAGACCCCTGATGGACCTGTCAACAATGGAAGACAGACACATCATTATCACCTACAGACTTGATTGTGCCACAATCCAAGAACTGTGTGCCCAATTGGAGCCAGACCTGATGTCAGCTATCCGCCATCCCACAGGTATCCCCCCTCTAGTGCAGGTCCTGTCAGTGCTCCATTTCCTGGCAAGTGGTTCCTTTCAAACAACAGTGGCCATGGCATCAGGGATGTCTCAGCCAATGTTCTCTAGCGTGTTGACCAGAGTGTTATCTGCCCTGCTGAAACACATGTGCAGCTACATCGTTTTCCCCCAGGAGGAGGATTTGGCCACCGTGAAAGCTGACTTCTATGCCCTGGGACATATCCCCAACATCATTGGTGCCATTGATGGTACACATGTGGAATTTGTCCCCCCCGCTGGAATGAACAGGTGTAAAGAAATCGAAAAAGCTACCATTCAATGAATGTGCAAGTGTGTTTGGCAGACCAATACATCTCTCATGTGAATGCCAAGTATCCTGGCTCTGTGCATGACGCTTACATTTTGAGGAATAGCAGCATCCCTTATGTGATGGGCCAACTCCAGAGGCACTGTGTGTGGCTAATAGGTGAGCCCAAGATCACCGCACAGTATGAATAGGTGTCTGGGTATGGAGTAGTCCCTAGGGGTTGGTGTGTGTCTAACAGATATCCATCGGCATTTGCAGGTGACTCTGGTTACCCCAGCCTCTCATGGCTACTGGCCCCAGTGAGGAATGCCAGGACAAGGGCAGAGGAACGCTACAATCAGACACATGGTTGAACTAGGCGTATTATTGAGTGGACTTTTGGCATCCTGAAGGCCAGATTCCGGTGCCTTCATCTAACAGGTGGCTCACTATACTACTCACGAAGAAGGTGTGCCAGATCATCGTGGCATTCTGCATGTTGCACAACCTGGCTTTGCGATGCCAGGTGCCTTTTCTGCAGGAGGATGGGCCTAATGATAGTCTTGTGGCGGCTGTGGAGCCTGTGGACAGTGAGGAAGAGGAGGCAGAGCAAGAAGATATTGACAACTGAAACAACATCATCATGCAGTACTTCCAGTGAGACACAGGTAATAGCCTGGCACAGCTCATCTCATATCTGACTACTGTAGGACATTGTATAAGTCAGCCTTTTAACCTCCGTGTATGGACCCTGACAGTTCACTTTGGCTTTCCTTTTCACAGATCTGGGTACCTCATTCTGCCTTCTGCTATGTTTACTGCTGCCCAACAACTGTCATACATTGGTATGTGCAAATGAACATTTATATTGATATTTGTCGAAGAAATTCTAATGATACATTTGTGAAAGTACAGACTGACTCCAGATTGTTTTGTGATTCAAGGGTGATTATTTAAGTGCTAATAAGTAGAGAGGGGATGTGCAATGGGCTGGGGTAATGGTGGAGGAATGTTCAGGATAAGGTCCAGTCTATTTGTCTCACAGGTGCATTGTCCAAGGGGGAATAGGAAGGGGAGTAATGGCAGTTCAAGGTGGACAGGGTGACAGAGTGGGATAGAAGGGTGACAATCAGGAGAGCCCTATTTCCTGGCGGGGGTCTTGGCAATGTTCTCTGTCTTGTGCCTGGATCGCAGGGACCGTTTGCGGGGTGGTTCTCCTTCTGCAGGTGGTGGGGTGCTGGTGGCCTGTTGGTCCTGGGGCGGGACCACCTGTCCACTAGCGCTGGCAGACGTGGAAGGCTGTTCATCGTTCGGGCTGGTGTCAGGGTCCCGGTGGTATGCCACTGTCTCCCTCATGGTGTTGGCTATGTCTGCCAGCACCCCTGCAATGGTGACCAGGATGGAGTTAATGGACTTCAAGACCTCCGTGATCCCCAGGTACTGTTCCTCCTGCAGCCGCTGGGTATCCTGAAACTTGGCCAGTACCGTGCCCATGGTCTCCTGGGAATGGTGGTATGCTCCCATTATGTTTGAGAGTACCTCGTGGAGAGTGGGTTCCCTGGGCCTGTCCTCCCCCTGTCGCACAGAAGTCTTCCCAGCTTCCCTGTTATCCTGTGCCTCTATCCCCTGAAAATGTGCCCACTGCTACTGACCCCAGGTCCCTGATCGTCCTGTGTTAGTGGGGTTACCTGGGGTCTCTGTAGTGGTGGAAACACTGCTGATTGACGTGTCCTGGGGACAGTGACATGGGCCCGCTGGGTGGGTGCTGTGGTGGTGTTTCCTGAGGGGGAGGTTCAGTGGTGGTTGGGACTGTGGCAGGGGAACCGACTGTCCAGAGGTCCCTGATGGGCCGGGCTGGTCATCTTGATCCAGGCATGCAGAGCTGCTGTCGTCACTGTGGGCCTCTTCTGTGGGGGGACTGGATATGGCTGGCACCTCCTGTCCGATGATGTTGTGTAGGGGTCCTGTTGGGGTGTAAATGATTGTTATTGTATCTGTGTGTGCCATCTTGTGCAATGGGTGTGTTTCCCTCTACTACTGTGCTTGCAATATCGCCTTGGCCCTTGTGTGAATGGTGATTGTATGCCCTGGGTTGGTCTCTCCCTTGGACATGCTTTGGTGATGGGTGTCCATGCAGGTCTGTGATGGGTGTCCATGCATTATTGTCACATGCAGGGCTTGGTACTGGGATGTGTGGGTTGTGATAGTGAGGTATATGTGAGGTGTTGGGGTGATGGGTGTGAGGGACGTGGGTTGGGGTTTGTGATGGCATGCAGGTAGGGTGGGGGGGATATAATAGTAGAAATATGACTTCCCAGAGTCCAGTCCTCCTGCTACTCCTGCGAGGCCCTCAGGATGCATGATCGCCAAGACTTGCTCCTTCCATGTTGTTAGTTGTGGGGGAGAAGGTGGGGGTCCACCGCCAGTCCTCTGTACGGCTACCCGGTCTCTGGATACCACGGAACGCACCTTCCCCCGTAGGTCGTTCCACCTCTTACTGATGTCATCCCTTGTTCTTGGATGCTGTCCCACTGCGTTGACCCTGTCGACAATTCTCCGCCATAGCTCCATCTTCCTTGCAATGGATGTCTGCTGCACCAGTGATCCGAATAGCTGTGGCTCTACCTGGATAATTTCCTCCACCATGACCCTGAGCTCCTCATCAGAAAACCTGGGGTGTCTTTGAGGTGCCATGATGTCGTGTGAGTGATGTGTGAGGTGATGTTAGATGTGATGTGTGGGGTGAGGTTTTGGGATGTGTGGTGTTTTGTGCGTGGATGGTGTACGAGTGATGGTGTTGTGTGCCTCTGGATGCTGGTGTTGTCTTAGCTTTTCTCTCTCTCTCGGCTTCTTCCTTAAATGTAATTGTAAGGGGTTGTGGGTAATGTGGGTGTGTGTTTTATATTGGATTGGGAGTGTGGGTGTGGTGTGTGTATGTGTGTCAGGTGTGTGTATTTTGAATTGTTCAATGTGGTGTAGTTTTGTACGTGTGTGTGTATTTTGAGCACAGTGGTGTGTACCGCCAATGGTTTACTGCGGTTGAGTGGCTGCCGGGTTGATTCGTGGGTCGTGATAGTGTGGGCGTATTCCTATTGGAGTAATGGTGTGGGTTTTGGTACCGCCAGTTTAATCACTGACCTTTGGTGTGGCGGACTTGTTTGGGTGTCTGTATTGTGGAGGATTTCTAAGTGTGGGTCATAATACCCGTAGCTGATTTCCGCCGTGGACATGGTATTTGGCAGCAGTCAGCACGGTGGTCAGCAGACTTTACCGCCAGGGTTTTAATGAAGGCCTTAGTCTCTGGAATGGAAGTCAAAAATCTTCAAAAGAGCAAAGCAGCAGGGTGTGGCTAAAGAGGGCTACACAAAGATGAAAATCCTCTGGACAAGGTCTCTTTGGACAATAAACTTTTGGTAGGAAAGCTCCTATGGAGAGAAATTTGAACTTCAAGTCCAGAGAAGGTCCCTCACCAGCCGGATACTTTTTGTGTCTTTGCCTGGTAAGGGTTTCTAACTTTGGACTGTGTCATTTTTATGGAGGGTACATTCCACCTTCC
The DNA here is from genome assembly GCF_031143425.1 of Pleurodeles waltl. Taxonomy (NCBI): domain Eukaryota; kingdom Metazoa; phylum Chordata; class Amphibia; order Caudata; family Salamandridae; genus Pleurodeles; species Pleurodeles waltl. The sequence continues at coordinate 566,943,641 of NC_090450.1, forward strand.
ACCAGCAGTGCAACGCTGTACCTGAAGAGGGTTCTACGAGGCCTGACACCTTCTCTGCAAAGTTCTGCTGGATCGTATTTGCTGCTGTGGAAAAAAATGCACCTGGCGCAACCTGAATCTTGGATCCAGCGGCATTTTGCCTTTATTGGATTGGCTTTGCAGGTTGGTCCTGGTCCCCCATCGATTTTCAGAGCAAAAAGTTTCTAAGTCCCAGGTTTTCAATAAATTTTAGAAGTTCACTTTGAACCCCGCCGAGGTTCCAAGAACTTTGGGAAAGCACTTGGAATTCAACTATCACTCCAGCAGCAGAGTCCAGGGCAGGTCCAGTTTGAACTGGTCAGCACGGTAGCGTCAGGAAAAGCCTCTGAAAGCTTGTTGTATCCCTGTAGATCGAACAGGAGGTAAGCTAACTGACCCTTGGAGTCACTTCTGGGGTTCTGTCCCAGAAGTGTCTCCAATGGCCCAAGTGCCTTCCTATGGGCACTTAGGGCCTATCTTAGGGGTAACGTGTAAGTGTTAAAAAGGAAGATTAGGCCTGTCAAAAGGTTTATATTGTTGGGTTGAAATGGCAGTTTAAAACTGCATACCCAGTGGCAGGCCTGGAAACATGTTTTATAGTAGTACAGGCACTACACTTCTAGCAGTGTTAGACAGTGTTAGGTCGCTAGTGGACCACGGTAAATCAGCAGCATTAATCCTTTTAGATTTGTCAGTAGCTTTGACACTGTGTCTCACCAACATTTACTTTAAAGGTTGCTCAAAACTGGTTTGCACTCAGCTACATTGCATTGGTTTTACTCATTTTCACACAAGAGATGCCAATCTGTCCAGTTATCTCCTTTCAGATCTAGCTCTAGAAACTTGCACTCTAGAGTTCCTCAGGGCTCCTTCTTGAGCCACACTTTGTTTAATGGTTACTAGGCACCTTTGGCAAGTATTGCAAAGAAAATAATTTTTTTAATTATTTATGCCGATGACATATCTCTATTGATGACAAACATAATGAGAAGAAGTGGAATTTGGTTGCTGCTTTCAGAGGTTGCAGGATGGCTGCAAATTAATTGTTTAAAACTTAATGCTGATAAGACAGAGATCTTGCTGTTTGGTGGAGTGAGTAAGGTCTGGAATGATTCATGGTGGCCAACGCTGCTAGGCCCCACACCAAAACCTAAGAAAGTTGTAAAGAATTTAGGCTTTTTAATTGATGATGCCCTTTCATTGTCAGAACAAGTAACTATGGTATGTGGGACTTGTATTGGTCTTTTACGCACCCTTTCAAAACTGTTTTGATTGATCTAAGTCAGTGGTTCCCAACCTGTGGTCCGGGGACCCCTAGGGGTCCGCAAAGCCACCTCAGGGGGTCCGCAGTTGCTTAGAAAATGTAACAGCTTAGGTCCCCAGCTTTCAGTAATGACTCATTGGGGGGGGGTCCTCAGATTCCAATAATGATTCAGTAGGGGTTCCTGAGTTCCAATACTGATAAGCTGGGGGTCCACAGAAGTCAAAAGGTTGGGAACCACTGATCTAAGTGGTATAGAGAAGGAATATTGTTCAAGTCTTGAATATGAGCAGGTTAAACCATGGGAATGTGTTGTATGTAGGCATGGCAGAGTACTTGTTCAGACAGCTTCAGACTATTCAGAACGTAGCAGCAAGATGACTAGCAGGAGCTCAGCCTCGGATTGTCTTAACTATCTCCATTGATTCCCAGTTTGCAAAGGAACTATATTGAATATATATAAGCTAATGTGCTATTCACACACAGCACTTTATGATAAGAGCTGAGCAATTTTACAGAACAGAGTTACTTTCCACAAACCTACCTGGAATCTTCTATCAGTAACCAGGCTCTAATATCTTTTAGAAGAATTAAAAAATCGAAAATGGGTGGCTGCACTTTTTATTCTTGGCAGCGACCAATTGGAATAAGCTTCCGCAGAATCTAGGTTAGCATCAGATATGTTTGTTTTTCAGAGGAAACTGAAGACCTGTTTGTAATCGTTTTAGGGTCTCGATCGGAAATGGTAACAGATAAGGTTTACTGCTGGCATGTCCCTTTGGGGATGACAGTCAGCTTTATGAGTACAAAAATACAATGCAGTACAATGCAATACAATACTTTAGTAGGTGGCACAATGAGTGCTGCAGACCACTTGTAGCATTTAATTTACAGGTCCTTGGTTCATGCTGTACCATACACCAGGGACTTAGAATTTAAATGTACCAATTAGGTGAATGCCAATTTTGAAAAGCTTCAAAGAAAAGCACCAGCACCTTAGTACTGGTTAGCAGGAGTAAAGTGCACAGAGTCCTATGGACAACAAATATGGGTTCAGCTACAGAAGGCAAAAACCTGGGGGAATACCATGCAAAAGATGGTCATATCTAATAGTCTCATATTTTGAATAGGTCTGCAGAGGTAGAAACATCTTGAATGTCTCAAAATGCTTCTTTGGACTTCTTTGAGAACAGTATTCCCATACAGAGCATTTTATAGTGCACATTTTGCTACGCGGAATGTCAGGAGTAATGGAAGCACACAAATCATGGCTGCACTGAAATTCAAGAAGGAGGTTAGGCCTAGTTGGCCCTAGTTTAGTCAAGCAAAAATGTTCATTAAGTTAGCACACATTTCTAATAAATCAGAATCATCTCTCATAACCATTATCCATTTAAGCCTCTGGAATGAGCTGCAGTTTCAGTAAAAAAAAAAATATTTATGTTTTGGAACTTAAATGAGGTCCACATAAGAATAAACAATAAAACTATACTTTTGTCTCTACCACACTTTACACCTGAAATCTAGTTGGACATCTTACATTTTTTTACAGTAAAAAGGTTCTATAAAAGTGCTCAACAACACTTTTTCCGAACTTAAAGTGGCACGCTGCTTTATAAAAGTACAAAAAGTAAAATTGTGCAAATACTCGCATCAGTGCAATTAGAATATCGTTTAGTACAAGAATATTTGGCAATTTATGGTCAATTCCAGCCATATTTGACCTAAAAGTGTTGACTGCCAAGGTATAAATAAAACACTATAAATGAAACGGTGGAATACAATGTATAAGGACACAGACAGTGTAAAAGGTTTCCTATCTGCCCATAATACTGCAAATATAAAAATGTGCGCAAAATGGAATATTCATAGGCCAAACCCAATTCTTCCTTATCTGCTTCTTACTGAGGTGCTTCGCTTCTTACTGAGGTGCTTCGCTTGCTAAGCCACGTATAAATCATGAAGTGACAGACGAATGGAACGTCATTTGCCTTGTTCGACCTCACCACAAAACCCCACATATGGACATATGACGGATACTATTGCCCTCCCCCTTGAGATCCAGGTATATTAAAGTGCATCATTACACCAGAGCCACCTAATTATTTTGTCTCATAGAACACCCAATGTCTGTTTACTTATGAATCAGTTAACTTGCTTTTCAGTGTATACAATTAGAATAAATCTAAAAAAGTATTTGAAGAAGTTAAAAATTCTGAAACAAAATAATTCATTAGGTGGATCATACAAGGCTCGGAGGAAGTCCGATGCGGTCAACTGAGAGAGCTGAAGACAAATTGGTTTTAGCCATTTACGCCGGGATGAGGCAAAGGAAGGGCAGACAAATAATGCGTGGATTAAATCTTGAGTTTCGGCAAGGCAAAAATTGCACTCTTTAGCTGTACTGTGCCATTTTGCCAGTAGCGAATTGAAGGGGAGCAAACACTGGTGAAGCAGCATCCAAAAATGCCTAGCTCTATGTGGAATATTCCATGTAATATTAGGTTGTGTTTTTGTTATTGCTAGGGTATTTACTAAATTCAGAAAATACCTTTTTTTTTTACAGCTCTCTATGTCTAAGCGAGAACTTAATGCCCATGTTGCCTGCTTCAGGTTAATTTTCAAATGCAATGGGGGTAGTTCCAGGACCTGACTTTGGTCCAGCTCCAATCTTTCAAGAGCATAAAAAAAGTTCTTGCAAAAGGAGTATTTGGCTGTACTCTTTTCTGAGAAGAGTTCTTTCTTTAGTATACATGTTGTGGTGTTTTCCTCACTCCTTAAGGACGACACTGAACCAGCAGTGTTAACAGACATGAGTTTCCTAAGGATTTTTCCTTCTGACTGATTCAGGAACCCCCATTTAGAAATGTCTGTGAATACCACAGCATACAGAAGGGATGCTGGAATTTTGACTCAATATACTGATAAGAGATATGAAAAGTGCCTTCTCCCTGTAGCTGTATATAGGGCCCCTAGACCTCTTGCCTGACAGTCAGCCTTCAATTTATTAGAGGCAATGTGAGCGACATCACTAAAGTTCCCGCAAACTATTTACCTAAAAAGGGATATGATTTCACTATTTCTAGTTTTTGCTTTCCCAAAGACCAATGGAAATTGGGAAAAGTCATCTTTTTTCCCCAGGAAGCAGAGAACCTTACTTTTTGAGATGTCGATCTTCAGGAAATGGGATTCAGAGTATTTTGTTAAGAACTGAAGGTGATTCTATAGATCTTTAGGTGTTAGATCAAAAATTATGATGTTGTCAGCGTATAACAGGCAACTTATTGGGTACCCACCTAATTGTGGGGGAATTACCTGGCCCGAGACAGGAAAGAGGGAAGGTCTGAGATGTATAAAGAAAAAAGCAAGGGTGCCAATAGATAACCTTGCTTTAGCCCATTCAAAGTGGATATCTTATGGGATAGTCCTTTATCACCTCCTAGAAGGATTCTACACCCAGTATTGGAGTGGAAAGCTATGGCTAGCTCTAGACGGAATAGAGGCATCCCCATACTGGCCAGCTTTGCCCATTATAGATCTCTATCCACTTTATCGAAAGCAGTGGGAAAATCAACGAAGGGGGCGTAGATCATCCCACCTCTCAGTTTCACATATTTTTCTGAGATAACTTGTAACAAGGCGATGTTGTCCAGGGTACTATGCTTACGTCTAAGTCCAGATTGTTCCAGGGGGGTGATTTTATTCTCCTCTGCCCAGGACGTGAGTCTGGGGAGCATACATTTGGTGAAAAGTTTACCCACTGCGTCCAAAAGGGCGATCTGCTGATAGTTAACGGGGCAATTTCGGTCGCCCTTAAGATCTTGCTCCAAGAGTTGCATCTTGTTTTATGACAGAGATGGGAAGTTCATCAGGTCCCATTGCAGCAGAGGAATGCACAGAACAAATTGCAAACTCTATCTCTTTTATTGAGGGAGGAATAATAGAGTACATCCCTTTACTTTCAGGGATCTGGAACGGTTCAATTTGAAGCATTCAGTTTCAGTAAAGGACATGCCCTGCACATGTGCTGATTGGATGGTTTGACTCCTGCATTTCCATTGCCTATCATTCACCAGCCATTTAATTCCACGAGCTGATGCAGGGACTGTGACTCTTTTTGCTAGGTGATCATGTCTGTGACTGCCATATGTGATGGCACTGTGCATTTTACATATTTTATGAGACACTTCTGTGCTACCGCTATCCATTTCCATGTTCTGGGAGGAGGCTGCAGTTTGGTCAAAGGAATAGCCATGAGATCTTCACGATTCACTGGTTTGGCTCCTGTTCTAACACCACCTCTTCATCTGCAGCAATTTAGTTTTGTGTGGTGGCACGGAGGATCTATATCACATCAGTGTCACGAAGCACAAGGCTTACATGTAGACTGCACTACTGGACGGCTGACAGGATCAGGAATCCTACCTATGTGATACTCATTGCCTTCTCCTGGTATTGGAATTTTAATTTAATTATTGTATAGATGGAATTTATGTATCTTGTCATCCAATGTACATGTATTTTGACTCTACGTAATATCTCATAATGACATAGCTCCTCCTGCTGAAAGAGTTTCCCCAAGTATCTCAATACAGCCAAGTCCTTTGAACAAGAATCACAAAAAAAAACAGACCATTGCTGATTGTTTTACCCCAGTATGTAAATACACTAATAGGAATGTCTCACCTGTGATTACTTAATTTATTGAGGGTGCCCCCTCCATCCATGGAAAAACCTTCTGTCTTGAATATTGTTAGCACTTCTATATTGACAAATCCAATAAACCAGTCTCCAAACTCTGCCCTCCATTGTCTCCCAATCACAAAAACACAAAATTTCAAATCCCTCTGTTTCCTTCATAAAGCTTTACATGGCGGATCACCAGACTACTTGCCCAACTTGTTCGTCCCCTGCATTTCACCTCGAAGATTAAGATCCGTAAACCCAAATTTTGATCCAGCCACTGCAGTAAAAGAAATTTGGAGGGTGGTCATTCACATCAAAGATCATCTCTATAAAAGTCTCTTCCATCGCATCTAAGATTCGAAATGACTTCATCAGATTCAAAAGACTGCAAAAGGCCCATATAGGCAGTTAGAACTATGGCGAGTCATCTTGTAAGTTGGCCTCTGGGTCTTTTCCAATGGCCTGGTCTGCTGGTTAGATGCCTAAAGTCACAATGTATTATTAGAGTACTCTGTCATATTTGGCCCTTGATGTCAAATGTGTACTTATTAACTCATTGTATTCCTAATGTATCTGACCTGAGGTTATCACCAGTAGTTTACAGAGCTATAAAAAAATAAATAATTAAATCATGGGCTACCTTTCTACAAGCAATCACAGGATAGCCCTTAGCTGTGTCAAGCCCAACCCAGACAAAACTAAACTTGTGTATTCACCATTGTCCGTAGCATCAAAAAACATTATGGTTCTCAGAAACTCAAAAAAAGAATAGCACACATCTCAGAAACTGGTAAGTGATATTATATTTCACAGTGGAAATGCTGACATACTGCAAAACAAAACACCATGCATTTCCACCGTTACAGTGTGGTCAAAGCATTATGGTCATTTGTCACATTATTTTAATAAGATCTTTAAATATTCAATGGATATTTAGAAATTTGAAGTAGTCAAACCTAAATTAATTTCCTTTATTGTAGTTTGATGCTTGTGATGAACAGAAACAGTTGATCTTTAACATCTTTAGCGAGGCGTGCAAGCGGAAGCTGCAGGCCAGCCCGCGCACAACTAGTGCGAGGGCCAGGCCCCCGGTGTCCCCAACCCCTAAGGGGCCGCGCTCCCCCATGTTGGGGGGTGCTTTTCCATAGGGCTCGGAAGCCGCCAGTGGGCCCTTAGCCCCAACACCGGTCATACACCAACCGACAAGACAATTTAGTTTGATGGAAGAAGTATTTATTTTTATATATACTTTCATTAAAAATCATAGAAACGATTTATGCAAGTCATCATATGCATATTACTCTAATAAAAACATTTCACTGCAAATTTAATATATACTGTTATAGAAGATACTTTTTCATTTGTAACCATACATTATTTTGACAGGAATCCCTTCCTGTCCTGAACCTCCTTTGGACCACACAGGGACTGGTCGTCACCTGTATCCCTCTCCAAACACCAATCCGCCAAGGGGTGTACCGGGGTGGCCCAGGGCATGAGCCCCGTGACCACCCCAGTGATCTGGGCTCCCTACCTTCAATCAGGTGTGTCCATCCGCAGGTTGGTCCAGGACTTCAGGATCCTATCTCTGTTGTTATACCAGGGCCCCACCCTTGGGGTCCCCTCTGTTGCTTCCTGTTACTTTATTCTCTCTTCCTCCGCCACAAGGGTGACCAGGGCCCCAGGGTCCTTCGCCCTCCCCACCAGAAAACAAACACTTAGCGAAGAACCACATATCTGCCATGAATTGGTCAGTGCCGGCGTCGGACAAATGAACCAAATCCCTATGAAACATTTCCGGTCCTTTTAATTGTCTATGATGGATGTTCCACAAACGGCTCGGACCAGGGCAAAGTTTTGCCATCTCCGCGTTAAGTCGCCTAACTGACACATTGATTGTCCTTGGCTTTATTCCTGGTCCCCATTTTTTTCGCGCCACCATGTGAGACCAGGCGATGGCTGCATTAGGGAATTGCTTTAGCAAGCTTCGTAATTTCTAAGAATATTGCCTCTCTGAGGGCCTTCCGTCCTAACTGTACCAGGTCGTTGCCTCCAAGGTGAATGATGATGAGGTCCGGGGATTGGAGCCCTGCACATCCACGAGCCAGATTTACCAGCTGCTGCAGCTGTTTAATTCCTTTGCCGCCAACCCCGCAACACCTGAAGGCCACGTCTAAGCTTGTCGCCGGATTTGGTTTACGGAGCTGCTGCAACCGGTACGCCGCCAGACGAACGAATGAATGCCCCAGTACCCAAACTACACGAGGAGCCATCTACTGAAATAAAGGGAAAATTGTGTGAGAAATTATAATGATTGTAAGATAACACAGATAACCACTGATTAGACCAGCTCTGGCCTAACGTAACGCTTCTAACAGTTGGATGACCATCTTCCAATGGCTTTCACCTCTGAGATGGGCAAGCCTGCCCCTGTTGCCAACGTAGCCGCGCCCATCCTGAATGAGTGAGGGTAGTAACCCCGAGGTTCTACGCCCGCTGCCATTAGTGTAATCTTCAGTACCTCTGTAAATTGGTAGCGCAACAGACAGTCCCCATTTGCATGTATGAATAGCGCAGTGGATTTCTCTAAAGGGCGCACCTTTAAGTATGCAGCTAGATTGGCTACAGGACAGCTAATTGACCCATGCGCTGCCCGGAGAGCAATCCTCGCCCCTTTGCCTAACTGATCAGTTTTTGACTTGCGCAGCTGTATGGTGGTAGAGTTTTTATTGATTATCACTTCTGGCCACTGGAGACCCCCGCGTGGTCATTCTTGGAGGTACCTAACATCTCCCCAGCGTGGAAGGCCCCATAAAAAGCCACAGAAAAGGCCGCTGTAAATAAGGTAGCCTCAAAAGGTGATGATGTAACTATGGTAACTGAGCCCAGCAATTTTTCTAACAATTGAGGGGTTATGGGCCGCCTGGAGTCTACCCTGGGACCGTCCATTCTCGACCACCCCACCAGCGCCTGCTTAATAACAAAGGCATTGAGTTTAGAGTCTTGCCCCCTTAGCTTGGCGAAAAAACGGATGGCTGACAAGTTGGCCTTGGCGCAAGACACTGGTTTACCATTGCTCCTTAAATGTTGCAAAAAGGCACAGATTGCTTCGGATGAAAACCAATCTAAAGAGTTCACTGATTTCAAAAACAGTCTATAATGCAAGAAGGCCCTTTCGTATGCCCCCCTTGTTCGTGTCGCCAAAGATGACACTTCTAGGGCTGACAGTGCGGGACACCAATCCTCCACAGTGATGTTGGAAACTCTGTCCTCCTCTCTGACGCCTGTGGGTAGAACCTCTGAAAATCCTGCATTAATGATAGAGACAAGGCATCAGCTGCATTGTTATTTACCCCTGGCACATGTTTCGCCCTGAATGTGATGTTGAGTTTCAAACACTGTAACACCAAATGCTTAAGTAATCTAAGCACCCATCTGCAACTAGCTTTTTGTCTATTAATAGACTCCACAACTACCATGTTGTCTGACCAAAATACTACCGACTTGTCTCTCAATATGTCATCCCAGACAGATACTGCGACAATGATGGGAAATAGTTCTAAGAATGCAATATTTTTGGTGAGACCTAGGTTAACCCATTCTGATGGCCAATCCGCCGTGCACCAGTCGGAACCTAGAATAGTCCCGAAACCCACGCGGCCTGCAGCGTCCGTGAATAGGCCGAGTGAAGGGCTGTCCACAGGGAGATGAGGCCAGATTACCGCCCCATTGAAGTCTTGTAAGAATGCATCCCATACCCTCAAATCTACCTTTACTTCAGCAGACAGCCTGGTGTGGTGGTGTTTTTCGGTCAACCCTGTCATAGACCTAGCTATGGATCTGGAAAAAGGTCGGGCCATGGGAATGATCCTCAGGGCGAAATTCAATTGTCCCACCAGGACTTGCAATTGGTGAAGGGTGACCTTGGTAAGGGATAGGACAGTTCTGATGGACCACTTAAAAACCTAAAGCTTATCCAGAGGAAGGCGGCACTCCCCCGCGTCGGTGTCAATTTCGATGCCCAGAAAAGTGGTGCACGTGGAGGGGCCTTCTGTTTTTTCTTGAGCTATTGGGACCCCGAATTCCCTGAACATGGTTGTTAGAGACTGCAGGGCCCATAGGCATTTTTTAGACTGGGGGGGCCCAAAACTAGGAAATCGTCCAAATAATGGATCACATTGCATGACCTGTACGCCTTGTGAAAATCCACTGTAAAGCAGAACTGAACTGTTCGAAATAACTGCAGGACACACTGCACCCCATGGGCATACACTTGTCATAAAAATAGTCCCCGTTAAATTGGAATCCCAAGAGATGGTAATCTTCAGGGTGGACTGGCAGAAGCCGGAAAGCTGCCTCAATATCTGTTTTTGCTAGCAGCGCCCCACGCCCCAGACCCCTCAGCATCACCAGAGCCTGGTCTACGGTAGCATAACGCACTGAACAGAGGGTCGGGTCTATAGCCTCATTTACTGACGCCCCCCGAGGAGCTGAGAGGTTATGGATCAACCTGAACTGACCGGGATCTTTTTTGGGTACTACTAATGGGGAACAAACAAAATTTTCGTAGGGGGAGAAGGGAAAGGGCCTGCCAGTCTCCCTAGTGTGCATTCTTTAGCAATTTTTCTAGCCACTACCCCGGGGTTCCTCATGGCAGACAGAATATTTCTGCAATGACCTAAAGGGGGGACCCGGGAGGCGGGAATTCTAAAGCCCTGAGAAAAACCTTTAATCAGTAGAACAGCTGAAGCTTTAACTGGATAAACCTTCAGCCAAGGCATAAGAACATCTAAATGAATGGCAGAAGGCAAGGAGGAACTAGACACTGGGCTTACTCCCCTCTTTAGTTTTATCCCTCGATTTCTTAAGGCATTTAAATTCGGGGTGGGAGGGATGCCCACAAAATGCACAGGAGTGCCTGAATTTGCACGTCCTTGGGGGGCGTGAACATACTTTCCTGTTGAACGCCCAACAAGATCCTTTTTTTGTCATTTGAATACTGTGCTCGAAAGGGCTGCAAGGTAATTTGTTGTTCACGCACTTCAACCAAACATTTACTTCAGTCTGGTCCCACCCAATTGCTGGGTCCTCTACCTTTGCCCACCTGAAATCCCTGTCATATTCCAGCCAAGCGTTTCCTCCATACATATGGTGGGCTTTTAGAATTTTGTTCGCATAGCATATCATTGACATACCAATTTCAGGCTTCTTTTCTAGCATGACCGACATAAACACATTAAAACCGAATAACCAATTCATAATATTCTCTTCTATCTTTGGTTTTTTATCCGTAAATGATGAGGCTTTTGAATCTTTATCTTTTGATTCTGCTTCCCTTCTCTTAGCCCTCACTAGGCTAAAAATGTCCACAAAATCCCCTTTCCATATTTTATCTTTAATTTCAGAAGCCACATGTGCAGCTAACTTCCTTGGCCTAGATAGCAATGTGTCTGAGCCCGTCCCCTCAGCTGAAGCTGGTGCTTTTATGGCACTACTACCCTGTTCCATAACCTTACCATGCTCCTTTTCCACTGGAGGAGTCTGAGACAGCGAGCCCGGTGCCTGGCTAACACAGGGGCTTGAGGTTGTCTCCTGCAATGAAGGAACATTACGCGCTGCCGCCAATGCCTCGACCTGGCGCCTAAGTTTGTGTACCGTATTCTGCAATGAATCACTAGCCCATGGGGTCGTAGGGGGTGGTGTTGAGGTTGGCACAGTAATATTGGCTAACATCTGGGATACTGACAACAACGCTTGAGTTGTTGGGTCCTGAGATGCCCCAGGAAGGGACATTGCCGCCTGCCCCTGCTCTGTGGTTGTGCTACCTCCTGGTGCCACGCCCTGCTTGGTGGGTAATGCTTGTGCAGGTAACTCCTTGGTGGGTGCTGATAATACCGCTAAAGAATGCCGTATATCAGCTAGCATAGCTTCTACCCCTCCCACGGGACCCGGAATAGACGTCACCCCCACTGGTCGAGGCCCAGGAATTCCCTCTGAGGGTGCAGCAGATGCAGCAATAGGGGCCACCATGGTGACTAAATCAACAATAGGAGGAGGAGGGACAGAGACTGTTTGTGGCCTAGGTTGTTGGACTGCTGCAGTCTGCTTTTTATTCCTACATTTAACTGGGGGAAATGCTGCACGCGGGGCTACATGCGTGCGGCGTGGGCGGGAAGTGCCTACCCCACCGTCCTCTCCATCTGAAGGGGCAACCTCCCCATCTGAATCACCGTCCCCTAATTTCGCTAAGACCAATTTCAATAGTTGGGACAACTCAGGATCTGTGCCCTTTCTCTTACCCACCCTCACCCTATTAGATGCCATAATGCAAAAGACAGGTGAAACAAGGTCTAAGCTGTGGTAAATAACCTGCCAAAATTAATTACCCTGAAAGAAGATTTTTGTTAACACAACACCAACAGTAAGCTTGAAAATACAGTGGTTAACAGAACTGTACCACTGTCCCCGCAGCAAGACCGATTCCTGCACAGCTCAGCGTTTTATTTTTTAGGGTCTAACCCCCTTTTTATCTATAGTAATAAATGCACAGTTTGTAATACCACTTAGTCCAGTACAATTGCCTACATTAATACTAACAGGAAATTAACCAACTGCTTAATAGAATAATTACCACAAACATCTGCCTGTGGATTAGCCTTTTAATAAAGGGTGTCAACAACCATAAAAATGCGAACACAAAATAACCTTGAATCTAATAAAATTAAATAAACTAAACATTACGTTTGCGTGCAATCACAATCACTCCGAAAACATAGCCCGACACCGCGCGCCCCCGCACCTAATTTAATCTAGGTAAGGGCGAGGGGAAACCCCTAGCAGGAGAGAGCGCGCACAGCACAAAAACACAACCAATAAAATGTATGCCCGATACCATGCGCCCACTCCCCTTAATTTAAATTTGATGCCAAAAGGGGGAACGCCAAGCAGGTGAGAGCACGCACAGATCAAACTCCTAAAAACGGAGTCCAGCCTCCGTGCGCTCACTCACCTCGCTTCCTCAGCAGAATGCCCAAAAACACGGCCGCTCCCCTGCGCTCTTTCGCCTCCGAATGCCCAGAACACGGCCGCTCCCCTGCGCTCCTCTTTCTCCTCAGCCCAAAACAAGAAACGAAGGGCGAAGTTCAGCCAAACGAAGTCCCACGCTCGTTTCTACAACAGGCCCGTCCGTTCGGGCCGCCGTGCCAGGAAGAAGAAGGCAGCGCCTTCTGGGGGGGGGGGGGGCACTTTTATGCCCCCCACTGGCTCGCGGCGGCCCAAACCGGTCCGGCACTGCTGCCGACCCCAACGTCCTGCTTGCGACACTACTTCCTCTCGCCCGCCTCGCGAGGCGTGCGAGCGGAAGCTGCAGTCCAGCCCGCGCACAACTAGTGCGAGGGCCAAACTTCCGCCATCCCCAACCCATAAGGGGCCGCGCTCCTCAAATGGTGTGGGGGCGCTTTTCCATAGTTTGCCTAACGGTGCAGGTGAAGTGACATAGCACATTTTGTAAAATTCCTTTAACACTCCCAAATTTGAAGAAGTGTAAAAACAGCTATTTCATCAGATGGAAAAAAGTGTTCCATGTGAAAACTGAAAAACCTGGAAATGCACATTTTCCATAACCATGCCTGCAGATTGTCCACTCTGCACACAGTCGATAAATGGCATACGGTGGGATATTTATGGAAATCATAGATTTCTCCTATTGTACACCTGGGACTTTTACAAATTGAGGGAAAGTGATAAATCTGAGAAGTGCTTAGGTGAAAGTCTCATTTTTGGAAATTTAATAATATTTCGATTCACGGTACTGTTGGAATGTTTATGAATTGAGAAAAGTCAGAAAAGCTAGCCTCGCTTAGACCATAAGTCTACATTTTGAGAGCTTGATTTACAAAGGTTTTGCTGTAACTTATCATTGTAGAACTCCATGCTTACTCGTGAATTCCAGGGATTCTACAAAACAGGTCACAGCTACTCATAGCAAAGTCTTTCGGAATCAGTCATGGGGTATTTAAGATCTTTATGTGATTTGAGTCCATTGGGTTTTCAAGGAAATCTAAGTGTTCGCATCTGTGAGACATCAAATGCTTTTTAATCCTGCAACAGATCTACTGTCAAAGTTTATTTTATTTTATTTGACAACCTACTTTGGAATGGCTTTGTGTATGCCCCCTTTGAGCATTGCCTTTTTTGGAGCAGCCGCTTGCAGCCATTGACATGAGATTTTGTCAATCACATCTTGGCTCAGCCCGGAGCACTATATCTTATTCACCTGACATTATTAATTTTTAGTTAAAGAATTACTTCCTTTCAACTGCACAAGGATTGACAAAGCCATTAGGTCTTGCCTTTGTGATGTATCCGGTTTGCCAATGCCTTTTGCCGATGCTGTGATGCATCAGCATAAAATAATAAATACAATAAGGTGCAAAGACATGGCCACACCTGGCAGCTGCAACATTCTGCTGGCATATGCATGCATGATGGTGTATGTGCACATATGCAACACCACGCATGAACACACCAGAGAAATTAAGCAGGAGCATTTTTTTAAGATCCAATATGGTGAATACTACTTAGATCAGTAAATAAAAAAATAAGCACTTTTCCAATGAATGTGGAGCAGCCTGGCAGCATATGGCAGCCGCTGGGCTGTGTCATGAATGTAGGGTAGCAACTGAGGAGTGGATGGGAACTGAAGGGTGAAACAATGGGGAGGGGGCAGGTGGTAAGTGAGAATATGATGCACAGGAAAGCATGTATGGAACAGAACCGTTGTGAGCACAACAGAGAAGCATGAGGGGGATGGGTGAAGAAGAAGCAATGGGGGGTTATTTAAGAAAGGAGAAGTAGCACATAAGAGAAAGCAAGAAAACACATGCACTCTCTAGGAGTGCTTTATGAAGAAGAAAAAAGTAGTTTCCTAACTACGAGCAACAGAAGGATACAAATCAGTTAATCAACAGCAGAACAAAGGGTCTTTGCTGCAGGGGAGGGATAAAACACAAGAAGAGAAAGACATGCGAACTAATAGGAATCAAGCCAATGAGAATGACAATGAAGCCAACCACTGGTGATAAATGAATGGGCTCTGAGCACACTGTAAATGTTTGGTATGGTGTTCAATAGACTTTTGCCTACTGACTGCTAAATTCAGTCTGGTAGGCAAGATCTAATGAGACTACTTTAAAATCAAGACACTTCTAAATCACCCCCTGCTGGATCCTTCTTTTGTGTCTTGTTCTATGTTCCTTCTACTACCAGCCACCCTTCATTCCTCCGTTCCTCCTTCTTCATCCTGTGTGCTCTTTGCCCACCCGCCCACTACCCACACTTTTTCTACCATCCCTCCTGTCTCCCTCTTGTGTGCTCCTTATTCCCACCTTATCCCCTACCCTGACAGCCCACATCCCCATCCTCTCAACCCCCACCCCCACACCATCCACAGCACCTTTTGTTCGCTGGCTTGCTCTTCCTTTCCAATGGATATTCATTAGTGCTGCTGAGGTCTGGTATTTTTTATTGAATTTCCTAGAGTCAATGATTGATCTGTATTGAAGGATGCTTTGGCTTCAATGCAGTCCTCTTTTGTTTCTATGTCAAACTACGGGTTCTTGGCAAGAGAGTCTTCCTTACAGTTATTCCTTGCTTTCGAAGGCTGAAGATCAAAAACAATGAAGGGTCCCCTTCCATCCAAACTTTATTTGACATAGAGACACATATAGGACTGTATCGAAGACAAATGAAGCTTCATTAAGACCACCTTTTGTTACTTCCTCTGGGTTTAATGAACTTATGCTGCATGTATTACCACATTAAACCCAGACCTACAGGTCTTGTTAATCCTTGTTACTGTTGAGGTCAGAAAGAACCGGGCACGTTGACAAATTATGTGTATGCTGGGCCCCTGCTTTGAACTACTTTGTTAAAGTTTTCACTTCTTTCAGTGACAAAAGTTATCATCTGCCACCCTGGAAGACATAACAATCCACAGGGCTAGAAATAGTTTACAGGGCTCCTATAAGCATAGACAGTGGAATTATGTAGCAATGAGAGATAAAGTTATGCAGCAGGGTTGACTGAATTAAGTGGCCATGACAAATGATGAAGCTTGATGCAGCACATTCTGTATCAGTGTCGTCTCTCTTTTTTTGTCATTTGAATTCACATTATTATTGTCTAAAATTTGTAGCATAGAAGTACTAGTTTAACACCAAAACACAGAACTCATCGACTGAAGATAGACCGAATAATCTTTGGACAGTGGCTGCCAGTAACTGCACCGCACCACACTGGGCACTTACTTAGCAACTTTTCATCTGTTTGAACAAGCAACACAATTTTTGTTGAAAACTGAAAATTACGCAGCAGATGAAGTACTGTGTCGCAAACGGAGTATATTCGCATCTATGTGCATAATTTTAGAGGCCATGCTGATCATTTTCTCCCAAAAAGCATTAAACCTTCAGTGACTACTGCCTCCAGTCCTCATGGGAATACCATGTAGACAATGTGCATTCCTTTTATTTACATTTTAACTATTTGTGACAATTTGGAACATATTGTTTGCTCTATTAGGGTTTTACGTAATAGCAATACATCTGTACTCAAACAGAGCTGAAAACGATTTATACTCCCATCAATATTCCCTCAAAAGGCCGTAAAATATCTATAGTTATATTACATCCCGAAAAGCTCCTCTTCACCTTCAGGAAAAAGAACGAGCATCCATTTGTGATGGACGAGCCATAAAATCCTTCTGCGATTAGAATATATACTGCCAGACATCTGATCTCCAGCCTTTGGTCTCTCCAGGCGGTGAACTCAGATACATTGCCCTGGTTCTACCTCCCGTGAAAGGGCGGTGATGGATTAGTTCCGGGGCAGAGCCCCTTCATCTGTGCCTCTACAACTCATGTTTGAAAACTGCACTGATGCTGCTGGCAAACGGGGAGTCTGTCTTCCTGGCTTGTAGGATCACCCAGTCTCTCTCTTTTACTTTGCGTCAGAATTTGAATTTCATTTTGGAATTGTATTATATAGTCGAACACAATGATAGTGATTTGCATGGCTTACAGGTACAAGATGGCTCAATAATGCATGTGATAAGTGATCTGATAAAACAGTTAACACACGCTAATGACATTAATTACCATACAGCCAAATTTGAGAATGAGGTAGTGAAAGGCACAGGATGGGGTTGATCCCAAGTGACACAAGGAAAACAAAAATAATGCAACCGAAAGGGATACCAAGACGTTGGCTTAAAGTTTAAGTCCTGCACATATGTTAAAAAAGTAAAATCAGCACATCCTTATCGCTTTTACACTTCATTATGGTTATTTACACAGCTTAATTAGCACATCTGTGATAATAATTTAAATGTCCCTTTGCTGTTTTTTTAAGTCCGTGAACAGGATGGCCAGGCAAACAGATGAGAGTATCGTCTTGAATCTCGCTTCTGAAGCGAAGGTCTTCTTGTCAGTACAACAAACGCCATTCATTTATGTGGTTCATTTATTCCATAGTTTGCAAAATAAGGGCTCCTGGGTGAGGCATCCATCGAATGTTCACCTCCGGGCAACTTTGGGTGAGTGGTAGATCCCAGGCTTGTTGAATTTACTCATTGACTGTCACCGTGGGTGGGCATAGTAACGGTTAAAAATAACCGCTTGCTTGAACTGCGTCATACCAATGCTGTGGCCCGTTAGTGTAGGGTAGGAAATTCTGGCCCTCATGGTGGCATATCATAAAGTTTCTTCGTCATGGCGGATTAGGCAGCGGTAGTACAGGAAGCACTTAGAGTGCTTTGTGAGGCAGGTAGGAGGACCTTATCCAACCACTTGTTTTAGGACAAGCCTGGGTTGGACTAGAGTGCCCTAAACATGCTGCGGCAGGTGGTGTTGCGGCAGCAGTATTAGCTTTAGGGTGACCACCCGTCCCTAAATTTGACCGACTGTCTGTAATTTCGCCCTGCCGTCCGTTGTCCATTGTTGGACTTTTGCTTATGCAGGGTCATCCCCAGTCTTTTTGCCTCCTGCCTCCTATTTTTTTTCCTGACCTGTTGCTGTTGGCTTTTGACTCTGAGCACTTTCCCACTGCTAACCAGTGCTAAAGTGCATATGCTCTCCGTGTAAATCGTATGTAATTGGTTTATCCATGATTGGCATATTTGATTTACTAGTAAGTCCCTAGTAAGGTGCACTAGAGGTGCCAGGGCCTGTAAATCAAATGCTACTAGTGGGCCTGCAGCACTGGTTGTGCCACCCACATAAGTAGCTCTGTAATCATGTCTCAGACCTGCCACTGCAGTGTCTGTGTGTGTATTTTTACACTGTAAATTCGACTTGGCAAGTGTACCCACTTGCCAGGCCTAAACCTTCCCTTTTCTTACATGTAAGGCACCCCTAAGGTAGGCCCTAGGTAGCCCCAAGGGCAGGGTGCAGTGTATGGATAAGGTAGGACATATAGGCCCTCATTCTGACCTTGGCGGGCGGCGGAGGCCGCCCGCCAAAGTCCCGCCGTCAGGTTACCGTTCCGCGGTCGAAAGACCGCGGCGGTAATTCTGACTTTCCCGTTGGGCTGGCGGGCGGTCTCCTTCAGACCGCCAGCCAGCCCAGCGGGAAAGAGGCTTCCACGATGAAGCCGGCTCGGAATCGAGCCGGCGGAGTGGAAGCTGTGCGACGGGTGCAGTTGCACCCGTCGCGTATTTCACTGTCTGCGCAGCAGACAGTGAAATACATGTAGGGCCCCTCTTACGGGGGCCCCTGCAATGCCCATGCCAGTGGCATGGGCACTGCAGGGGCCCCCAGGGGCCCCGCGACCCCCCCTACCGCCATCCGGATCTCGGCGGTCCGACCGCCGGGATCTGGATGGCGGTAGGGGGGGTCAGAATCCCCGCGGCAGTGCAGCAAGCTGCGCCGCCGCGGAGGATTCAATGGGGCCGCGGTACACTGGCGGGACCCCGCCAGTGGTGCCGGTCCGACCGCGGCTTTACCGCCGCGGTCGGAATCCCCATTGGAGCACCGCCGGCTTGTCGGCGGTGCTCCCGCGGTCCTCCGCCCTGGCGGTCAAAGACCGCCAGGGTCAGAATGAGGGCCATAGTAATGTGGTTTATATGTCCTGACAGTGAAATACTGCTAAATTCGTTTTTCACTGTTGCAAGGACTGTCTCTCTCATAGGATAATATGGGGGCTACCTTTAAATATGATTAAAGTGTAGATTCCCCTAGAGAGTAGATGGACATGTGGAGTTTGGGGTCCCTGAACTCACAATTAAAAAATACATCTTTTAGTAAAGTTGATTTTAAGATTGTGTGTTTGAAAATGCCACTTTTAGAAAGTGAGCATTTTCTTGCTTAAACCATTCTGTGACTCTGCCTTGTTTGTGGATTCCCTGTCTGGGTCAGTTTGACAGTTGGGTTGTTTTTCACCTCACACCAGACAGTGACACAAAGGGAGCTGGGGTGTAACCTGCATTTCCTGATTAGCCATCTCTGCTAGGAGGGAGGGGTGGAGTGGTCACTCTCATCTGAAAGGACTGTGCCTGCCTCTAACAATGCCGGCTCCAACTCCCTGGTGTGTGTCTGAGGCCTTGTCTGGGCAAGGCAGGATTTCACAAGTAGGTGTGAGTCCCCTTTGAAGAAAGGTGACTTCAAAGACTAAAATGGGTATAAGAAGGGCACCCAAATCTACAGACTTTAGAAACACTTCTGGAATCAAGAGGAACCTCTGCCTGGAGAAGAGCTGTTAGCTGAGGAGGAAGTGCTGCCCTGCCTGTGACTGTGCTTTGTGGAGCTTTCCTGCAGTGCTGCTTCTGCCAGAGTAAGAGGGCAAAGACTGGACTTTGTGTGCCTTCCATCTTGAGAAGAAATCTCCAAGGGCTTGATCTAGAGCTTGCCTCCTGTTGTTTGAAGTCTCAGGGACAGCAAAGACTTCTCTCTGCCAGCACCTGGAGCCTCTGGAGAGACTCCTACTCTGCCCTGTGGTGCCCATCCAGTTCCTGGGACCCTGAAAGGAGAAGCTGGCAGCCTAAAGACAAGAAAATCCACGCACAGAGCGCCGTGCGGAGAAAAGATCGACGCGAATCCGATCGGCGGCTGAAAAACGACGCGCCGCCAGCTCCGCGGCTGAGAAACGACGCTCGCAGGAAACGCGACCGAAGAATCAACGCACGGAGCAGGAGAAACGACGCGCAGCATCGCTGACGGAGGCTGGGAGATCGCAACCTGCGCGGCTGGATCGTCAACTCATCGTGCGGCTGGATTTTTGACTCGAGTACCGCCGTGCGGAGTTATTTTCGACGCCCGCCTGCCCGTGCGGGGTTATTTTTGACGCACACAAGGTACATTTTCACTCTAGCAGCGCTAGTGTGTTTTTAAAACTATTTAAAGACTCTTTTTGATTTTTAATTAATAACTTGACTTGTGTATGGTGGATTTTTGTCGTTTTGGTCTTGTTTTGTTTAGATAAATATTTCCTATTTTTCTAAACCTGTGTTGTGTCATTTTGTAGTGTTTTCATTGAGATACTGTGTGTGTTGGTACAAATACTTTACGCCTAGCACTCTGAGGTTAAGCCTACTGCTCTGCCAAGCTACCAAGGGGGTAAGCAGGGGTTAGCTGAGGGTGATTCTCTTTTACCCTGACTAGAGTGAGGGTCTTTGCTTGAACAGGGGGTAACCTGACTGTCAACCAAGGACCCCATTTCTAACATCCATGATGAAAGCTTTAACGGACAGCATTTGTCCGTAATTTTAGCCTTTCACCTAAAGGGCAAGGGAGGCAGGGCGAAATTACAGGCAGATCAGTTTCCCCAGCTGGACTGGAAGGCAGGGAGTCTACTGTGCTCTGAGGGAGGGGCAGACAGATAAGAATCAGACCTTCTTGCCAGGGGGTCTCCTTCCCTAAAGACATGCAAATGTGCCCAACTGGTAACTCTGCAAATACAAAGGGGCTTGAAAACCTGCATTGACTTTACTAAAAGGAGTCACTTGGAGTTTTCTGGTGGCAAAGATATTTCTTTTAGAGAGGTATTGTAATGGTGTTCCAAGGTGAGCTGTGGAGTGTGTGGTTTTAATGGAGTGTTATAAAACAATTTAGTACTAGGTATAAACTGTATATTATTCAAATCTGTATTTGAGAAGCACTTTTTGTTTTATTTAACCAAAATGTATTTGCGCATTTTGTAGCAGCCTTTATTATGATGTAATTGTATTTTTCACAGTTCTTTCAGGTACTTCGGTACCTCATAGTACTAACAAACATTGGCAAAGCAATAGGTCTCATATACGAAAGAGTTTTTGGCTTTGGTAATGTGTTTTAGCCATTAACCATGTTATACACCAGAGTAGCAGCTGTTCAGCATGGCTTAAAGTTAGTGGCATAGTGGTGTGGAGTGGAGTAGAGTAGCATAGGAGCAGTGGCGTAAAGCCCAGTGGTGCAAAGTACAGTGCAGTGGGGTACAGTGCAGTTGTTTAGAGTGCGTTAGCGTAGAGTGCATTGGTTTAGAGTGCAGTGGCATGGAATGGCGTGGGACAGAGTAGAGTGGCATAGAGTGCAGTGGAGTAGAGTGGCATACAATAGAGAGGCAGAGAGAGCAGTAGTGTAGAGTGGTGCAGTGGCACAGATTGCAGAGTAGACTCACGTTGCAGGGAGTGCAGTGGCGTAGTGTAGAGTGGTGCAGAGTAGAGCAAAGTGCTGTAGAGTGGAGTGATGAAGAGTAGAGTGGCATAGAGTACAGTGGCATAGGATGCAGTAGTACATAGTACATTGGTGTATAGTATAGTGGTGGAGAGTGCAACGCTGCCGAGTAGAGTGTCAGTGCAGTGATGTAGAGTGGATTATAGTGGCACAGAGAGCAGTGGCGTAGAGTACAGTGGTATAGAGTAGAGGGCAGTGGCGTACAGTGCAGTTGTTTAGAGTGCATTGGCGCAGAGTGCAGTGGCATGGGGTAGAGTTACATAGAGTGCAGTGGAGTAGAGTGGCATACAATAGAGTAGCAGAGAGTGCAGTAATGCAGAGTGGTGCAGTGTCATAGAGTGCAGAGTAGACTCATGTGGCATAGAGTGCAGTGGTGTAGAGTGGTGCAGAGTGGAGTATTGTAGAGTGGTGTAGAGTAGAGTATAGTGCCTAGAGTGCAGTTACATAGAGTAGAGTGGTGTAGAGTGCAGAGTTGCAGAGTAGAGTGTCAGTGCAGTGGTGTAGAGTGGTACAGAGAACAGTGGCATAGAGTACAGTGGTGCAGAGTAAAGGGCAGTAGCATACAGTGCAGTTGTTTAGAGTGCACTGGTGTAGAGTGCAGTTGCATAGAGTGGCATAGGATGCAGTGGAATAGAGTATATTGGTGCAGAATGCAGTAGTACAGAGCAGAGTGGTGTAGAGTATAGTGTCAGTCAGTGCAGTGTTGCAGAGTGTCAGCTTGCAGTGGTGTAGAGTGCATTGAACTAGAGTGCAGTGGTCAGAGTGGTATAGAGTACAGTGGCGTATAATAGATTGTTTCAGAGTAGGGTGCAGTTGCATAGAGTGGAGAGGTGCAGGGTAGAGTGCAGTGGCATAGAATGCACTGGCACAGAGTGCAGTGGCATAAAGTAGATTATTTCACAGTAGAGTGAGGTGGCTTAGAGTGGAGAGGTGCAGGTTAGAGTGGAGTTGCATAAAGTGGCATAGAGTGTGATGCCATAGAGTAAAGTAGTGTAGAGTGCCGTGGCATAGAGTGCAGAGGTGCAGAGTAGATTAGAGTGAAGTACATTGTATTGATGTAGAGTGCAGGGGCATAGAGTTGAGTGTTACAGAGTAAAGTGCATTAGCATAGAGTGTATTAGCTTAGAGTGCAGTGGCGTACAGTGCAGTGTTGCAGAGTGGCAGAGAGTGGAGTTGTGCAGATTAAATTGGTGTTGCCTAGACTGGAGTGGTATGGCGTGCAGACGAGCAGAGCGCAGTGGTTTAGAGAGGGGTAAAGTGCAGTGGCATAGAGTAGAGTGGTACAGAGTAGAGTAAAGAGGCATAGCGTGAAGTAGCATAGAGTGCAGTGGCATAATGTGGAGTGGTTCCGAATGGAGAAGAGTGCAGTGGCATGGAGTGGAGTAAAGTAGAGTGATACAGAGTAGGCTGCAGTGGCATGTAGTGGTACAGAGCAGAGTGGAGTGCAGTATGGATGGTATGCGAACACACTGCCATTACAGACAACACATTTTTGATTGAAATGACCATCGCATTTGCACAGATATACAGTTTTTCAAATCAAACTATACTGTGCACAGACGATAATGTGTGGAAATTGCATCACCTAATGCAATGATTTGTTTTAATCATGTAAAGGTATTTGTTTTAAGCACAGTTCAGAATTAACAAAAATGTGCTTGATTTGTACTTCTAATTCTGAAATATTCAGAAGTTTATTTAAATGTTGTCATGTGATAGAAAAAACTCTTTCCTAACCCCAGTATCCAGCAAGATTGTCGCATAAATCCTCTCACTTTGAAGTCAGGGAAAGGAAAGTAAACACTAAGTTCCCACCGAAGACAGAGCCTGACATTTGACTTTGTTCTTTGAATGCACAGCAAATATGATAGGATAAGAACAAGATTTACAGTCCTGTTTACAGAATGGGAGCACTCGGCAGGATGCTGTAAATAAGGTTTTGGCAAGGGAAGGGACGAATTCAAGCTGCATAGCCTAAAACAAATAAAGCCAGCAAATTGAAAGCAACAAATTGTAAGTTACAAGCCACAAGGCCAATGGCAAGCAAAGGGCAGAATGCATTCTCAAGGAAGCACTATGAATTTACTTAAAGTGACAGCTGTGGGATACTTTGTGGGGAAAGTCCAGTATTTTAGTCGATATCTTACAGAGGTTTGGCCACATCAATCACCCAGGTAGTATGACGAGAAGACCTGGAGTGGTTTCCATGTTGCAGGATAGGTCTGTACACCCATTCTATCAGTTTGCCAACATTTCCTATGGTACAGAGCTTCTGGCACACCTCTTGTAGGGTTAGTGCTAGGTGGCAAACATGAAATAGGGCATTTAATGATTATTTAAGGTGGTTGTAAGGAGTTGACCGGGGTGAAGATGGTAGTCTGCCAAAAGGGTTTGGAAACTTAGGAGCTCACTGTTCAGAAACAAAGTCCCCAATTTTAAGACACCTGCAACATGCCACTGATGGAGTTGCTCTGAGCACAGCCATCCTGTGCGAGTGGGAAGGCTTAGCAAAGGTAGTGCAGGAGCATAGGGTTTCTTTGCGTCAGTGAGTTTACAGGTTCTGGCAAGGCAAGAGAAAGCCATGCATGATAACCGCGGATGGTGATCCATAGAATGGTCAGTAGGAAACAAAGAGCAGTACATTAAGCCTTCCTTAAAAGTCTTTACTGGTAAACCCCATCTCATACAGGGAGGTGGGCAGAAAGCCAGTGAGCCACCCATTGGACCTGTGCAGCTGAATAATAGCATTCTAAGTCTGGAAGACCTAATCCGCCTGCAGTCACAGTTAGCTTTAGAGTGGAAAGAGCTCCCGATGGCGCAGCAGTGACCAAATCAGATGTGTGGCCTGTCTGAAGAAGGAATGAAGGACGAGCATGGGAAGGTTTGCAAAATAATACTATCACTGGGGTAGCACACCATCTTCACTAGTGCCACGTGGCCTCTACAGAAAGCAGAAGAGAAGACCAAAAAGCAAACCGGGCTTGGAGGGACTGTTCGCTCTCCCAAGATTTTCATCCTGGAAATCAGAGTGAAAATGGTAGATATTAATCACTAGGTATCAAAAGGTAACTGGTTCCCAGTTCAATCTGAGATCTAATTATATATAAAGGCGAAAACAGTGCCATATGTTAAAGAAACACTAATTAAATGTTAAAATTTGTAAATTTTGTTTGTGCAATTTAATCCCAAATATTTTGAAGATTCTGGCCCTCATTCTGACCTTGGCGGGCGGCGGAGGCCGCCCGCCAAAGTCCCGCCGTCAGGTTACCGTTCCGCGGTCGAAAGACCGCGGCGGTAATTCTGACTTTCCCGCTGGGCTGGCGGGCGGTCGCCTTCAGACCGCCCGCCAGCCCAGCGGGAAAGAGGCTTCCACGATGAAGCCGGCTCGGAATCGAGCCGGCGGAGTGGAAGCTGTGCGACGGGTGCAGTTGCACCTGTCGCGTATTTCACTGTCTGCGCAGCAGACAGTGAAATACATGTAGGGGCCCTCTTACGGGGGCCCCTGCAATGCCCATGCCAGTGGCATGGGCACTGCAGGGGCCCCCAGGGGCCCCGCGAGCCCCCCTACCGCCATCCGGATCCCGGCGGTCGGACCGCCGGGATCTGGATGGCGGTAGGGGGGGTCGGAATCCCCGCGGCGGTGCAGCAAGCTGCGCCGCCGTGGAGGATTCAATGGGGCGGCGGTACACTGGCGGGAGCCCGCCAGTGGTGCCGGTCCGACCGCGGCTTTACCGCCGCGGTCGGAATCCCCATTGGAGCATCGCCGGCCTGTCGGCGGTGCTCCCGCGTTCCTCCGCCCTGGCGGTCTTTGACCACCAGGGTCAGAATGAGGGCCTCTGTGTGTACTTGACACTTAGGGAGAACCCAGATCTCTAGTTTGGCTTTTGCTCGATTTCAAAACCATATAAAGACATGGACAAAGCGGGCAATTGCCTTGCACAACCTTGCAAGGAGTCTGGCCCCTGCTCACCCTTCAAAAGCACTAACAGCGGACCATTGCCCCAGAAGAGTTTGCCAAGGTGGATGGGTGTTGCTTGTTTAGCCACTTGACAGTGTCCCTTCTGTTTCGCTCCTGTGTACAGAGACACTCCCCAGGTACCCAATACCTTCCGATAGTCTTGGTGGACCCATCTTGTCTGATTTTAGGAATTGTCCCACCTTGTTCTTCTCTTCTTTATTTATCCAGTTTTTAGCAACAACCCTTTGAATTACTTGCTGTGGATCTCCCATTTGATCTCAATTTCATCCTCCTCTTTTATTATCTTTGATTGGTAGTCCGGGCTCCCATTTCTGAGATAAATGTAGAGTTCCAGGCATACACTCTAGTGCAGTGAGACTACAGACAATTTATGGGTACATCACATCCTGACATTTGGTGTGAGACTGTCGCCCACACCATCTGTCCTGCCTCTTTAAAAAAAATTAGGTTGAAAGTCCATGGGCGGTTGGGGTAAGCCAGATGTTTTTGTTCAATTTGTTTAAACTAGCATAAGGTTAATTACCTTAATGTTTCCCAAACTGTTTGCCAGGGATTTTAAAATGTTCAGAAACATAATCAAAATGTTACTGTTACTTTCTCTTCAGGAAAGATCAGGTAGATTTGGGTAGGGGTGATGGCCTTGCCGCAGTACTGAAGGGCATTAATTTACTACTGAACAAGGATGTAATATGACACCTGAATGTAGCATACCAGGAGGCAATCACAAAAGGACCACAGTGAATATATAGTGCTATGTTAAAATAGAGTAAATAAATGCACTGACAACATAGTGAGGCATGGCCTCTCTTGCGTGTGTCTGTAAAACTGATGTGTGTTCTTGAAATTTTGTCCTGAATTTTGACCCTTTGTCCTGAATTTTTTACAGTCCTGTCCAGAATTTGCCTCAATGCCAGGTGGTCACTCTAATTAGCTTCTTCACTGCCACAACAAAGGATTAAAAATACAAATGCTCATTGCCCAGGGGAGGACAGTAAGAAAGCGAGAAACGAGAAGGCAACTTTTGAAACATGTGGCTTACCGGTTCAAGCGTCTCCAGTCTTTGAAGGGAGACAAGGCCGGGGCCGCATGTGCGCACCAGCGGCTGCTGGGCGTAGACCTGCGAGCGATGGGCGGGCCCCAGGAGATTCCTCTCAGGAGAAAGGCAGCGTTCAGCAGCGTGCCATGTTAGCGCTGCCTGCTGATGTTGAGAAGAAAAGTAGGAAGGAGAATACGGAAGAGAGCAGCTGCTCAGTAGCATGCTCAACCAGAGTAGAAAAATGAATGTGTATATTTTTATAAGCCTTCTGCGATGTTCAGAGGCTGTCACAGAAGCCACTACAAGCGCTGATAGAGCGCTTCTGCCTATGAGGCCTTCATGGGGGAGGGTTGGGTCGAATATGAGAGGAAACAGAAAATAACTTACAAGAAGTGTAAAGAGAAGGTGAAAGGTGTGGGAGGGGGTCTTTAATGATGGAGTGCTGAGTGAAATTTCTAATATAAAAAGTCAAAAAGAAAACATAGCCACAAGTGAATGACGTTCATGCTCCATACACTGGTAGTTTTTCTTCAGAAGTTGAGTCAGGTAGATAGCTTTGGGTGCCTGAGGGTGATGATGGGGATAAGGGGAGCTAAGGCAAATTAAGAGCCACAGTCTTCTTAGGTTCTGGCGACTTGCGGCCGACATAGGGAGCATGCTTCATGAACAGCGCAGATGCAGCGATGAACAGCCGGGCAGGTTTGGAGCATCATGGGAAAACCGGCACAAAGTGAGGGAGAGGTTCGGAGAAACCGTCCCGACAGCGACAGAGCATCAAACATCATCATCTGCACTAAAGAAGAAAAGCATAGACTGGAAAAGTTTTGATGGAGGGGTTGGAGATGGGTAGTGTCCAGGTGTGAGTTTTGCTGAGGATAAAGAGGTCATAGAATGCAAACTGGGCTTTGATGAAGAAAGTGAAGAATTAGAGGAAGGGGAGATACCTTTTTGGCAGGGGAACAGAGAATCAAAAGAAGTATCAAAGAAAAAGGGGTCTGGGGGGGATACTAAAAGCTTGTCCAAAGATTGTATGTTACAAGTTGGATCATATGATGCTGATAATGTAGAAAAAAGTTGGGGTGTTAAGAGAGCAAGAGGGAGAAGTGAACGACGCAGAACATCACCGGACATGTTATGTTATGGTATGAACATTTGTATAGCGCATAGCTACCCAGAGGCCTCCCAGCGCTATTAGAAAATCCCCAGAACACAACCCAAGCGACCAGCATTAAAACAACTAGTTTTTCAGTAACTTCCGAAATGGAAGTTCCTGGCTGGTTTGTCGTAAATTCAATGGTAGTGAGTTCCATAGTTTAGATCCAAGGAAGCTTAGTGCTCTTCCTCCCTATCTAGTTTTATTGACCCGGGGAATGGATGCCAGAGCAGCAGAGGGGGATCTGAGCTGTCTTGCAGGAATGTGGAAAGAGGCTAAAGTTCTCAAAAAAGGTGGGCCTTAGCCATATAAGGCTCTATGAATATAGCACAAGGATTTGAATTTTATCCTTTGCTCTATAGGGAGCCGATGCAAAGAGGATAACGCGGCGCTTCCCGACTCATGGCTGGATAGTTTAAAAAGGAGACGGGCGGCAGCATTTTGTACCACCTGTAGTTTCTTCACCACGTATTTCAGTGCTTCGAGAAACAGAGTATTCCCGTAATCTAGTCAAGAGATTATTAGGGCCTGGATAATGAGCCTCCTCGCAATAAACTGGAGTATTTTTAGAATTTTCGTGAGCAATCTCAGTAGACCAAAGCAAACAGAAGATAATGTTTTTGCCTGGTGGTCCATGGTTATCCAGGGATCTAGCCATATTCCTAAACTCTTGTTGTTAGCATTGGGTGGGGTAAATATCCTAATGACCTGAGAGCAGGAGAGGTTAGGTTTTGATTGGCCTGAGCCCCCAGAAACATAATTTCTGTCTTCCCTCCATTCAGCTTCAGCTTGGAATCCAGCATCCACTTGGAGAAGGCCTGCAGACAGGGTATACATTGAGAATTGAGGGAGTTCTGATCTGTAGAGAAGGAAACAACCAGCTGAGTGTCATCACCATAGGATACAGGAACGAGACCAAAGGGTTCTACTATTTTTGCCAGAGGACCCATATTTATGTTGAAGAGTGTAGGGCTTAAAGATGAGCCCTGTGGCACTTCCCAGTTGCTCTTAAAGCAGCTGGAATAGAAGGACTGGTCCAACACTTGAAATGTACGGCATCCAAAAACGAGGAGAGCCAGCGTAGGGTGTTTCCTGAAATTCCACTTTCCCTCATTCTTTGCAGTAGGACCCTGTGGTCAACCGTGTCAAATGAGGCACTCAGATCTAGTAACACTATTGCTGACACCAAACCCTGATCCATGCGTTTCCTTTCTTCTTAAGTAACCGCAATCAGTGCGGATTATGTGCTGTTTAATTGTCTAAAACCCATCTGGGAGGGATGCAAGAGATTGTGTTCCTCCAGAAAGCTTGAAAGATGGGTGTTGACATGTTTTTCCAGTATCTTTGCAAGGGTAGGGAGCATGCAGATAGGTCTACAGTTGTTGAGTGAAACAGGCTCAAGGTTGGGTTTTTAAGCAATGGCTTTACAGTTGCATGTTTCCATTGTGGAGGGACAATCCCTACTGATAATGACAAGTTTAATAACTCTGTTAGTACTGGTCCTATTGTTGAAGCTGCAAGACCTAAAATTGGCAGGGGAGCTGGGTCTCACGGGGAACCAGACTTAAGTGTGGTCATTACTGACATGACTGTTTCCAAGGTAAGAGGAGGAATCTGCGTAAACCTTATCAGACCCTTGCAGCCATGAACATCTATAACTGAAGAGTGATTATCCCTTGTCAGGAAGGTTGCATGGATTTCCAAGATCTTTTCTTGAAAGAATGAGGCTAAGTCGTTACTGTGTTTTTGGGAACCTTCTTCACCTTTTGTGTGAAGCAAGTTGAGCACAGGTGAGACACAGTGGTGGTGTAGCTGAAGGGGAGGCAAGGAACGGGATAAAACTGGGAAACGGCATTAAAAGGCATTATTGATATCAGTGGATAAGAGCGTGGGAACTGAATCTGGATCTGAAGACGAAGCTGATGGCAAGAAAGTAACAGAACTGGAGGATAAAGTAGTATCCAAACTCGAAGGTATGGATAACGGCAAGGATAAAGCTGGGGAAGACAAGGTAGAAAAAGCGGATGCTGAGAAGGCAAAGAGCAGAACAGAATGTTTGAAAAGGCTGCCATACATGAGGATATCGATGCCATTAGGAGCGCACTTGAGCATAGGGACCAAAGAGAAAATTTGGAAAGAGGAATTTTTATGCGTATATAAGCTTCTGCATAGGGAAATATAATCTAAAGAAAGGTCTAGGGAAGAGGCATGGGAATTGGCTAAGAGACTGAGAGTATCAACTATAATTGACACATGGACATCGGCATTTTAAATATTTGCCAGTGTTTATTGCACAAGATGTTCCTGAGAGGGCTGTGTTGATTTTTAAATATATTGACAGAATTAGGAAGGCTAATATGGAATTTGGAGGATTCATGTGGTTACACTACGATGAGGAGTTTAGGGCTAGAATGGACCTTTTTACCTGAGAAACCATGGGGTGAAGTGGACAACAGACTGTGGGTCCAATTGATGTACTCACAAAAGCCTCCACCTATGATGCATAAAGTTAGTGGTTTGACAGTACAACCTCAGCCTTTTCATGGGAATCCTACCCTGGTGGGTGTGGGTCGGGACACATGGGGGCAGGGGCAGAACACCAATTCAGGTGCATGTTGGGGATTCATCAAAGGTTACTGCCCGAGAAATCCATGCAAATACAAGCACAAATGTTCAAAGTGCGGTGGCAAACATGCAATTCTACAATGTTTTGGGGAACAAGGAGGATTCAGTACAGGTGGACAAGGTTGGGGGAGGGGGTATCCTTTCAATCTGGGCACAAGGGCTTTTACTCCAATTAAATTCGAGGTACTTAGTTACTGGTTGACATTTTATCCCAACAGAGAGGATGCAGTGAAATTGGAATGGGGGTTTAGAGAAGGCTTCAGGTTGGGTTACCATGGTCAAAGATCACAGAGGTTTGCATATAATTTGAAATTGGCAAAAGAGCATCACTACATCATAAAAGAGAAACTGGGCGAAGAAGTGGTAGAAGTCAGAATGGCAGGCACCTTTGATTATTGGCCTTTACCTGGCTTAATTATCTCTCCTTTGGGGGTGGTCACAAAAAAAAACAAGGGTGAATTTAGGATGATAAATCACATGTCTTGGCCAGAGGGTTTATCTATTAATGATTACATAGCAAAAGAGGATGCCACAGTTCAATTTGCCTCAGTAGATGTAGCTATGGCACTTGTAAGAGCAGTGGGTCCCGGAGATGAACTAGTGAAATGTGATATTAAGTCAGCTTCTATATTACTACCTGCACATCCCATAGATGTTTCTTTGTTGCGAATCCTGTTTGAGAATCAGTTTTACATTGACAAGGTTTTACCAATGGGTTGTGTTATTTCGTGTAGTTTGTTTGAATCTTTTAGCACTTTCTTACGGTGGTGTTTCACTTATGCAACAGGAAAGGAACTCATTACACACTACTTGGATGATTTTTTGCTGACAGGTTCAGGTGGGAGTGTGGAATGACAGACGCATTGAAACAATTTCAGGCCATGGCAGGAGCACTTTGTGTACCTCTAGCTCCAGAGAAAACAGAGGGCCCGAGTACTTGTTTGGTTTACCGTGGCACTGAGTTACATACAGTGAATATGGAAGCAAGGCTTCCGCAGAGAAGTTCACAGAGATTATTGACACATTGGAGGAAGCAATACAAGCACCCATGTTGCAACTCCATCAAACACAATGTTTGTTAGACCTCCTTAATTTTGCTTGTAAGGAGGAAAGGGCTGGAATGTCTTTCTGCAGGAAGCATGGTTTTCATATGTCAGGTGTCAGCTTGCCACACCATAGAGTCAGGATTACAGCAGCCATGAGAGCAGACTTTGAAGTCATTTGGGTAGCATTTCTGAGAGGCTTCAACAGGATAGCCATGTGGTTGCCTGATTTGGATTTCATTTGGATGGTTTAGATTTTTTCAGACGCAGCAGCTGCTAATGGCTTTGGGGTGTATTGGGAAGTAAGATGGTGTGCAGAAGAATGGCCAAAGAGATGGATAAAGGAGAAAAGAAACATTGCATTCTTTGAGTTTTTCCCATTATTGGTTGCTTTGGCAGTGTGGGGAAAAGATTTAGAGAATAAAACAGTCACCTTCAATGTAGACAATAAAACATTAGTGGATTTGGTTAATGGTCAAAAGGTGAAAGATAAGCACCTTTTAGGACGACTGCAAAGATTTATGCTTTGTTGCCTAATGTTTCATATTGTCTTCAGAGCCAAGCATGTGCCAGGAGTGAACAATAATATAGCAGACGCATTATCTCCTTCACAGTGGCAGAGATTCTGTGGTTTGGTGCCCGGGGCAGAGTTACAGAAAACAAGGGTTCCATAGGAGGTATGGGTCTTTGCTGATTGAAAATGCTGTCACTGATTGAAAAATCACTAGTGGAGAGCATTAGAAAAGCTTACAGGAGAGCTTGGGAGGAGTTCGTGAGCATAGGTGCAGCTCGCAGGAGCCAAGATTAACAGGGTTGATTACAAAGGAGATACGATGTGCTGACCTTCATAATGAACAATATTGATAGGAATATATCAGCTACAGCTATTGCTGGTAAATTAGCTGGTTTGAGTTTTTATGGAAAATGTTTCTGGTGTTTTGAGCCTTCTGCTGGGAAAATGGGTAGGAGATTACTGCAAGGATGGGCAAAAGAGAGTCAGACAACTTGTCCAGCTAGGGATCCCATTCCACGAAAATGTTGGTAAGTTTATTAAATAGTTTGGAACAGGTATGTTTTTCAGATTATGAGCAAACATTGTTCAAGTTATGTACGTCTTAGTTGTTTTTTGATGCATTTAGAATATCTGAGCTCCTGGGTAGAAATCAGGAACGTGGGCTGAAGGAAGAGCATGTCAAGGATACCGGTGAGTATGTGTAAATGTTTCTGGAACAATCTACGATAGACCAGAAGAAAAAAGGTGCAACAGTGTTATTGAGGAAGATTGGAGGAATAGTGTGCCCTGCGGATAACTGGCTGAGTGTCAAGGCAATTAAAAGAGGTGAGTTGGGTTATGTATTTATTCACTAGGATCGTGGCAGACTGACAGCTGCACAAGTTTCGGGTGTCTTGAGGAAGGCGCTGTGTTACATAGGTTCAGATACATTTCACTTAGGCACACATTCTTTTCGTATGGGTGCAGCATCTGAAGCGGCAAGACTGGGGTTTACAATCAAAGAGATGAAGAAACTGGGTCGTTGGTCATCCAACTGCAGCTTTCGTTAAGTTAGGTATACTGAGAATGCTTAATTTATATGGCATATCTAATATTTTTCACTTCTTTCAGGTTGTGTAGCTGGCCCAGCGGTGTCTTTCATGTCAGTTTGGATAGCTGGACATTCATTTGGTAATTGGGCTTCAAAGTAGGTGGATCGCAGACATTTTGGAAGGAACTTGGGTCTCAGGAGCGATAATGTAAAAATTGGATAGTGGGGTTGGGGGCATAAGATGAGGATAGCTGCTTCCATGTTTATCAAATTTAGTTTCTGTTAGAGCTTGTCCTGATGTGCTTCTGTTGCATTTAGGTGAAAATTATTTGGTGCAATTGTTAGGTCTGGGATTGATTAAAGAGATGAAAAAGGATCTGAACATCATGGGGGTCTTGGTCAGGGATGAAAATGGTGATCACAGTGTTAGTACCCAGAAGAGTTTGGAGGGGGGTGATAAAATACACAGCAGTAGAGGGGGCCAGACGCAAGGTGAACAGGGAAATGTCACACTTTTGTAAGAATAGGGGACTGGCTTGGTTATAGTAAGAAGGAACAGTCTTGATTCTTTAAGCAGAATGGGGTCTATCTTTCATTCATGGGGACTGAGATGTACTTGCTTGAACTAAGAGAAAAATTGGTGTCAACCTTAGCTATACAGAGGTGATTCTGGTAAGAGAAATATGAGAGATATAGATTACTTTTCTTAATCAAATTGGAAGGTATTTTGTGATGCCTAGCTGGTTTGGTGGCAGCTTTTGCGTCAAACAAGATTGCTGGTATTTAAGTTGAGTTAATGAACTTGCAGGTTTAAACACATTTGGTAGGGGGTTCAGGAAATAACTCTGTATCAGGGTTTTTCCTGGCGGTGCAGTAAGAAGGAAGGATTGTGGGCATCACAGAGAAGAGGTTGGCAGAGGGGACACTGGGGAGTGATGGGGGAGTCACTGGGAAGGTCAGTGGATGAAAGAAAAAAGGAATGGGGAAGATTGAAGCCTGGAAAACTGCTCTGGGGTTGTGTGTTGTTTGGGGAGGAGGTTTAAGGTTGGGGTGTTAGTTTTGGTTGTATTAGTGAGGCCATGAATTATACATTGAAAAATGTTTCTAAAGGACTTCGGAACTGCTTACCTGCTAAATAAAGTGGCCTTTTACTCTCTTGGACACTGTCTGGTTAATTTGCTCTCTCTCCCGATGGGGCTCCTGGGGTGTCATCCATCGGATGTTCACACTGGGCAACTTTGGAAGAGGGGTAGATCCCAGGCTTGTTGGGATTTACTCATTGGCTGTCACCGTGGGTGGGCGGAGTAACAGTTGAAAATGTCTTGTTTGTTGCTCTTGTAAAAAAACAGGAATTCTTTCTTTGTTAGGTTGAACTTCAGGTAGGTGCTGGGCATCCAGGTCTGAGTGGTGTGCAAGCCGTTTTTGAAGTGCTGAATGTCTGAAGCTAAGGAGGCTTTCAGAGTTGTGTACAGTGCTTCATTTGTGCTTGTTGTTTCTGGTCCGGCACTTATTTTTGAGGGCCAGGGCCTATTTCTTTGCCTCAAGCATTTTCTGCGAGCAAAAGACACATATGGAAAAGACGAAGGAAGAGAAAAACGAAAACCCTTCACAAAGGGAGAAAGCAGAAAGCTGTTAGAGTGAGCTGAAGGGGCCGGGAGTGGCTGCAAATGGATTGAAGAGTCCCAAGATGTCTTCAGGATTACTATGTCTCAGTATCCCGTGCTCGCACATTTAAATGCAGCAACCGCGTGTCTCAGAGGAGTGTTTTGGGCACTGGCACCTTTTTATTTACAAATTAAGCACTGGTTGTGTATCACCGGCATATTGGTAAGGGTGAGCCTTGATGCTGTTATATGTATACAGAGCACTAAGTGTCTCCATGTACAGGTTGAGGATTAAATCTTTCAGCCTTGAAGAAAAGCGAGAGATGGTTCCAATAAAGGTAGAAAAGCATAAGCCACAGAAGAAGAGCTCACAGTGGATAAGAAAACTCTTCTGTTCTGCAGCATTAGTTTGTATCACGATATGGTGGAGAAACAAGCTTGTTGTGACTCCTGCTAATGGGGAGATACAGGGTTCTCAGGAAAGTGGACTAGATTGAAAAGTGGTAAGAAAAGCGGGGTGCAGAATGAGGTCTCTAGAGAACCAGATGCATGAAACAGGTGAAGCAACACAGGACTTGTGAAATTCAGGGTCATAGCAAATTAAGGCACTACGGTGTTGTTTCGAAAATAGGGGGCCTGGACAACAAAAAGCCTAATTCTCCAAGGTAGCATACCTTAACGTGTTGAGAGTCCCCACATGGGTATTGTCTGAATCTGAATCTCTTGCACAGGTACTATGTCTAGCTTCTGGTGACTTTTTGGGCAAAGCAGATAATTAGCAGTTCATTCAAGCTCTCAATGAAGTTCTGCCACAGTGACTCTGGAACTGATGGCACAGTAGTGATGTCCTGACTTCTGGCGATTGCAGAGGTAAAGTTTTGAAAGTATAGATTCAAAGGAGGAAGATGATGCTGGGGAATGCTGGCTGTTGCTTTTGCCAGATTTAAGCCATGGGATACTGTCAAGAAAAACCCCACAGAGATATAAAAATAATCCTGGCATCCAGGAGACTCGTGTGGTTATTGGGCTTAACTGTGCAATTGAAAATTTACTCTGGAGGAAAACAGTTTGTGTTCATGCGGGATGATTCAGCCAAGGACTTTTCATAGTGCTGGTCCAAAGACAATGGATGAAGGTAGGCCCCCAGTAGTGCTATAGTTTGGAATATGCTCTTCTTGGCGGCATGAGGGAAGGGAACAACTTGGGAGTTAAGTGGTGTCCTCTGGGAGGGAAGGATGGCAGAATTGGTTAACTTTAGTTCTACTATTTTCATTCAGCTCTCTTCTTTTTCTCCTTTGGAACTTACTTGGGCCTCCAGTGCTGTTGGCTGAGTAAGCGTTATGAGACGTGTATACTAAAATTTACAGGCAGTGATTTCTTAACTGTGTAAGTGGAGGGTGGTAATTTGTAAAATGGAGTTTATGTTGGTGTCATATTCCACCACAATATTGGAAAAAACGGATTTAATTCTAAGCACACAGGGATGACTACAAATGTAAAATTGTTAAAGAATGCAAAGAAAAAAACATTTGGCAAAGTATTAGCCCTGCAGCCCTGGCACTGAAGTGCACTTCTTTTTAGCCGAATGTGGATATGTGACCAGGCAAAATGCTGTCACTCACAGTGCAAGCAAGCCAATGGCTGAAGTGGACTGAGGTATGCTGTGGTAAGTTAAAGCGAAATGCGAATGGCAGCTGAACAGACCAGTGGTTGAAGATTGCCTATCCAAACCACTTTATATATTTGTATGTATCATTTATTTATGATTTGTTTAATTGTATAAGGAGCCAGCTAAAGTCGTTTCCAGGCTTGACCTAAAAATACATGGGACATCTTTCATGTATAAATCATTTTATGTATATTGCATACATGCGTAAAATAAAGACTTCTGTTTGACGAACGCCTATGTTAAACAATAAAGCAGGGATTCTACTACTGATGCCCGTTTGTAATAAAAATCGGATACAGTGATTCTGATCTCTGCTTCATCTTTCGAAAAACTATATTTAGTCATTTTTTTATGTAAGAATAGGATAAACCAGAGAATATTTTGTTTTGCTCTAGTACACAATATAATATTCACTAGAGCAAAATTAAACCATGTTTTCTCCATTCCCAACCCAGCATAACTCTGCAAATGACACTTCTGCCATCTTTGTATCAGCAAAATGTTTATGAAATATGGCCCTGCATTAACACATAGTACATTGGGGGCAAATATATCAACATCATATAGACACTTTTCCTGCAATCCTGATTTGCATGCAAAATTAACTTAAAGTAACACAAATTAGAGATATGCACAATTGGTGCTATTTTGAAAAAGACCTACCAAGGATAAGAAATCAGCATTCTCATCCAACCACCCACTCGTTTTGATGCAAACCCCTACCTATTAAACAATATAGACAGGTGATTTGTGTAAAAAAAATACACCTCCTCGAGGCAGGCGTAACATGTGAAAAAAGTTTTCTTTTCTCAAATACTTTCTAACTTTGCTTGTGTGCTGTAATGTGGCGCACACATGCAAAGCCAGAAAACTTTTAATTCAGTCTAAGCATAGTTTTTGAACTAGAAATATAACTTTCCAGTGCAAAACTGATGCATTACATCACAAACACCCATCACTTCCATTATGATGGGTGCAAGTCAGCAAAAAGTGCACCAGCACTATGGGGGAGAGCTACTGCACCATATCTCAGTCTAGTGTATATATATGTTATGCCAGTGATTCCCAACCTGTGGGCCGGGGACCCATGGGGGTCCGCGAAGCCTCCTTAGGGGGTCCGCGACTGCTTAGAAAATTTAATAATATTAGGTTCCAACAATTAGTAATGGCTCAGTGGGAGTCCAAGGAGTCCAATAATGAGTCAGTAGGGGTCCCCGGGCTCCAGTATTGATAAAACGGGGTCCACAGAAGTCAAAAGGTTGGGAACCACTGTGTTATGCTGTTTTGTTCTCTCCCTTTAATGCAACAAAGCAAAGGGCAGTGTTTGTTGCGCTGTGTCACTTTTTAGTAAATTTCCCCAAGAGAATTGCAAGTGGCAGATATATCAACACTTTACGCCACCTCAAAGTCATGGAAGGAGGTGCACAGTTACTGAAGTATTTACATACCAGCACATTTATTTTACACTGGGAAAATTGTGTAGGGCAATTTGCACTACTTTAAGTGAAGGGCCGTTCCATGGGTGGTCCTTGGACATTCCAGTGGTACCATCCCATATTTGTAACGGAAAACCAGTTCTACAAATATGGCTTTGCATTAAAAAATGACTCCTCCTCAAAACGTGTTCAGTCTGAGAAATATTTACATTTCTCCAAATACTGTATGTGTGCTGAGCTGTACAGCACACGTCCGATGTTTGAAATGTTTTAAAAAATTGTCTAAGAGTTTTGTACTGGAAGGGTCTGGGCTGCTATGTTCCCACAGAACAGCACAGAGCGCCAGACTTGATTGCTATGCTGCGTTGGTCTATTTTTCGAAAGTCTGTTCCCAGTGTTCTATGAATAAAACTGCTTTGAAGGCATTTTTCCCTACACTAAACACAATCTATAGACTGCAGTAGAGGTATGTGTGCTTAGACTTGCCTGTTCAGCACCTAAAACCTTTGAAAATGAAAAGGCGTTGAAAAGTGCAAATTAACAATTGGTTTATCCCCTAATACTCTGCATGTCCCTCATTTTTAGAGGATGAGTGTCCCCATTAAAATAAAATAGTTTGGGGGCGTCAACATATTTTGTTGGTTCCTGCTAAACGAGCAAGAAAGAGAACCTGACTTGTTTCAGACTGCACTAGTATCACAAGAGGGACAGGAAGTCAATCCGGGGGTTGTTAAATTCTATTTAATTATTGAGGCGTTGTGCGAAAATTGTGTTTTTGGTGAAAGTAACTATTTATAATAACGTTTTTGTTAAAAGTAATGTTCAAGTCCACCAACGTAGAGTCACCCACGTACACTAACAGCATGCCTAAAAGCAAAGAAATAAAGAACAGGAAACTGGGTCCACATAAAAGTCATGTTGCTGACATCTGGCTCGAGAATGTATCCAAATGGGAAATGAGTGGACACAACTGAAAGAAGACAGATGTGAGACAGCTACAGCAAGCACGGAACATTTTCAAAGAGGAAATTGGAAATAGCAGCACGTTTAGTCCACTCCTTTTTGGTCTATGAGCAGCCGGATATGTCCTAATCTTGCACTGCCAGCCTACTCCTCTCCTCCCATACATCGGCTGTGTGTTTCCTGATTACCCAAGAGCTCAATTAAGGGCATCACTATTGTGCTATCTCCAGGTCAGAGACCCTTGACAGAAGCTTTTTTTCCATTTTACTATGACTTAGAACAAGTTGGAAGGGCAAATGCTGACTTGGTATATTGGCACATCTTGGCCCCACCCAGGCTGTCGAAATTGAGAGGCTGTCGTTCCCTTATACAAATTGCTGAGGCTTAATTTGTAGAAAAAAAATAAAATAAGTGCAGAAACCCAAAGGATTGTTATGAGCCTCCTGTAAATGTCTAGTGAAACAGTCGAAAGTGAGTTGTTTTTATATAGCACACTACCTGAACTGGATTTCAAGGTGGTCTCTGATTTAAGGCCCAGTTAAAATGAGTTACATTGATATTAAGGGCCAGATGTAGCAAACTTTTGCGAGTCGCAAATGGCCCGATTCACAATTTGCGACCCTGCAAAATCAGAAATGGGATGCAAAAATCTCATTTCCGACTCACAAAATGTGACGCGAGCCGTTACCGACTCTCAAAATTTGTGACCCTTTTTTGCGACCCGCAAATAGGGAGTCGCAATTTGCGAGTCGCAAACCATATGCAATAGCAACTCACAAATTGTGACTAGTCGCAAAAAGCCCATTTTGCACTTCCAATTTACCACTAACTCAGAGCAGGTGGTAACCATTACCAAAGTATAAAAGGGGACCCAGAAGGCATCTGGGTTACTCAAGATGGCGGAGATATACCTGATAGCAGTGAGGAGGAGAGCCCACGCCGCCCAGCAGAGGAGGAGGAGGAGCCAGAGACAGGAGAAGATATACAGAACAAGGCAGACACTCTTCCAGCAAACAGAGGAGGAAATATATGATAAATATAGACTTAGCAGCGCAGCTATACTAGATTTAATAGAATTACTCAAACCACAGCTACAACGCCAGACTGTGCGCGGCTGCGCCATCCCTACGCATGTGCAAGTGCTATGCTGGCTGCACCTCTTGGCCTCGGGTAGCTATCAGGGGGTCATTGCTGTGGCAGGTGGGGTATCCCAAAGTGCACTCTCACGGTTCTTTAGGGCATTCCTAGATGCCTTACTCACACACATGTCCCGATACATATACCTACCCAGGAATGAGGCAGAAATCAACAGCACCAAGTTGGAATTTTACAGGATTGCCAACTTCCCCCATGTCATAGGGTGTGTAGACGGGACACATATACAAATATGCCCTCCTGCAAACCTGGAATATCTGTTCTGCAATAGGAAGTGTACCCACTCACTCAACATACAGGTGGTATGTGACGCCCATTATGTCATCACTGACATGGTTGCTAAATTTCCAGGCAGTACTCATGACTCCTACATTTTTAGGCACAGTGGGATACACCAACTCCTGGAACGTGGGGAGTTTGGAGACGGATACCTCCTAGGTAGAGCTGAATACACCTTGAAGACATGCACACAGGTCAATGTGCAAACCACCCATGCCTTGCTAACATTGTACTTTTTGTGCCAAACAGGTGACAGTGCATATGCACTACGTCCATGGATACTAACTCCGTACTTAACACCCAGCAATGATTGCGAGAGGCGATACAACAGTGCACACAAGAGGACCAGGAACATAATAGAACGTACCTTTGGACTGCTGGTTCAGATGCCTCCACCGAAGTGGAGGTGCCCTCCAGTATACCCCAATAACAGCTTTCAAAATAGTTGTTGCATGCGCTATACTGCACAACATTGCCACCAGACGTGGGCTACCTCTCACCCCTGAAGACCCAGATTCTGAGGATGAAGAGCAAGAGCAACCACATCGCCATCATTGGGATAGGAGCATCGCAAATCAAGGCAGACTGAGACGGGAACACATTGCAAACCAATACTTTGGAAGGTACGTGCCAACTTTTACCATACTCACCAATGTAACACACAAAGAGTCCATGTGTTAGGTGGAAAGAACAAGTGATTTAATAAGTGCAAATAACAAAACTATGTACAATAGGAACAGTTCAGGGGCTTCAATAGTCCACCTGGCATGGGACACATTGACGTCATGTGCCCCAACCCCAAGGACTGTGTGGAGCTCAAACCCTTCGGCGGGCTCGGCCAGCCTGGCTGGTACTAGGGGGGGTTAGCAGTGCTCTGCCTTGTGCTTCCACTGCGAAGCACCCTGGTGTCACCGGCAGAGACACTGCTGACAGTGGAGCCCTCCTCACTTTCCTGTGGTGTGTCGCCTGTCCCCCTGGCCACCTGCTGTGCCTCCATGAGGTCTATAGCATGGCTGAGATGACCCAGTCCCTGTGCCACGTCACCAGCAAAGTGGCCCATGTCCACCTGGAGGCTGACTGTGCGCCTAGACAGCCCTGTTGTGTTCACAGCCAGCCTTACTATAGAGGAAGACATCCTGTCCAGGCGGTGCAGCAGCTGGCGGTCCCTGCGCTGTGCACTCTCAGTCTGCGTTAGCAGTCCTGCCACTAGTTGGCGCATGGAGAGTGCAAGGTCACCCATGTTTGTACTGATCACCTGCAACTCCGAATGTACCTGCTGCATACTGTTGGCATGATTGCGTTCAAAGCGGTGCAATGCCCCACTAATCCTCCTTAATTCTTGGGTTTGCAGGCGCTGACCCCGTAGAAGTGCAGCCTCGGTTGGTGATGTGGAGGCATGCCCTGACTCTGCCTGCCGCTCTGATGTTGATGTTCCACGTCGCCTGCGAAGCGGTGGAGGCCCTGTGTTGTCTCCCGTGGCACTCTGGCTCGTACCTGGTTCAGGCTCACACACCACTACTGCAACAGGTGTTTCCTGAGGGGACATGGTGTCGGTGGTGCAGATAGCAGTGGTTGCTGGTCCTGTTCTCTCTTGTGTGTGCTGGCTGACCAGTGGCCCCTGGCTGCTTGGGCTGGTGGGGGTGTCTTGTGGGAGACCTGTGGGACATAGGGAACACACTGTCAGTGTCTACTATCTGTTATCAACTTTCTAATAAACTATTGCCTATGAACTGCCTACTTGACTACATTGCCCATAATGCATCATTCTGGTGTTTGCTACTCTGAAATGGAGCTATCTTGGTTGTGCATGCTCCTGTGTACAAGGTGGGTGGGGGTATGGCATTGATGAGGGTACATGCATGTCACATGGTACTCACCGGTTGATGGTCCTGGCTCAGAGGTGTCCAGATCTCCCATCCCGCTTACAGCCTCAGGCTCTAGGGTCTCTTCTACCCTTTCCTCCAGGGATGTGGGTGGTGGTACTGTCGATGGTCCCCCTCCTGTGCCTCTCATCTCCCTGAGCCGCTCTGCCACCCTCTCCTTGGTCCGGGAGGGCAGGTCATACCACCTTTTCTTCAATTCTTCCACACTCCGGTGGCTGACACCCAGGGAGTTGACTTTGTCCTGGATCTCCTGCCAGAGTCTTCTCTTCTCTGTCTCTGGCACGGTGAGGGCTGCCCTGCCAAACAGCTGGTCATGGTGCTGACAGCACTCATCAGTCAGCACCTCCAACTCCTTTTCAGCAAACTTAAGTTTCCTCTTCCTTGGATTTTCAGCCATGGTTGCAGGAGCTCTGTTTGTTTGCTGTGCTGAAGTTGAAATGGGTGTGGTCCTCCCTCCTCCCAGGTGTATTTGTAAACTTCCTGACTGTGATGTCATCATCATGTGCCAGGAAGTGTTTTCCAGAGTGTTCTGAAGTGTTTTCCAGAGTGTTCTGCAGCACCTGCATTCAATTTTCAGCACAGTCGCTATTTGCGACACCCACTCGCAAATTGCGTGTCCGTTTTTTGCGCGGTCGTAAAAAACGACCTCGCAAACAGCGGACTCGCTATCTGCGGTGCGACTCTGTGTGCGAGTCGCAAATTGTCCTCGCATTTTCTACCTGCATTGCAGTTAGCGAGTCGGAAATTGCGAGTCGCAAAGAATCGTAATTTGCGAGTCGCTAATTTTTACCTACCTACATCTGGCCCTAAGTGATTTGCATACAGTCGCAAAATTTGGTCGAGTATGGAAGGCAGTTTTCAGCATTGGAGTCCTCTTTACATACAGTATTGTGCAAATCAGCCACTCAATGGCGTTTTCCTTCTCGCTCTACCTTACCCAAAAAGAAGAATGCTTTGTGTTTATTTCATCACCTAAAGTAGTGCACTATGTTAACTGAATACAAGATTTAGATGCTAATTACACCTGGTGGGATATTTCTATTGGGTGAACATAATGCAAACTCAAAAACTAAAAGGGAAGGCAAGGGACTATTTTTATGCTCCGTCCACCTGACATAACAAATAATAACTAGGAAGAGTGTTGTTTTCTTATAGATGGCAATTACATTTATTAGCCAAAGAAGCAAGACTCTGACATCCCACAGGTATTAAGTGAGACATGTGAATTGCAGCTTTGCTCCCCTGCAGACACACATAGCAGAAAAGCAAGTTTTTAGGGTTGAGCCTGCAAGTGCATGTTCTAGGGCATGCATCTTGCTTACAAGACTTTGTTGTCCACAGTAAAGGGGCACCTCTTGTTACTTAATATTTGTTGGTGTGCGTGGCTCTCTTCTTTACAGCCTCGTAATTCATCGCTGCAGTCCTTTCAACAATTCCGTTCCTCTCTGTGGAGCAGGGACCAAGCTCTGATTGATTCAACTTATTCAGCGCCCCTCCACTGATCCAGATGTGATTGAAGTACTATTTTGTTATTTTTAACTTATAGTGCCCTGCAAACAGAAGGCGTGTGACTGGCAAAAACATGCCCAGCAAGACAAACAAAATTGAAAGTTAACTTTTCTATAGTTAACTTTCTTTTATTTTGCCAGATCTTCTTTTCTCACTTTGTACTCATGTTTTCGGTCATGGGCATCAAGAGATGTTGATTATCTTGTTCTAAATATTGCAAAGCAACATTGTTTTTTTCCAATGTGTAATTTCTACAATGATGCTTTAACACATAATCATGCAGTACACCCCAACCCACCCTAATCCAATCTGCCACACTACAAATCCACGCCAATCCACCCCACCTCACCCCACAACAATCCACCCACTC
Source organism: Pleurodeles waltl (assembly GCF_031143425.1). Classification (NCBI taxonomy): domain Eukaryota; kingdom Metazoa; phylum Chordata; class Amphibia; order Caudata; family Salamandridae; genus Pleurodeles; species Pleurodeles waltl. The sequence continues at coordinate 566,987,558 of NC_090450.1, forward strand.
AATCCAATCCACCCCACTCCAATGCAAACCACTCACCCCCTTTCAATCCAATCCACCACACCTCACTCCAACCCACTCCAAAACAATCTGCCCCATTCAATCCAAAATATTCTGCCCCACTCCAATCTGCCCTACTCCAATCCAAAGCAAAAAGCCTCATTCCAATCCAAAAAAAATCTGCCCCACTTCAATCCAAAGCAATCTGCCCCACTCCAATCCATTTCAATCTGCCCCACTCCAATCTGCCAGACTCAATCCCAAACAATTTGCCCCACTCCAGTCTGTCCCACTCCAACCTGCCCCACTCCAATCTGCCACACTCTAATCCGCACCACTACAATCTGCCCCACTTCAACATGCCCCACTTCAACCTGCCCCACTCTAGTCTGCCCCACTTCAATGTGTCCCACTACTGTCCAGTTAACCTCACCCTAATCCAGTGCACCCCACTTCATCCCAAATCACCCCAATCCAATCCACCACACTCCACCCCACTCCAATCCACCCCACACCAACCCAACCCACCCCACCCCACAGCAAAACAGTCAACCCAATTCAGCTCAGTCCTATCAACCCCACTCCAATCTAATCCACCTCACCCCAATCCACCTCTGTCCAGTCCACCCCATTCCAGAACATTCCAATCCACACCGTCCCACTCCAGTCCAATCCATCCCACCCCACTTCAGTCCAACCCAGCCCACTCCACTCCAGTCCACCACAATCCAGTTCAGTCCACCCCACTCCAGTACAGTCCACCCCACTCTAATCAAAGCTACTACAATCCAACTCACCCCACTCCAAGCCAGCCCAGTCCACTTTAATGCAATCCAATCCACCTCACTCCAAACAAGTCCACCATAACCCAGTCAACTTCACTCCAAACCATTTCACCCACACCACCCTAATCCACCCCACTCCAGTACAATCCATCTTAATCCACCCCACTCCAGTACAATCCAGTCAACCTACTCCAATTGACCCTACTCCAATTCACCCCACTCAAAACCACCTTAATCCACCACAATCCACCCGACTCCAATCCACCCACCCCACCCCAATCCAACTCACCCCACTCCAATCTAATCCATCCCACTCCAATCTAATCCAACCCACTCCAATGCAACCCACCCACTCCAGTCCAATCCACCACAATCCACCCCACTCCAATCCACCTCAATCTAATCCCCTGCATCCAATCCACTGCACTCACTCCAAACCAAGTCACCCCACCCACCCTACCCCAATCCACCACACTCAATCCAATCCACTACACTCAATCCACTTCACCCCACTCCAGTCTATACTACCCCAATATGATACACCCCAATCTAATCCACTCCACTCCAGTCCATCCTACTCCAATCCAGTTCACCCCATGCCAATCCAATCCACCCAACTTCAATGCAATCTGCCCCAGTCCAATCCAACCCAGTCCAATTCACCCCACCCCAATCGAATCCACCCCACCCCACTCACCCCATTCCACGCACTCCACTCCAACCCACCCAACTCCACCTCACTCTACTACAATCTACCCCACTCTGCCCAATCAAGTCCACCCTACTCCACCCCACTCCACTCCAATCCACCCCACTCCACCTCACTTTACTCCAATCCACCCCACTCTACCCCAATCAAGTCCACCCCATTCAGTCCCAGTTCAATCCAACGCACCTCAATGAAACCCAACCTACTCCAATCCACCCCAATCCAATCCACCCCACGCCATCCCAGTTCAATCCACCCCACTCCAATCCAGCCACCACACCCTACTCCATTCCATTGCACTCAATCCAATTCACCCCACACCAATCCAGTCCGCCCAACCTCAATGCAATGCACCCTATTCCAATCCACCCCACTCTGATCCATCCCACTCCACTCTAATCAAATCCACCCCACCCCACCCGCTCCAATCCAATCCATCCCACTCTAGCCCACCACTCCCCAATACATCCACCACACCCCATTTTAATCCACCCACTCCGATCCAATCCACCCCATTCTGATCCACCCCACTCCACTTCAATGCACCCCACTCAAATCCACCACACTCTGCTCCAATCCAGTCCAATCCACTCCATTTCAGTACATCCCACGCCATTCTAATCCATCCAACCCACCCTACTCTAATCCACCCCACTCCAATCCAATCCATCCCACTCCAATCCACCCAACTCCGGTCCTATCCACCCCACTCCAGTCCAGTTCACCCCACCACAATCAATCCACTTCACTCCAGTCCAATCTAATCAACTCCACTCCAATCCACCCCATCCCAATCCAATCTAATCCACTGCACTCCAATCTCCCCCACTCATTCCACCTCACCCCATTTCAACCCACCCAACCCCACTCCAATCAACCCCACTCCATCGCACTCTACCCAATCCAATCCATCCCATTCTACCCCACTCAAATCCATCCCAGTCTGCTCCAATCTGATCCACCCCAATACTTTAATCCACTCCAACCTACTCCACCTTATTCCACCCCACTCCACTTTATAAAACTCTCTGCCACTGAACTCTCTTTTCCTCTATGACAGTTTACTCCCCCTACTCCATTCTACGACCCTTCAACAAATCCACTCTATGACACTCTGCCTCCCCACTCCACTCTATGACGCTCCACACTACTAACTTTTAGTCATGCTGAACAGCAGCCACACTGATGTACAACATGGCAAAAACACATTACAAAGCTAATAGGTCTTGTATAGGCAAGACCTTTTGGCTTTGCCAATGCTTCCTATATTTTGTGTCTGCAACTGTCGCACATCTTATGGTTTTCTATTTTCAGAGTACTATAGGGAGGGTAATAGGATGCCTGAATGTTTGGCTCTGCTCTACTGTGGCTTGACAGTCGCCATGGGACAGTGGCTGAGCAAGACAGTCATTTTAAGCCATGTTTAAGCCTTACTTAGCTTGCCCACATGCAGACATACCCCTTTCTTCCACCACCATACACTTTCCATATCACTATCTCACTCTTGCCAGTTCTTTTTCACCCATTTGTTCTCACTTTGTCATTCTTTTCCTATTTTCCTTTCCCCCTTCTTTCTCTCTTTTCTGCCTTTCTCTTTCTAACTATTTGTCATGGCCTAATGTAGAAAGATATGTTCATGTCCCCCAAAACAAGTGCTGCAACCAATGACATAAATTAGGCAGTGGTCAAATATTTAAGTGGCTAATATTATACTTTGGATCTGAGAACCAAGCCAAAACAATCATTTGGCTCTAACACGGATCTTGCAAAAAAATATGCTGATTTGCCCTCCTCTAGTATGACTTTTAGGTCAAAGACTAAAAGACAGCTCTGCTGTGTAGTTGCTGAAGACGTCTTGGGGACATTCTGATAGCTGACCTAAGAATGCATTCCACTCATTGCTTACCATAGGCTTAGTAGTTGTAACATACATTTGCTTGCTTTCTATTTGCTGACTACATTTATTTTAGGCAGTCCAGCAAGTGTTTCTCTCTCTAGTGGAGCATTGCCTGTTTACTGTATTGTTCCACAAGTGCTTGCTTACTGTAAACAGGCCTTTCAATTGTGTTATGTTCTTGTCAAATTTGCTGTGCATTCATAGACAGAGGTAAAATGTCAGGCTCAAACTTCAGAGAAAGCTTGATGTTTACTTATTTTTTTCTCCAACTTCAAAGACATGATTTTTCTGGAAATCTGCGTATGTGAAAGGAATGGCTTTTTCTAGCATACAACGAAATTGAAATGACTATAAATGAACTGTGCAAACATTTCAGAATATATCAGAATTAGGAAAGCACAAATGAAGCACATATGTTTGAAATTCTGTGTGTGGTGAAAACAAATATTTTAATACGATGAATACTCTAGGTGATGCCATCCCCACACAATATTGTTTCTGCACTGTATAATTCTGGCAGTAAAATTGTATGTCTGTGCAAATGTAATGGTTATTTTAATTGAACATGTGCTGTCTGTAATGGCAGTGCACTACCACACCATGCAATTCCACTGCCTCCCAATGCTCCTCTACTCTATGTCACTGTATGCCCAATCCGCTCTGTCACTCCACAACACTCTACGCCACTCCACTCTATGACATTCTACTCTATTCCACTCTATTCTCCACCACTCTACTCCACTCTACATCACCGTACTCCACTGTATGCCACTCTACTTCACTCTACTCCACGCCACTCCATTCCACTCTATGCCACTCCACTCTACAACCCTCCTATCTATGACTCTCCCCTCTCCTCTACTCCACTCTGCAACACTTTACTTCGCTCTACACCACTCCATTCTATGCCACTTCACTCCATGACACTCTATGATACTCCACTCTACAACACTCTACTCCACTCTAAGCCACTCTACGCTCCTAGACTCTACAATATTTTACTCTACTCAACTCTACACCACTCTGATCTACACCCTACCACTCTACGCCCCTCAAATCTATGCCCCGCCACTTTATGACACTCTATGACACTCTATGCCACTGTACTACACTCCACAACACTGTACGCCACTTCACTCTGTGCCATTCCTCTCCACTCTAGGACACTCCACAGCACTCTACACCACTCCACTCTACACCACTCTACTCTATGCCACTTTACTCCACTCAACAACACGTTCCTCCACTCTACGCCACACCACTCCACTTTACTCCAGCCCACTCTATGACACTCCACACTGCAACACTCCACTCTATGACACTCTACTCTATATTATTGCACTCTATGACACTCCACACTACAACACTCAACACCACTCTACTCTAGGACACTTTACTCAATTCCACTCCATTTTACGACACTCCACTCTACAATACTGGATTCTACTCCATTCTACTCAACTCAACTCGACTTTATGCCATCCACTCTATGCCCCCCTATTCCACTCTAGGCCACTCTACTGCACACCACTCCATGCCACTCTGCTCAACTGTATGCCACTCCATGCCAGTCTACTCCACTCCACTCTACTCCACTTTACAGCACCCTATTCCACTCTATGCCACCCTACTCCACTTCCCTATATGACACCCTGCCTCTCTACTCCACTCGATGCTACTCAGCTCTATGACACTCTACTCTATTTCATGACTCTCTACGATCCTCCACTCTATGACTCTCCATTCCATGCTACGACACTCTACTGTATGGTATTCTACTCTATGCCACTCCAATCTACGACACTCTATGCCACTCCAGTCTACAACACTCTACTCCACTCTATGACACACTAATCCACTCTGTGCCCTTCCACTCTATGCCCCTCCACTCCACTCCACTGTACACCACTGCATTCCGCTTGACTCTATACAACTCTACTCCACTCCATACTGCTCCGCAACACTGCACTTTACTCCACAACACTCCACTTCATTCTTCAAAACTCCACTCTACTCAGCGACACTGCACTCTACGACTCTCCACTTTACAACACTCCACAATACTTTCCACTCTATGCCACTCCACGGCCCTCCACTCAGCTCCACTCCTCTCCACTCTACTCCACTCTACTTGGCTCTACAACACTTTACTCTGCTCCACTGCTTGCCAGTCTCTACTATGCTACTAACTTTTACCCATGCTGAACAGTCACACTACGTACACCATGGCTAAACCACATTGGCAAAGCCAATAGCTCTTGCATAGGCAAGACCTGTTGGCTTTGCCAATGCTTGTTTGAATTGCATCCTTAATACTTTTACTCAGTGCCTTTTGTTACCTGAAGCTGCTAGCCCTAAGAAAGCAGGTACACTTTGATAACTGCTATAAAATATTTGCATACACCTCAACATTTGAGAACACCTAACAGGGAAAAACTAATGTCCCTGTTACTTTACATTGGAGTTAATGAAGTTTTAATTCTGAGACAGCTGATATACTGTAATATTTTGCCGACTATAATCAGCTTAAATTGGAGTGTTAGAACCTATGTTCCTACTGCCTCTCTGAAAGTTAACGTTTAGTAGCAGAAATTCAGAAACTCCCTGAGTGTTACTCCCTTGCATAGTGTCTCTACTGAGACACATCTATAATACGTATTGTCAGGGTGTGCCATCTTGCTAATTTCCTTTTTACAGCAGCAAAATATAATGTGGAGATATTATGCACTAATTATTGCTGCCACAGAACAGCACTGCCTGTTATAAAATGAAATGGAGGCAAATATCACAACCTAACAATATGCAAATCGACAACTTTAGGCAGATTATATTTTCCTTCCTATTTCGTTGATTGTTGGCTATCATATCCACTTTAGAAAATCTCTACAGAGTTAAGTATTTTGTAGAAATTGCAGTGGTGTTCTCTGTGCTTTTAATCCTTTGGCGAGGATAAACAGCGTTTAATTTGTACCAAGTGGTGGCCACCACCCAGTGTTTTTTGGGAGTCTTTATTTTTTACAATCAGACTTGACCACAGACCTGCCGCCCTAAGAAACAATTTTACCATGTGGGGGGTGACGGTGCGTTCAGCTCCTCACCCCCTCAACAGTTCTGTAGGGGCAATTGAAGGTCTGGAACAATGGAGTTGGGACAGGTCTTAGTGCCCATCATGAGCAAAGAAGCCTCCAGTACCCTCTTCAGGATTCAAAGGCTTCTGACTCAGCGAACCTTTAACATAGGAGTTAGAATCCAGCTCAGTTGGACTGTGTGATATCGACTCCTCACCGGTGATGGTGCGATGAGTTCCACTATATTGCGACATAAAGTCACATCTTGTGAATTGGCAGGTCTAGAGCAAGAGACAACACGGTAGAAAAGGGAGAAAGAAGGAGAAAGAGAAAACTAAGAAAACTATGACAAAGGGAGAAAAGTAGGAAGTAAAAGAACCGGCAAGATTTGGGTAAAGAGACAGGAATTGTAGGGTGATGGAAGAAAGAGGCATTAAAGAACGGTAAGCGTTGGTACTAGGTAATTTTCGGCTCCAAAAAAAATCTTTGGGATCTACACGTATTTTTTTTTTACAAATCTGTTGTATCCTTTCACTGCCCACATATAAGGAACAAATTTGTTCTTTTTTCTTTTTCGATCAGCACTCCTTGAGTGTGCATGTGTTGTGCTGCTTCAGCGCTGGGTGTTGCTCCCCCACTCCTCCAATCTGTCTGAAAAGCACAACAGGGGTATTTTTGCTGAGGTATGAATAAAAGCAGGCTTTAATTAATGTTTTTTGTTTATCTTCTGCCTTCCACATATTCTGTGACAGCAAAGGCTTTGGCGCACAAACGTTTTCATGGCACTGTGGGAAGGCCCATCTGCTGCATTCACTCAACTGCTGTCTGAGGCAGAAGGAGTACTTAGCACAATACCTCTCCTAGAGACCCCATGGGTTAGTGAGAGGAGCAAATGGCTGAATCCTTATGAAAGTAAATTAGTCATTGGAAAGTGTTTCCCTTCACATTCTGACACTTCCTTATTCTTCTTAAATTCTGTTCAATGAAAACGTTTTAAAAAAAATAACATGCCATTTATAAAATTTTAAAATACTGAGTTCAATGTACAATTTTGAGACACCATAACAAATGTATTTACTTTTTATCCAGTATTTTATTTGATTTTTTTCCTTTTACTTTTTTTAAACAATGATTTACAGGCAAACATTGGCAAAGCCAGTCACTCAGCAATTGTGTTATAAACGCACGACCTATTGGCTTTACCAATGCTTGGTATTTCAGTAGCAGTGTTCGGGAAGAAGTGCGGTGGTCCTGTTGCATTATCAGTCGAGCTCTGGCACCATATTCCACCAGACAATGTTTCACCCAAAACAAAGAGTGGATAATGCTTTTAATGAGCCGGCGGAAGCGCTAATGCGCACTTAAACCTCGCAGGAGGAAGACAGCGCGCCTCTAATAAACCGCCTCCTCAGGGGCACTCCGGGCTGGAGAAGCATTAACCACTGCTCTGGCTGCAAACAGGGCCTGCAACCGTCTGACTGCCTCTGTGTGTCTGGAGACAATAAAACGTGACAGTGCGGGGCTTAAATGAGCACCTTCAGCCCCAGAACAATGCGCGCAGCTGCCTTAATAAGCCTCTCTTCCGTGGAGGTGGTGATGGGTGACTGCCTGCAGGAGACGCGCCCCAATGCCTGCACCATCTCATTACCGCCTTCGCCGAAGCTGCTGCTTGTGTTTATAACTCAATGAAGCCCTGCAGTGTAGCTTCTTTTTAAATATGGTAGCAGGCCCATTGCTACCTACATAAAAACAAATAATGGCAAAGCCAATAGTTTTGTTTTTTAGGGAGCCAAAGGTTTGTTGAGGGGTGTTTGGGGGAGGTGGACGTTTGCTCCAAGCTTGCAAAAGCCTGGCTTAATGAAGAATTCATCAGGAAGTGGGCATTTTTCTAAGTAAAAGTGAGGATCACTGCCCTGATCATTTTTCTAAGTGAGGGCGAGGATCAGTTGTGGCAATGACCGGTGTGTCAGTACTGTCTGGCTCCCACAGTTGGGCAGACACTTAGGTCTGGATATACTATTGCTTTGTGTCAAGATTGCTTTGCTTTTGTACTGCAAACCTGACTCTAAGTGTTAGGGTTAGAGTTACGATCCACTGCAAATCTGGATTTGGGTTGAATAGTATCCGAGAGTAATGCAAAGTTGTGCAGTACCCTGCCTTGAGTTACTTTGCACCAAGAAGGGCAGGTTCCATGAATGGTGCATGGGCGTTCCCATGAAACCACCCATGAGTTTTGATGTAAATCCCTATCTACAAAGAATTGTAGAGAGGAATTTGTGCCAAAACCCTATGCCTCCTTGAGGCAGGCGCAACAAGGAGAATTGTTTAATTTCTTGTTTTTCCAACTTTACATATGTGCTGCACTGTACAACACTCATACAAAGTGGGAAATGCCACAAAGCATAATGTTTGCACTGGAAGGGACCCCTTGTACTACAAAACGTACGCTTTAGAGAATGCAGGTACTCTTACACTATGGCAAAGGAGTGTGTGCATCGGCTCATGGTTGCTAAAAGTGTTCCAGTGCAGGGAGAAAGGAAAACAGAGCCACATCTTAGTCGATATGGAGCTAGTTTGCTCTCTCCTCACGCAATGCAGCCCAGCAAGTTTAGTTGCTGAGCTGCGTTCTGTTACTTGTGAGAAATGCTGGCCTATGAACTTTACATGAACATTTGCCAAGGCCTTCTGAGCACCACTCACCTCTCACCATTTATCCCAGTCACTGTTCTTACTGCTAATCTGTAGCACAGGCAGACCTTCAGCTCAATGTAGCCAATCAGAGGAAGTACGGGTCAGGGATGTGTGCCAACAGAGGAAGCAAGGATAGAGGGAGGAGAGGACAGAAGAAATGGTATGAAGGAAGGAGATAAAAAGTGTAGGAAGACTGCAATGAGAGGAGAAGGTAAATGAGTAGGTTGAGGAAGAGACTGAGATGGAATGATGGAGTAAAAGGATAAAGGGGGAAGGGAGCTAAGATCATGAGAAAGAGTTGGGCTAGCAGGAAAGGCAGTGTGGCATGGCAGTAGGGAAGAAAAAGAGTAAACTCAAGAGATAGAAGATCAAGTGTGAAAAAGATCAGGAACACAGGTAAGGTCTCATTTGAAAATCACGCAGGCTAACACCTCAACAGAGAGGCCAACAACTGACTGGTCGTGTAGTGTAAGTCCTCTCACCAGCCTCTAGGTCAGGTCTGATGCACACATAATGACGGAGTAAGGCGAAGGCACCAGAGTGGTGAGTGGAAATCTGGCACTGATGAGCAGGGTGAGAAGCTGGTGCAGGCGAGCAGCGCAAGACTATGGCACTGGAGCACAATGTGAGAGGGCAGTACTGTTAGAGTGCAAACATTATTAATAAAAATTGTGTCACTAAAGCGTAATGGAAATAACATGTGTTTAAACGTTAATAATGAAAACATGCGTTTTGGAAAACATGACCACTTTGGTGGCAGCCATAATCTAGTTCCACAATAATAATACATAACTATCCAATGAAATGTATTTTGTTTGTTTATAATTAAATGTACTGAAAAACAAATATTAATATGTGCTAAAAGGAATAATAGTTTAAATTATGAATTGTTTTATTCTTCATGTTTTAGCATTGGTTTTAAAAGGCCTAATGTTAGTAAAATATAAAGGCAATGTTTAAATTGTTAACACTGTGAAAAATGTATTTCTAAGCATCCCCTGTGACTTGCTCACCTTGAAAAAGTTATGTTCTTAAGTTGTAACATGTGTTTGTCTTCCTGCAAGATAATGTGTACCAAAGAGCAATAGTTTATAGTCCTTATGAATAGTCTGTAACAATTGTATTCTAGGAAACTGGTGACTGCAGTGGGAGAAGATGAGCCAATTGTGAATGCAGAAAATGAAGAAAAGATACTTCAGAAGGGTGGAGAAAATGTAATTGGCTCTGACCTAAACCACTCCATAGACTGACCAATAGAAGCTTACCCAGTTGCTTTCTAGGACTTTACTATAACACAGTTAGGTGGTGTAAGTTCAGTTCCTCTCTGTTCCTGGCTGCCCTCAGTTGTGCTCTCTTATTTTGTTAGTGCTATGATGAATGTGTTATGTCTTTAACTTTCTGTCATTGACATTTCAGATGCATTAAAGACAAACATTACTGAACTGTTCCCTATTATGTCATTGTCCAATGAAGAAGACCAGAAGATGCTCCACTGATGAAGACATCGCTGTTTGCTGGTATTTTTAGGAGAGGTATAACCAAATGTGCATTTGTTTTCCTTGCAGATTTTTATGTTTTCTCTCTTTACAGACCCCGCCTGCTATTTTTGATTAGCACCATAGTCAGATGTTTTTCAAAATTAATTTTTGTCTTCTTTTCTTTTGCATGAAGCCCAAACATGCCTATCAAATTAGAGTAATAGTTAATGATGCCAAAATCTAAATCTGATTGTTACATATAAATTGATTGTAAACAAATTCATCTGTGATAACTAACTGTATTCTGTGTCTATCATTCATCTGTTATTGTTGTTATTTTGCATGGTGGTTCTTGAATGCTTACTGATAAATGTTCTGACTAGACTAAGATTCTTTAGAAGACATGGTCAGCCTGTGTTATTAATGTACTTTTATCATTTGGTCATGTGTTTAGTTTACATTATCTTAGCATAGTAAATCTAAAGGGAAATAAATATTTGAACTTTATTAAACTGGTGTGGTGATTCATGATCAAATAGGCCATTGTGCATGTAAGTTATTGATTCCAATATTGAAAGCAATGTTTTCTTGATTTGATTTCATTGTTGTTAACTGTTAGGATGCTATCTCACTCCTATCTGAGTCCAAAGATTTGTGTCGGCCTCTAAGGGTAATTGATGGTTACCCTGTATGTGTCACCTCATAAATAAATTATCAAAAGAAATATAAGACTGGATACGCCCACAGTACTAAATGATATCTGACACCAGTGGGCAATGTGAGAAGCTGGGGATGCTTTTGTTTAAAAGCAAAATCACTTTTGGCATCTTTGACGTCTCCTCAGCAAAGAAGCAAATTACTGACTTTTCTTAAATGCTAAACTTTCCTATCAGCTTCCATAGCAGGTTTCTTTTAGATCAGGGCAGCTGGGGAGGATCAGGGGTTGGTGAGCAGTATAAGGAAGGAACCCCAGCGGGCAGATTGAGATGCAGTCATCTGTGAGCAGTGTGAGAAGCTGGCACTAATGGCCAGTGTGAGAATCTTGCACTGGTAAGCAGTGTCAGGTGTTTGCACTGCCAGACAGTATGAGGATTTCACATTGAGTGCAGGAGTAGCACTGGTGAGTAGTACCTGACACCGGACACCAGTAGAAGGGTCGGACACTAGTACGCGATTTGAAAAGCTGGCACTTCTGTGAAGCGTGATTAGCTAGCACTAGTGACTATGGTAACCAACAGGCAGGCACTGGTGCTCAATGCAGGAGTGTGTACTGGTGGGCTGCATGGGAAGAGTGCACTGGCACACACTGTGAGGATCTGGCAGTGTGAGGAAAAGGAACCAGTGGACGCTATGAATGGGTACTTGTGTAGTGCAGATGTAGCTAGAAAGCAGCGGAGCACTGGACAATAAGTGGGTACTGGGAGAAGATACAGGATCATGTACATTAAGTGGGAATTACACAAATACATTTCACACATTACTGTTTTTCAGGCATACGGAGATTAAATGGGTTGCCAGGAATCACAGGATGCTGAGGCAGCCGCGAGAGCGGGATTTGAAAGTGGGTCCCTGGCTTCTAAGATGAGTAGCTCTAACCGACAGACCACATCCTCTCAGTATAAGCAGCATAGAATTAATGAGCTCTAGGATGCAGGTTCCAAAGCAGGAACTAGTGGTCAATGAGACAAACAAGCAGTGGTCGGGACAGGAGGAGCAGGCACTTGTTGACAAATGAGTAGCTGGCAGTGGTAGGAAGTCAGCATGACTAGCTGGCACTAGCAAACAGTGTGAGAAAGAAGCACAGGTGGTCAATGTAAAGAACAGGTATTGATCAACAGTGAATATGATTTTGAAAGACTTTTGAGGGGGCTGTGGTACAAATATTTATGGAGGACCGAAGACACTCTTTTGCACGATATAGGGTGAGTTCTTTATGGACTGAAATTATTATTATTATTATTATTTTAGTCTTTAGCTTTTCCTTTCTCCAAAAATAGTCCGTATGCACGTACCCTCTTTCCAAATCCATTTTCATTCTCCCTGTGACCAGCACCTGTCTCTGCCACCTATCTCCTTCCTACACATCTTACCTCAAGCACCCTGTGCCTCCCCTCTGTCCTTCTGTTTTTCTTCCATTACCTCTACTCATGTTCCTTCACTTTCCCACCTTCACCTCTCTGCTCTGTACTGCATCGATCACATTTGGCATGTCCCAGTCTTCTCATCTGTTGTGAACTGAAGTGTGCTAGGCCCTGTCTAGAGCGGGGCACAGAGCTTAGAGCCCAGGGAGCACCCCCTTGTGACTACACTAGCAGTGATGAAAGCTGCTATTAGTGGGAAGCATTGAGAGCTGGCGCTGCTGTGAAGTGTGAGGCAGTGACAATTGTTTACAGTGTGGGCAGTGGCTGGCAGCACGAGGAGAGTTCACCAGAAGGAAGTCTGAGAAATCCACATTTGTGATCAGTGTAAGAGGCAAGTAATGGAGGACAGTATGGGAAGCCTGCCATGGCTGGCAGCAAGAGAAGCCTGCACTGGTGGGCAGCGTGAAGAACAGTCCCTATGGGATAGTGGAAGTTGATTCAGCTGATGTTAGTAAGGGAAGCTGGCACTAGTGGGTAGTGTGAAGAGCAAGCACTGGTGGGCAGTGTGAAAAGCAGGTCTTATTGGAAAGCGTAAAGAACAGGTACCGGTGGGGAGTGTGCGGAGCAGGCAGGCAGCTTGAGTATTGAGCATTAACCTGCAATGTTTATAGCTGGCACTTGTGTGTTAGAAGCAGGCCGTAGTGGGCAGTGTGGGAAAGGGCACTGGAAAACAGCATTAGAGCAGAAACTGATGGGCACACTGGAGAGCTTGCGCAGGTGAGTAGTCTGAGAAACATACACTGGAGGGCCACTTTGAGGAGCAGGCAGTGGTTGACAGAGATGTCACCATTGGTTATGTGAGACGTGGACAGTAGTGGTTAGTGTGAGTAGCGGCTGGAATGTGTCATAAGCTGGCGCTGATCGCCAGTATGAGGGACAGGCACTGGGGGGGTGATAAGATGGTTCTGTCAGGAAGTGACAGGAACTAGCATCATCTGACAGTGTGGGCAGCTGGCCAGGATGACAGTGACAGTTGTAGTCACTTGTGAGCACACTAAGGACCAGGCACAAGGAGGTGAAGTTAGACTTAGGCACTGGAGGGCAGAATAAGGATCACTCACTCGCAGACATTGTGTGTGAGTAGATGGGGCTAGTGAAACTGGTTGGCAGTGTGGGAAGCATGCACTGGCGGGAATCTTCCTGAGACAGCACATCTGGACAAAAGTGAGAACCCTGGACTAGTGGGTAATGTAAAGTGGTGGGATTAATGGAAATGTAAAGAACGCAGACTTGTTGGCAGTGCGAGTAACATGCACCACTGTGGTACTGCTGAGCGGTGTAAGAAACGGGACTTGGTGGCAGCATAAGGAGTTCTGGTGGGCAGTTTACAGAAATGGCACTGGGACAGTGGGAAAAGCTTTCACTGGTGTGACACGTGAGGGACAGTTAGCAATAGTTAACATTGTGAGATGTGGTCATTGAGCAGGAGGAGTCAGCACTGGTGCGCAGAAAAAGGAGCTAATACCAGCGTCAGTGTGACAGGCCGGCACTCATGAATAACATTAAAAGCACCAGAGTGGGCAGAATAAGGAACACTGGTGAGCAATGTGCAGAGCTGGGCCTTGTGCTAACTCTGAGCACCTGGAGCTGGTGTGCTGGTGGTTGCAGGTGGGACCCACTGGCACTCATTTCTGGGGACCGGGAATTATTTTTCATTCATCAGACTGAGATCCATAACAAGAGAGAGAAGAATAGAACAGGGAGAAAGAAGGAGAAAGAGAATGACTGGGGAGCGGTGAGAAAGAGAGGAAGCAGGAATGAAAAAGAACCTGCGTAAGAGAGATAAAGGGCAGGGAATGCAGGGTGGCGAAAGAAAGCCGCATGAGATGGAATGAAGACTTGATGTCCTTGGTATTCAGAAACCCCGACATTCAGCAGCAATGGCAGCAGGCTTCTGAGAAAAACTTTGGGCACCAGCACTTATTATTTTACAAATTAAGCACTGTGCTATTTGAGACACGGGAGGCGGTGGGCAGGGAGAAGAGTCGGGAGAGCTTCGCAGTGTGAGGTATCTGCTCTGGTGGCCCAAACAGCAGCCAGCAATGGCAAGCAGCGGAATAAACTAGCACTTTGGGCAGTGTGACAAGTTGGCACTGGAGGACAGCATGAGGAGCTGGCACTTGCAGGTACTTTAAAATTAGGAGGCTAGTACTTGCAAGCGGGTGAGGAGTCAGCGCTCCTGGGCAGCATGAGCATCAGGCACTGACAACCAGCATCCGAAGCTGACTTTGGGAGGAATTATGAAGACATCTAGTGGTGCCAACACTATGGTGTCATAAATGGACATAGGTGGATAATGTGACTGGCAGACACTTAAGGGCAGTGTAGGAGTGGAAACTAGTGGGCAGTGGCGTTGTCGGTACTCTTTTGGGAGTTGTTTGTCAGTGAAGGAGCCAGAGTAGGCTCCATCACTCACATACTCAAGGTCCGCCTGCCTGTACATCGGACGGGCGGACTAAGTTTGGCGGAGAGAGTACTCTTTGCCAAACTCTAAATCAGGCCCATAGTGCCTTATTACTCACAATTGCCGAGTCACATCACCTTATATTAATTCCCACAACCTGGTGGTTTTAAGTGCATTCCAAATAATTAAATTATTGAGGGAAGAACAATAATTCAATAATAAAAATATGTTTGACCAAGATTAAGCTATAGAAAAAAGGGCGCTAGTGAAAATAAATTTTACAGGTCGCATAAGGAGGCAGAAAAACGAACTGATGTCATGTGACATATACACTCTACATATGCTATAATGCAGATACTATATATATATATATATATATATATATATATATAGTACATATAATATATATAGATATGTATAGATACAGATCTCTGATAGCTAAAAGATGAAAAAATATTAATTCAAACATCGTAGAATTGTCTGCACAATTATTTCTCAATAAACAATGTTTGTTGATACAACATTCTCAAAATGCTTGAATGATAAAACAGACTTATGAGGGAAACCTGTTTGTTTAAAGATATATTTGAAACACTTTGTTATTGTAAACTTTCATAAAGTAACGCCACTGCCTTGGCCAGAGATAGAACCCACCATACCTGCACGCTACTGTGCACGCGCGCCCTTCGATCTGCAAAAGAAAAAGAAAAAAAGTGAAAGCATTTCGAGGGAGTCAATGTTCATGCATGTAACAATAAAAAAAAGCCTAACAAACTTTGTACACAACAAGCGCTAACCTCTAATGAGCTCATGTACACCTAACGAATGCTGATCCTGATTACGGGTGTGCTGGGTTTTTTGGTGTGGGGATACTGGAGGGCTGGCATGCCCATTTCCAATTGACAACCCCGAACCAAATATTGGCAATCAACAGTTGTGTTCCTGGAATGGGGAATAACCACATGACGAGGTTTCATCATTTTTTAATATGATGTTTGTTGCTTGGTTTGCATGCTGAACGTTTTCAAGGCTTGGCTCGTTCAAGGGCCCTTTGAGCCGAGCCAAACCATTGGTTCCGCCTTGGCTCTGCTCTCCCTGTTACTTTTTTGGTTCGCCCACCTCTACCAATGTGGGTGGATCACATAATCTCCCCGTTCCTGCAAGATAAAAATAAATGTGTAAAGTAATCTAGTTCACCTGTAAAGCGCTTTAATGACATTGGGAAAATTTGACGCCCTATAAAACGGCAAGAAAGAGACTAAAAATACAGATGCTAAGTTTTCGAAACACTGAAACACGTAGCAATGAAAGTTTATGGACAGAGGACTCATTCATTCCCTTAAACTTGCTGACGCCATATATCGGTCAGGTTTACTTCCGCTTCTGAGTTCGCATTTCAGAGGTTTTAACACCATCCTTTTGCTTCCACGAGATGTTTCCTTTGGCTGCAGCTCGATGTCTGCAGACCTTCCTCTCACTGGCACACAGTCCCAGTAAACATTTGCACTGAGCCTCATTATGTGGGTTGGGTATTTTGCCTCTTGCGTGCGGCCCAGCAGCCTCGGTGACCCTAAGCAGCCCTGCTCTATTGAAGAAAACAGATCACTAATGCATGCATTTCACCAGTGGAGTTGCAAGCAGAAACATCCGGTCAGTGGGTCTGGCTCATGCAACTTCCTAAAAGTGGATCCGAAAGGGAGAGCGAGAGATAGCTGAAAGAAATAGCTTCCGACATTCGATACCTACTCAACATCTCCAAATCGTAACATATCTTACCCTTTGGGATAAAAAAGTTGCAGCTGTAAAACTGTATCCTCTAAACTCTCCTCTACTCTGGAAAGCCTATGGTCACTTTATCCTAAGCATTCCAAAACCACCAACTCAGAAACTCTATGTGAAGACTTGACTGAGTCCTGACAAAAGATGTAAACATAATTTGCCAAAACTCTCTAAAATAATTAATTTTCTGTCTCAGTGCTAGGCACCTTAGCCAAATTACAAATGTATTCTTATCAATACAGACTTAGAACTCTGAACCAAAATTGCTGAATTATCTGTCAGTTTCACCCAACCTCCCCAAAGGGCAACATCAACCTGCACCTTTTTACGGGCGAGCGCAAAGCGCTCCGTCCCATGTTGTAATCTCTATCGAGGCTTCAAACCACGCCCATGTCACGTCAGTGTTTTTCATTAGTTCGTGAGTGTTGAACCTGGCTTTTTGACAGGGACATCCCCAAACTGTTTGCCTCCTTCCTCCTATTTTTTCTGACCTGTTGTTGTTGGCTTTTGACCTCTGGGCACTTTACCACTGCTAACCAGTGCTAAAGTGCATATGCTCTCTGTGTAAATTGTACTACTGATTGGTTTATCCATGATTGACTATTTAATTTACTTGTAAATCCCTGGCAGAGTGCACTACATGTGCCTAGGGCAGGTAGATTAAATGCTACTAGTGGGCCTGCAGCACTGGTTGTGCCACCCACCTCAGTAGCCCCTTAACCCAGTCTCAGGCCTGCCATTGCAAGGCCTGTGTGTGCAGTTTCACTGCCACTTCGACTTGGCATTTAAAAGTACTTGCCAAGCCTAGAACTCCCCTTTTACTACATATAAGTCATCCCTAATGTGTGCCCTAGGTAACCCCTAGAGCAGGGTGCCGTGTAGGTAAAAGGCAGGACATGTACCTGTGTAGTTATATGTCCTGGTAGTGTAAAACTCCTAAATTCGTTTTTACACTACTGTGAGGCCTGCTCCTTTCATAGGCTAACATTGGGGCTGCCCTCATACACTGTTGAAGTGGCAGCTGCTGATCTGAAAGGAGCAGGAAGGTCATATTTAGTATGGCCAGAATGGTAATACAAAATCCTGCTGACTGGTGAAGTTGGATTTAATATTACTATTCTAGAAATGCCACTTTTAGAAAGTGAGCATTTCTTTGCACTAAAATCTTGTTGTGCCCTTCAATCCACGTCTGGCTAGGTTTAGTTGACAGCCCCTTGTGCATTCACTCAGACACACCCCAAACACAGGGTACTCAGCCTCACTTGCATACATCTGCATTTTGAATGGGTCTTCCTGGGCTGGGAGGGTGGAGGGCCTGCCCTCACACAAAGGACTGCCACACCCCCTACTGGGACTCTGGCAGACAGGATTGAACTGAAAGGGGGCTTGGTGCATTTCTTAGAGACTCTTTGAAGTCACCCCCACTTCAAAGGCACAACTTAGTATAAAACAGGGCCTCTGCCCTACCTCATCAGACACTTGCTGGAGAAGAAACCTGAACCAGAAACTACATCCTGCCAAGAAGAACTGCCTGGCTGCTCAAAGGACTCACCTGTCTGCTTTCTACAAAGGACTGCTGCCTTGCTGTTGCCCTGCTGCCTTGCTGAACTCTTGTCTGGCTGTGAAAGTGCTCTCCAAGGGCTTGGATAGAGCTTGCCTCCTGTTCCTTGAAGTCTCAGGGCCAAAAAGACTTCTCTCTTTTACTTGGACGCTCCGTGCGCCGAAAATTTCGACGCACAGCTTGTTTCGCGGCGAGAAAAACGCTGCACTCCAACGCTGATCAACGCGACGCTCTGGGGACGATCGAAGATCCGACGCACGGCCTCGCAAGGACAACGCCGCCCGACCTCTAGAGGAGAAATCGACGCGACGCCTGCCGTGAGATCGTAATTTCAACGCGCAGCCCCGCAGATCGAAGTCTAGAGGAGAAATCGACGCGACGCCTGCCGTGAGATCGTAATTTCGACGCGCAGCCCCGCAGACCGACGCGCAACCGGAGAACAAGCAGGAAAATCCACGCACAGACCCGGGACATCTGGTAATCCCCGCGATCCACAGAAAGAGACTGTCCACGCGCCGGAAAACGACGCCGACTTCCCCGCGTGGAAAATAACGACGCAAGTCCGTGTGTGCTGAGGAGAAATCAACGCACACACCAGTTTTCCCCGCACCTCTTCTCCTGTGGCCCTCTGAGGAGATTTTCCACCAGAAACCAGGTACTTGTGCTTGAAAGAGACTTTGTTTATATTCTAAAGACTTAAGACACTTTCTATCACTTTTCAGTGATATCTTTACAAATTCGTATTGCAACTTTGATCATTTTGACCTGAAGATACCCAGATAAATATTATATATTTTTCTAAACACTGTGTGGTGTATTTTTGTGGTGTTATGCTATGGTGTTGTATGATTTATTGTACAAATGCTTTACACATTGCCTTCTAAGTTAAGCCTGACTGCTCGTGCCAAGCTACCGGAGGGTGAGCACAGGCTGATTTTGGATTGTGTGTGACTTACCCTGACTAGAGTGAGGGTTCTTGCTTGGACAGAGGGCAACCTGACTGCCAACCAAAAACCCCATTTCTAACAGTGAGCTTGCCTTTTAAAATCTGCTTGCTTTCATCAGTGAAAGGCATGCATAAGTCATGCCTTTTCCGGTGTTTAGCCCTCCCCGAGCGCAGCGACCAATCACTGAAAACATACGAGGCTCCATGTTGTCCGTCCGGTTTCTGGACTACTATTTCTCTTTTTTTGCAGCATGATCTCGCTGGGCAGAAGTCGAGCGCTTTGCATGACATCGACCCTGTTGCATAGTTAATTGCACTTTTGCCGGTTACGTAGATAATTGCACTTTTGCTGATTACATGGATAATTGCACTTTTGCCGATAGGTTTCACTACGAGTAAACTTTTAGTTCCCTTTGTGTGTCTGTTTTGCACTGATGGCAGCCGTCAGCTCACTTATGTGAAACTTTTACTTTTCATTTTATATGGCAAGAAAAGTCCATTTAGTTATGTGAAACTGTTTTATTTTCATTTTCAATATATGTGGCAAGAAAAGTCCGTTTAGGAGACTGGTTGCATTGCAAACACTTGTGAGCTTTTGCTTCCCCAGCCCTGTCAAATACTCAGCAAGAGGCTAGCCAACAGCGTCTCTCTGCAAATCTCTACCCACACCTTTCCTAATCTCAATTTAAAGGACAAAACATGCTAGCTCAGGGCCAATGCCAACTACTGAACTTGCCTTTTTCCCACATTGGATCATGAGCACTGTGCCAGATCATATTTTTATCATCCCTTTCCTAAGGTTTTTATGAACTCTGTGACATGAGTCATTGGCCAGCAAAATATTGACCTAGAGTGGTGGCTTGCCTTGCGGTTAAACATTCACCTTCCATGACAATGTACCTTCTCTGAATCCTGTTTCAAATATTCATTAGAGCTTCATGATAACCAATATATCCCAACGGGCGTCCTTCACATTCAGTTCATAGAGAATGATGTAGCTGTCTTCATTCGAAGCGTCATATACAATATAAACATCCCATTTTTATCCTATTTTGCCCCATTTGGGGGAGAGAGGGATTATGTGCCACAGAGAAGACCTTCCATATGCCCTCTATGATTTTTCTAACAAACCCGAAGCAAGAGAATGCTGCATGAAGAATTGCTACTGTGAGCATGTTATTTTATGTTTTTCATGGAACATCTTCCACTGATTCTGTTCGAGTTAAAAACGTCTTCCGATTAGTTTTCTCTAAAAAGGTTTCTTCATCTGTGTCCTTCTGCTACCACCTCTCTTGACTTCACTAAACCTTGGATAACCTGCTTCACAATGGCTTTCAGTTGTTCGGATACAAAAGTTATCCAAATTTGTTCTACTATATGGACTCCGTGAGGTTCCCTAGACTTATCCATTGTTCTCGTGAACTATTCATGACTTCCAAAATGAACATTTCCTAAGTAAACAGAGAACTACTTTCCCAAAGAAAAGTCTGGATGCTCGATATCTAATCTTCAACGAGTGCTTTAATTGGGCTGGTACTCACCGGTACTGCGGACCAGCACTTCTAAATGTTCTGCCCTTGAATACCGGAACTTGTTCTTCGTGGAAGAGCACCAAGGCAAGCCAGTGAAATGGCTATGTACAGGTAGCATAGGTGTTGCTGAACAGTTGCTGACAAGTCTGCGAGAGGAGCGTCTTGTGCTGCTGCAGTTGGGCCTCATTTGTATTAATTCAAAGCTGCATAGGTGTTTGGAAGGGGACTGCACCACACCGTGATTGACAGCACTGGGTCCAGTCAGGCTCTGTGAAGACAATCACAGTGTAGTAGCTGTGTGACGCAGGACGTGCCGACTGCCACGTAGGTGGACGTGTAGGAAATATAGGTAAAGACAAGATATAGTATTCTCACACTACACAACATAGTATCCCCTACTATCAATTACTTTACATAATAAAAACATGCAAAATGTCTTTTATGTGCTGCATTCTGCGGTAATCTACATACTTGAATGTGAATATAATAAATGTACTCTAATGCAAGGACAAAAATAATACTCTAGCAATACAAGAAATATTTTTGTGTCTTCATGCACATTTTCACACTAAGAAAAGATTCCATCAAATGTGCACAAGATAGCCCCGCCCCTTTGCCCCACCCCTCAGGCCAATCCTTAGCCCCACCCTAGTGCACAGGTCAGTTGAGTACCTGCGCGTATTTGTTTCGATTTAAACCACTGTGAAAAACGGACTCAAACTCTCACCAAAGCAAACACTTGTATGGCCTGTTTTGAAACTCAGTGCATTTGAAATTATTCACTAATGTCATTACACGCTTGTACATAATATTGCATTGTAGTCTTTACGTAGCACATAATAGCCTATAGTGGCGTTCCGAAGTGCATTATTGGATGGGTAGCACACTACCCCGTGTAGGAGCGCATGGTTAGTCGAGTGTTATGTTTGTTGTTATCCCATGTGGGGTGTTGTGCATGAGTAACCACAGAGGTAACTTTATCTTGGATTGAGGTGCTTAGCTGTGTAATGGAATAGAAGAGGTGAGATACGTATGCAAATTATAATTGTAATTAGTTGGCAATTGCAGTTTACTCTGCAGACACAGATCTACGTGTGTTTTAGGCAATCCAGATGGAGAGGAGGTGCCTAGGGGGATTCAGACCTAAAGACAGCTACATTGCATCAATTTAGACAGAACTGCAGATTAGTGGTATATAAGTGTATTCCAAACACTGGGGTCAGCAAAGAAGGCCAAGTAATCCATATAGCAACGTGTGCAAGGAAAAGCAGTTGTGAAATTAGTAAAAGAATGCAAAATGTCCACGAATGTACATTGGTGACGTGAGCAGTCACGTGAGTAAACAGCAAAGCAACTTCATCATTAATAGAATGGTTTAGAATGAAAGCACCAAGGACCTCATTCACATTCAGTGGTAACAGAATATCTGCTTAAAACTGAAGAATATCCTTTCCGCCTACCACATGATTTTTCACCGTCCTTTGGAGGTGATAAAACTGCTGTGTTCCTTCCTTTGGAGAGGCAGCCGGCTCTCCTGTCGGACAAGCCAAAACTACTGGCCTAATTCTAGTAGATGTAGCATCAGTAGACCAGACCTATTTTATGATGCCTTCCTATTCCATGTCTGCCATGATTCTTAAGCCTCGCCTACCAGACAGCTGTTATCTGTCAGTAGGTGAAAGCCTCTTGTGGACCACATAAAAAACATACAGGGGGCTTTTAGTCCGCCCATTGTTTACCATTGGTTGGCTTTATTGTCACGCTCATTTGCTTGCTTCTTATTTGATGACTTTCTTTCCTAATCTTGTTTGCCCTCCATTACCTGGACAATAGCCTCTTTACGATTCTTTTGATTGGCTGACTTGTATCCTTCCACTGCTCCCATTCTTTTTCTTTCAGCATTTTGAGAGTGCACATGTTTTCTGGCGCTCTCCCTCACTAAACACTGCTCTCCCCTCATCCATGCTCCTTGTGGCTCCCTCCTCGCTTTCAGCAAGTATGTCCTTTTCTTTCCTTATCTAGCTCTAGCTTTTATTATGTTTTAAAGGCTTCTGCAGGCCCATCCTCGAGTGCCTCCATTGCTCCGTCGTCCCCATGCCCATTGTCCATTGCTTCTACCTAACTCACTCCGCTACTGTTCATTGCTCACAGAATCCCTTGAATTCCTTTTTTATGTTATTAATGTTATGTTTTGGAGGGCCACCCAGCTGCCATTTGTTGGCAGTCACTCCACTTTCCTGTCTCTTTTTTTCATTTTCCAATCCGGTTGGCATCTGCTATTGTGGATAGGTAAATTAAAGAAGATGGCGACCATGGAATTCCATAGTTGTGTGCATGTGTGGAGACACTTCCAAGTGCATACATCAACATGCATGTATGTATTTAACGAATTATGTGGCTAGGAGGTGCAGCGGCACCTGCATGCCTTTTTTATTTATTTTTTAAAATGCTGCATAACATCAGTGAAAAGTATTTTGCTTTTAGCCAATGCTGCATTGCATTGGCAAAAAACATTCACAAAGCCCATAGGTCAATAATATGAATGGTATTTGCTTTGCCAATCCTTGTTGCTGTCTGGGACTGCCACGCACTGCAAGGCAATCTCCTGCAACAAAAACATCAATGTTTCCTATGTACTTGGTGAAAATTCCCAGAAAGTCAGGAACACTGTATTTTTTTATACTTTTACTAAAACAAATCTCCATTTTGAGGGTTGCTTTGGGAAAAAATAAATACAGCACATTTCTCCATGCTGTTATAAGAAGGCAGGTTCAGCAGCAGAGAACAGTTTCACCGAAAGTCTTTCCTCCATAACAGCAGAATTACTTTCGCTAAATACTCCCTGCCTGTTCGACATGGAAGTCTAATTGTGTTGAGTGGGATGTAGCTGGGGCATGGGAGGCATGGCCTTCGTCGCTATCAGTAATTTAGCGGCCTGCCTGCCAAAACCTACATGGGGCCCTAAAACCCATTAAAGAACATCTCTTGCTGTGTTACCTTATCTGGGTTTAAACTGTAAATAATGTTAGGAAACTGTGATCCCACTACTGCAACAATGTAAAAATAAATATCACCTAAAACTCAAATAAATATGGAGAGTGTATGGGGAAAGAACTCACAGAAGGAGATGGAGCAGACAAGGGATGCTGAAAAGGGAGATAGCTAACAGACAAGGGCATGGGAAAAGAAAAAGGCACATGACATAATTTAAGTTTAAGTGGTATCATGGACATGGTATTTATTTCGTTTTTAATTTTTGTAAAGTGATCTCAATCACTTGATATATCATCAGGCTTTACATCTGAACAGCAAAGATGCATAGCATAGTCACAAGTAACAAGAGCATTCAGAGAAAAATACCAAGCCATCTAAAGTTGAGATTTAATGTTAGCATCATCTGAACAAGTGCTGTTCTCTCGAAATAGAGAAAGAACACAGAAAGCTAAGGGTGTTGAGAAGAAGCAGAATTGAGGGAGGGCAGAAGGAAGGCTATGGGACGAAATGTGGCATTGCAGGTTGAGATACTGACTTTGGAACTAATGAAACAAGTTCAAATCCCAGCCTCATGTCAATGTCCTGTATTTCACACTAAATAAAACCGCATTTGAGATCGATACATGTGCAAAGGTAAGTGACATGAACAAGAGACGTGGTACTAGCGCAGGTGTATTAATAAAAATTATTAACGCATGTTCATGTTTTCTGAGTAAGTGATTTGTGTAGAAAATATAATAACATTGAAAAATAATGCACGCATTTGAAAATGTGATTACGAAGACTGTCTGCTAATGTTCACAAAGTGTACTTACTAGAGAAATATTGACGTGAAATGTTGAATATATGTTTGACTAATTGTAGTAATAACGTCATATTGAGGGTGATGCATTACGCTTTAGCTTTATTAATTGTAGGCCTTAACTTAGTGAGTGTCTTGGCCTACTTGCCAGGCCTCATGTCAAAGCTGTATTCCTTAACGTTTAATAAAAGGCTGTCCTAGAGCGTTAAACTGTGATTTTTATTGTATTGTTTACATGTGCTCATAGCTGAAGTCCTATCTCATGAGAACCAACTGCTAGATGATGCTGTTCTTGCTAATGTAACATTTTGTGTGTGATGTGTGTGAGACTGATTTTCTCAGGAGAAGAACAATGGAGATACTGACTGGTTATTGTTACCTGGCAAGCCGGATGATGAGGACATTGCAAGACAAACCAATCAACGACACATGAATGTAGTAATAGTATAACTCATAGATTTGGAATTTTAGTTTTATTGGACAAAGGGTGAACACGCGATTAACTGACCAATAGGGATTTGGGAAATAGTTTTACCAGTTTTAATAAAATGACACTGCACTGAGAGAAGACACCATCATTGCCCATTTTTTACTGGTCGAAAAGTCAACATTTTCTTTTGCATCTTGACAGGAAACATGCTTAACTTTAATGCTTAAAGACTTCGCGTTTTCTGAACTTTGATGCTGATTCCTGATGTCTTGCTGATCGACTGATGACAAGGACGAAGACTGACTCTGCTTGCTGATCCACACTGAGGATAGGTATTATGAATTAGACTGTTGATTATTTTGCACATTTGCTTTTCCTTTCTAGGTACCAACTGCACCGTTTTGATACAGCCATAGTTACATGTTTTTCCAAATTTGTGTTACTAAATTATTTTGCATGAAGCCCAACATGCTGATGCTAATCCGATGCTAGTTAACGATTCTCACTAATGAAATTATGCTAATAGGGAATAATGCTCGATGATATTCTCTGCTGAATTCAAATGTATATAATCACTTTGACGCAGTTACTAATTTGCACTGTAACCTTAGAATGTGTTGTAGTTCAAGCTTTGATTACGTTTCTTCCGCCACTTTGGACAGCCAGTATTGTTTCCGTATGTGTTTCACTTGATTTTGAGATTAATCTACAGGACCTTAGCATTGTCAACATAGGGTAATAAATACTCTAACTTTTACTAAATGGTGTGGTTATTCATGACTGAAAGGTCAGGGTATGTGACAATTACTGACTCCATTGATTATTGGTATTATTGATTGCTGGTAATTATTGATATTGTGTATTGGTTATTGTTTATGTACTGGAGCTATGGTAAGAACATCTTAATTGCGAGTCAAAAGGTTCATCAACCTATTTGCGTCCCCTTGTAAGTATACTTATTAAGGTCAGACACGCTAACAGTGGTCAAGGCATGTGAATGAATGACGAAGAAGAGGACAGCCCATCTAAAAACCTACTAGCTTCCCTTCTAATAAGCAAGGTACGCCAATCTGGAAATTGTATTCAAGTAACATGCAGCCCATATTTGTGCAAGGGTACCATGACTCTAGGCCACACCAGACAGGGCCTAAGCAGAATCATCTCATCGTCTAAAATGTACAATAAATCAAAGAATAAGGAGGCGTGACATCAAGCGGTTGTCTGAACAAGAAAGGAATGAGCATGCTCTTTTTAAAAGAATGGTCCTACTAAGCAGAAGGAACCTTTTTCTCTTCGGCAAGGCTCACTTAGATCTATCCATGTGGCCAGACCTTGTTGGTTCGCTTAATCCTAACATTTCAATGGGAGAAAAAATAATCACAAGTCACTGGCAGCCAAACGTTGCCTTTCCTTCTTACCCAGGGATGTCAGTCACATATGTTGTTAATTCCATGCACAGCGAACATTCTGCACTGTGGATCCAAAACATTGAATACATCAGGACACTCATTGCCAGTTACTCATGCTTATCATGAGCTGCCTTTGCTGTGTATAGTAGAAGAAGGACTTTTAAAAAGCAAAGAAGAGAGGAAATGTGTCTGTTAGAAATGGAGTTCCTGGTTGGCTAGGGTAGGCGCCTAAGCCAGGCAGTAACCACCACTTTAGTCAGGGCAAAGGAGCTACACATCTAAGATAACCCCTGCCCACCCTCTTGGTAGCTTGCCACGAGCAGTCAGGTTTATCCTAGAGGCAGGTTGTAAAGCATTTGCACAACACACACAACCCAGTGACACAATAAATACACCACAAAAGAGACTTTACAAGCAGCTACATGAACATCACAGACCAAAACAACATAAATCAGGAATTACCTTGACAAACAGGCAACTGTTGAATCATCATCATGAGTGCAAATGAAAGAGACATTTCCATATTGCACGGGCCATAATAAACAACAATATCCTCTCAATGCATGTAATGTAGATCCTAAAA
This sequence comes from Pleurodeles waltl, assembly GCF_031143425.1. Lineage (NCBI taxonomy): Eukaryota > Metazoa > Chordata > Amphibia > Caudata > Salamandridae > Pleurodeles > Pleurodeles waltl. The sequence goes on from NC_090450.1 coordinate 567,014,764, forward strand.
TGCTCATTATCGCAGCAAGGCAAAATGGCGTACCAAATCAGTGCATAACATTACATTCAGCATAAGTCATGAGGACGTCAACCACTATGGGCGGGGGGCAGAACCTAAAAGGAATCACCTCAGACCACCTTCTACCTAAATTTCTCAGCGCTTCTGCACTTCCTCTACACCATGGGTGGTAAAGAAAAACACTCCCTGTCTAATACAGGAGATCCTGTGCTCCTTTTACAACAAAGACGGTAAAACCAGATAGCACTATTGGGATCGGGGATCTCCGTTGAGGGTCACCACCATGTCCTGCTGTTTATGCTGCACAAGCAATGGTGTACCCCCAGGGGTAGCAGGGGCACACACCATTCTCAAGCTGGTGGAGAGACCCCTTTAGATCCCCGCATGGGGCAGAACTCCAGGTAGCCACCTGCCGCTACCAGCATCCACAGCTTCCTCTCCAGGTGCCTTCATCGAAGGAGTGCATCCAGAGTGCCCCAGGGCCTCCCGGACCACTAACTTCTCCCTCGTGCTACAGCCTGGGGAAGTCTCCCAACGTCCTCAGCTGCGAGCCAGCTTCTCTGCACCTTTGGCCCGGGTTGCGGTGGTGAGTTGCAATAAAAGTAGATACCTACTTGTGCCCCCGAGACCCTTGATAGAGCACGCCTCGTCCGCACTTCTGCAGCTACTGTCAGCGGTCGCCCCCACCCTTTTCTTCCCTTTTAGGCCACTCCTCGACACTGGGGTTCCTCCATCTCCACCCCCCCCCACATGGGGTTAAGGGAACTATTGCTGCACAGTCCCTGGGGATATAGTGGGCAGAGCGCTCTTCACATGCTCTCTAGAGATAAAGAGGGCAGCGCTCACCACATGCTAGGGGCCATGAAGGGGAAATCTAAAGTGCTTCCCCAGTGCCACTAAAGTGCATTACTCCACACTGGATAGTATGCAACAGGGTTACACCACCCAGGCCCTGGAGACAACCGTGGAACACAAGGCAAATAGCAGGCCAGCACACCAGGGTCCTTGTAGATGAAGAATCAATCCTCCTTGTGGCTCAGCAGGCCACAAGTCAGCACAACAACAAGTCCGTCCTATGGCAGTTCCTTGTAGCATAACAGCCGCCTCTAGTAGCATCTGGTTCCATGTCCACGCAGTCTAAAAACATGGGGATTAACACGTGTACTTATACTCATTTTGTCTCATTTTGTCTTAGATCTCAGAGGGCACTTCAAAGGACCTTTAAAAATGCACAACACCACCCTTCAAACCTAGTACTGGCTCCAGACATCAGTAGGGGAGTAAACAAGCCCTTTATGTGAGGGCACAGCTGACAGAAATGAAAGTGTGCCCCCTCACTCTTCCAGCCCCAAAAGACCATACAGATGTAATCCTATTACACCTCCTCCCTCCCTGTGTAATGGCTGTCTAGAAAGTAAGCACAAAGCCTAGCTGTCACTCACCCCAGACATGGATTGGAGTCGGGCTGCAAAGCACAAGAGTCATAAGCACAGTGAAATGCGCATTTTCTAAAAATGGCATTTCCACAATGGTAATAAAAAATCCATCTACACCAATAAGCAGGATTTCTCACTACTGTTCCAAACATTCCAAACATGCCCATGCTACTCCTCATATATCAGAAACATACTAGACATATTAGACATATATGAGGGCATTCCCAATGCAAACCTACGAGAGGGGCAGCCCTCACAGCAGTGAGAAACCAAATAGGCTGCTTGTCACTACCAGGACATGTCACCCAATGTGGGTGCATGTCCTAACTTTTACCTACACAGCTCCTTGCCCATTGGCCTTCCTAGGGTCTACCTTAGGGGTGCCCTATATGTAGTGAAAGGGGAGTTCCTGGCCAGGCAAGTCGTTTGACTTGCTAAGTCAATGTGGCAGTAAGCTGCACATGCATGTTCTGCAGTGGAAGGCCTGAGACAAGTTTGAAAGGCTACTACTGTGTTGCGCAATCTGCTCTGCAGGCCCACTAGTAGCATTCAATTTAATGGCCCTGGGTATATGGTAATCCACTTTACAAGGGACTGACTGATAAATCAAATAAGCCAAACAGGTGTAAGCCAATTATGTCAAGTTTTAGGGGAGAGAGCACATGCACTTTAGCTCTAATTAGCAGTGGTACCGTGCCCAGAGTCCTAAAGCCAAAAAAGAGGGTCAGACAAATAAAAGGAGAAAGGCAAAAAGTTTGGGGATAACCCTACAGAAAAGGCCATTTCCAACAGTGGTCTAGTGGCTGGATCTCCTGAATTTGGAACATGTGGAATCAGGCTTAAGTCCACCTTTGGCTTAGCATCCTGTTGGCCTGCAAGTCACCTAATCTCCCTGTTCCTAAAAAGGTAAACAATTGAGCCAGGTTCTGTTGTAAAGCACTCTAATGCCCTAGAGCCAGGTTTGCACAATTAAAAAAACTACGCTACACCCATGAAGATATAAATATAGCTACAGATATAGATACCTTGGAGAATTCAGTGCCCAGAGTTAGAATTCCATGGTCTCTACCTTCCCATGAACAAAGAGCTCTTCCTAGGCTGGGTGAAATGTAAATTTCCCTGGCATAATTTCAGGAATTTCACAGTTAGCTTGTTTGATTAAATTCCCAAAATTATGTCTTTATGCCACTTCATGTAATTACACGCCACTCACAGTAAAAATTGACAGTAAATGCGCTGTTCAGGTTAAAAATCCAAAGTGAACAAGCAGGAACAATAGAGCACAAGTGGCTGTTGTTCACAATGCTTTTGTTTTTCTGCACTTTTTTAGCACACAATGCACCCTTGCTTCAGAAATCGATGCAAGGATGCATTTCACACTAAACTACTAGGTCGCTAGATGACAGATTCACATTTCACTTAATAATTACACAGAATTTCACATAACTTTGACAAAATTTCACATAATTATGCAAAATAATTACACGAATTTCACACACTCCTGTTCCTTCCCCTGCTACTCCATTTGAATCAGCACAGCAGAATAAAAGTAAATCCCAGGTGCTAGCAAGGACCACCCTTCTTGCTGTTATGGTGACTGCAACAGAATTTTCAATAGCCCACAGGGATAGCGTTGCCTTCACTATGTGCTTATCCAATGTGCACCTATGATTCGGATTTAATAAGATGCGGTTTTTTATAGTGGAGCATTATTTAAGGATAAGTTGCTAGATATGTTTTTCCAAAATGGACATTTAAAACATCCTAAATGCAATAGATATGTGCAACAATTGAATGTTACTTTTTCTGGTAACAACACATGTAAGATGTAGAACCATATCGTACAAGCTTGAAAGTTCATTTTTAAAACAATATATTTAAATACAAAAACATGGTTCTATCAATGTCTTTTATAGAAAATGAGGAACGCTGCAATATTTCGCTGTAGAATAGAGTTCCACTACCAAAGCAGTTAATTGAATTAACTAGCTATTTCAGTCTGTAGTGGAACATTTGTTGCATATTGCAGGCCTTGCAAATTTGGTGTCTACTTAAAATGCTGAATTATTCAATCAAATCTGAATGTTTCAATCCCAAGGGATTTACCCTTTCATACTCTCCCCTCTTAAGGTGCACTTCTGACCTCATTCAACGTCTGATAAAAAAGGAGCAACTTAATCCTATTAGATTTATTGGAAATCTGCAATTACATAAAACATTTTAAAAGCTCTGGCATTAATGCTCCAAAGAATAGACTGTAAAGGAAGTATTTAACTCCAGTGAAGCCACAAAAGGTCATGTCTTTAAAGTTTCTTATCAATCACTTTAAAGTTACCATTTTTATATTAAAAAATATAGTCTTTTCTTTAAAGAACGAATACATTTGGCAGGATAGCTATAGGTGTCCGCCTCATTTTTTAATTCCAAAACTACCAGGAGATAAGGCCGACGTGGTCTTTGTGGGGCTAATGGAGGGATTTCGGGGGTCTATGCAAAGTAACATTTTGCCATTTGATTATTCAATTTCACCTATTAAAGAAGACATTTTGTGGTTATTTGTGGCACTCTCTCTCTTGGTTATTTGCAGTGGCGTTTTGAGGTTGGTACGCACTGTGCCCTTAATGAGCACCACCCAGTCCACAGGCACCACTTTAAATGTTTTAAGCTTTTAAGTTCTGTCTGCACCAAATACAGCGTTACAAGATGCACATATGTGAATTGTTTAAATGTTATTTTTTGTCTGCATCAGATGATTATTGTATTTTTGTCTGCATCAGATGATGTTGTCCACCCTTCTTTACATATGTCAAAACCCAAGCCATGAATTTCAGAATCCTGCAACAAAAACTACAGGGATTGCACAGGTTGGTGGAATATTGCAACATCTTGGCCTTCACATCTCAGTGCATAACTTAAATTCTCGACGACTTCCAAGTGCTATTTGTTGGGGCAAATATTGGTGCCAGTGTCCGTTTATAATCCGCCCGAAATGTCTTGGATTCTCCTGCTCTGAACGACGTCTTGAGACAGCGCATGTCAATAGCACTGTTGTCAAATTTTCATTTACTTCTGGAATATTCTGAAAAGAAATTCAGAGGGCAAAAAATTATGGTTAGTAAAATTGTGGGGGCGTGGCTGATCGGGCCTACATGGCGGACGCTTAGTTTCAGAGCTCCGTCGAGGCCTTAATTAATCCTGTAAAAATCACCATCCTCTCGGGTGCCAGGGGTGCGATCTTGAAGCTGCAGAGCCGGGTTGGCCGTCGAGACCACCGGATCGAGAGGAGGAGCTGCTGAGACGAATCCAGGCGTCCGGGGCCCGGCGCGTGTGTGGTCCCGGGCTAGGCCGGACCGGAGTTACGAAGCGTGAGCAGCGTTGGGCAGAGGTGAGGAGAGCCGGACGCCGGTGAGTGACTCCGGGTGAGGCTGAGGCTACGTGCTGCATGCTGCGGCTGAGACGCGGAACTCCCCTGGCTGCTCCCGGGGGAGCGATGACCCGGCTGCCGAGACCGGCGGAGGAAAGCCTACCGGGAAGGCCCCGGTGGGGTCCAATAAAAATCGGCATCCTCCCGGGAGCCGGGGGTGCGATCTTGAAGCTGCAGAGCCGGGTTGGCGGTCGAGACCACTGGATCGAGAGGAAGAGCTGCAGAGATGAATCCAGGCGACCGGGACCCGGCGCGCGAGTGGACCCGGGCTAGGCTGGTCCGGAGTTACGAAGCGCGAGCAGCGTTGGGCAGAGGTGAGGAGAGCCGGACGCCGGTGAGTGACTCCGGGTGAGGCTGAGGCTACGTGCTGCATGCTGCGGCTGAGACGTGGAACTCCCCTAGTTGCTCCCGGGGGAGCCACGATCCGGCTGCCAAGTCCGGCGGAGGGAAGCCTGCCGGGAAGGCCCCTGCGGGGTCCAATATGAGGACCGCAGGAAGTGGAGGCGTGCTGAAGGGCGCCACGAACGAGCACAGAAGCGGACCCGCCGCTGGAAGGCCCTGGTGGCCTGGGCCTTGAGGACCCACCTCTCCGAGTCCGAGACCGACCGGCGGTGGCCCTGACAATTGGAGGCTGGAAGGCTGTTCCACTACCCGCCACAGCGCGAGCTTATCCGAGGGGACAGGCAGCATACCAGAGGAAAGACTACTCCATTGCGGCTTCGGAACGGGAGATCGCTTCAGCTCTCAAATACCCAAAGGTAACAGGCAGGACGAACTGGGCCAGAGCGATCGAGGGAGGACCGGTTTGCGGGACTCGGATGGGAGTTGGACGCCAGACGCTCCCAGACCGGAGTGGGGATATGGATGACTCGGCTGGTGTCGGACACACTGAGGGCCCACGGACACTAGGAGAGGCAAGTCCACGTGTAGAACTGTAGCGTATCGAGCTGCCAGAAATTAATGTAGACAATAACCGCAACCTATATCCTAATATGGACCCCACCTGCTGAACACACTGATTGGAACCAGGCTTGCTCATTCTGGCAACCGGTCCGGGTGGCCGCAGATCAGATAAACTGGGCCCGATGGGAGAATGAATACACCCATCCCCAGTCGGTGAGTGGGTCACCGCCCTGTTCGACATCTAGCCCACAGTAACACAACAAGACATTAACCAAGTGGCAGTGGAGCTGGGGTTGCTGAGGGCAGACCACACCAAACTGGCAGGCAGAGTGAAAGCTACAGAGGCAACAATATCAGAACTCACTCCGAAGCACGAAAACCTTGCAGCGTCAGTCCTACAGCTGACAGACTCTGTACACCGCCTCGAACGCCGCGTGGAAGATGCAGAAGGCAGGAACCGCAGGAACAACATTCGGGTGGTGGGCCTTCCGGAGGGAGTGGAGGGTTCCGACATGGTGGAATTCCTCGAAGGATGGCTACGCACAGTTGTGGCGCCGGACCACCTTACGGCCTTTTTCTCCCTGGAGAGAGCACACCGAGTCCCCTCGAGACCTCTGGCGCCGGGGAGGCCACCACGGGTGGTGGTAGCGAAGCTAATGCATTATAGAGACAGGGACTGTCTGCTCCATAGAGCCAGAGAAGCTGGGCCCTTTGAAGTTGAAAATGGCGCGGTGACGCTATTCCCGGACTTCACCTTGGAAGTCCAGTTGAAACGTGCCTCGTTCTTAACCGTGAAAAAATCCCTCCACGAGGAGGGGATCCAGTACTCACTCCTCTTCCCGGCCAAACTACGAGTGGTCCTGGATGGCAAAACGGTGTTTCTACAATCGCCAGAGGAAGCATGGGAATGGTTGGAGTCGAGGGGCCTGACGGCGGGCCGTCATGGACAGACCGGACGAGCTGCCCACAGAGGAAAGAAGAGACAGCGCAATAGAGATCGACTGCCCGTGGGGCCAACCAGGGCCCAGAGAGAGTCAGCAAAGATGGAGGCCCTGGATACGGCGGCCTCGGTGTGCGGGAGTGCACCCTCGCTGGTCAATAGTGCAAGAGACTCGGACGTAGCGTCGGTCTCTTCAGAAGGAGGCTCCAGCTACCCCGGCAACACCCTTAGAGTGACTCCCCAAACATCGGATGAACTGGCATAAGTGTCCTCCCGACTGGCACTGGAGGATAAGAATGCATTGTTGAAGAGGCCTCGACGACCTCGCAGCCACCCCCTCAACCGGTTTCTCGGCCATTCAATCGGAATGGCGAGAACTCAAACTGACTTGTTATTATTACTGCACTGTTGCAATGTTAATTGGGCAACCTATAGTTTGAGAGGTGCCCTAGGGTTGGGGCGTTGGTGTTTACAATTTAGTTTATTGATGTTGTCACTGGGGTTACGATTTACTCACATTAAGCTTAACGAGGTGGGTGGGGAACTAAGACACGGGAAGGAAGGGGGAACAAGGCGGCTCACCACACACCGACATGGCTAGTTATTCATTCTTGACCTGGAACGTCAGGGGATTGGGTTCACCCTCTAGGAGACATCATGTGCTCTCGTACTTGAAACAGAGGGGGGTACATGTCGGCCTGCTGCAAGAAACCCATCTTACAGCTACTGAGATAGATAAATTGAAGCGCAGATGGAGGGGTCAGATCTTCGCTACTAAATATTCAGCCTATGCCAGGGGAGCACTAGTGTGGATAAGAGCGGGGGTTCCTTTTGAGGTTACGTCCACCAATATTGACCACGAAGGCAGATTTGTGATAGTGGGGGGCATCCTTCACGGTGTCCCAACTACCCTATGCAGCATTTATGCCCCTAATCAGGACCAAATCTCCTTTTTACAGCAATTGTCTAGACATCTTACACGTAGAAACGGGGAGGAATTATTCATTGGAGGAGATTTCAACAGTGTGGTGGACGTGGACATGGACCGCTCCATCCCGCCACTTAAGGGGGCGATAACACATAAAATTGCCAGCCATTCCAGAGATTGGATGCTGAGTTGGGGACTGACAGACGCTTGGCGAGCCCAACACCCGACAGACAGGGACTATTCATACTACTCTAGCCTACACCGCCTACATACTAGGATAGACAGGATCCTATGCTCTGCACAGGCTACACAAAATGTACCTCACACGGAATACCTAGGACGCACCCTGTCCGATCATAACCCCTTATTACTAGTATGGAAGGCAACTGAGGATAGGCCCCCCATTCCATTGTGGAGACTGCGTCCGTCGGCCCTGGAGGACCAGGCATACAGAGAGTCACTCCGCTCCCATATCGCAGAACATGTCACCCTTAATGCTAGATCAGCAACATCTAGAGGCATAGAATGGGAAACCCATAAGGTGGCAGTGAGAGGCCAATGCATGAGCCAGACGGCTGGGATCCAGCGCACACTAGAAAGGGAACTGGTTGAGCTAGAAAAGACCATCCATGAAGTGAAAAGGAACAGTAATGGTACAGAAACAGAAGGTGACAGATTAAAAGAGGCAAGGTCCTTGCATTCCGGAATTGAAGAACAGCTAAGATTATATAGCGCACAAAGATATTGGGCCTCAGTGCAAGCAGAAGAAGGTAGATCTGGGAGAATGCTGGCCTGGCTGGTGAGACCGGGAAGCGAAGGGGCACCTATAGTAAATGTGTGTGACATGAAGGGGAGGATTCACCACTCACCTAAAGAAGTCAATGAGGCTTTCCTAGAGTACTATACCTTTCTATACAGGCAGCCAGATCCAATCGGCATACATACACCCGTTACCATCATCCACACTGACAGATAGCAACAGGGATGTCCTGGGTGGCCCGGTGTCGCTGGAAGAAGTACAAGAAGCCATATCACAGTTAGCAGCTGGGAAAACCCCAGGTACCGATGGGCTACCGATAGACTTCTATAAAAAGTACTCCTCACTGCTAGCTCCCAGACTGGTAGAAACATTCACAGAGGCATTCCAACAGGGTATGCTTTCCGGCTCTATGAGGGATGCCCTGGTAATCCCCCTGCCTAAGCGAGACACAGGTGAGCTCTCGGTGACCGACTTCCACCCATTGTCGATGCTAAATTGTGACTTCAAAATCCTCAGTAAACTTATGGCCAATCGGATCCTTCAACATATCCCTAACCTGATACACCAAGATCAAAATGGATTTATCCCAGCACGGAACACATCCTTAAATCTGAGGCGCCTGTTCTCCATTTTACACATGCCACACACTGAGAAGCCCCCAGGGGCAACCCTACTGGCAGTAGACTTCGAGAAGGCATTTGACTCCCTAAGATGGGATTTTCTACGGACAGTGATGCTCCGAATGGGGTTGGGAACAAACTGGGTGCGCTTGTGCATCCCCCCTTGCGAGAGTGAAGACCGGAAAGTCGGTCTCGGAGGCATATCCAGTTTACAGGGGCACTAGACAGGGATGGCCTCTGTCCCCTCTATTATTTGCCCTTGCTATTGAGCCCCTGGCCGCCCAGTTCCGTTCCGCCGGCTTGGGCAGAGGGATAGTGCTAGGCCAAACTGAAAATATCATCTCACTCTACGCAGATGACGTCCTAATATACTTGAGGGAGGGCGAGACAGGCCTGCCCTGGGCATTAGAGGCGTTAGACAATTTCGGAGCCCTTTCGGGGCTCCGATTAAATAGAAGTAAGACCTTTGTCTTCCCACTGGAAGCGGGCGGAGCGCGCCCATCGACATGCCCTCCGGATATTGCGTGGGCTCCACACACCTTTAAATATCTGGGCATCCAGGTGTTCCACGACCTAAGAGACTTGTGCGAGGGTAATATAGGTAAGGCACTCCGAGCGCTCCGTTCTTCAGTGGGATTTTGGAGATCCCTGAAACTGACCATATCAGCTAGGATATCCCTATCAAAAATGATAATGCTCCCACGCCTCCTGTATTTCATTACTAACATACCAGTAGTGATTCCCTCAACTTGGTTCCACGAGTTAAACACCCTACTCAGAGAGCTTATATGGGATGGAGGCCGCAGACGCGCCTCGCTCCCTGTCCTCTGCAGGCCAGCGATCGTGGTGGGCCTCGGGGTGCCGTTTTTCTAATCCTATTACTTGGCCTGTCAGTTACAGTGGGTGGCTGGATGGCTTGCGGGGAGAGGATGCACGGAGGAACTCATTGCTGGCGGGGGAGTGGCGGAAATTGGATGCTGGCGCTCATGCTCGCTCGAACAGTGAAATTCAAAGTAGAGAGTACATTACTGAAAACTGGGTTAGAATGCTGGAAGCGATGCTCATGTAGAGTGGAAATAGGGACACCATATTCCCCGGCTCTTCCATTACAGTGGCTGGTGCTTGACCCATTAGACGGGTCAAGGACTTGCAGTGGCCTAGGGATATGGGCGAGTAAAGGGGTTGGGACTCTGGGAGACTTCTTTCAGGGAGGAGTACTGAGATCATTCACGGATCTAGTTGAAAGGAATAAAATACCGATTGGGCAGTTCTTAACTTACCAACACCTGACTCACCGTATTAAAATAAACTGGGGAACGATTAATGCAGAACCAGAGACACACAATATCATGCATATCCTCCTGACCATGGGCGAGGATACCCACCTGGTCGCTAAACTGTACAGGGCCCAAAATGAGTGCACTCTGACCCCTCTCCAAGCCCTTCGTGAGAGATGGGAAAGGGCACTGGGTAATACTCTGGCAGAGGCTGAGTGGAAGAAAGCCATGGCATACCCAAGGACAGTAACTAGGAACACACGTTTGAGATATATACAATTTAATTATTTGCACAGAACATATCTCATGCCGCATAGACTAAACATCATCTATGGGGGAGACCCCAGAGCATGCACCAGATGCAACGAACTGGATGCAGACTTGGACCATATGCTATGGCACTGTCTGGGCATCCGGCGGTCCTGGGAGGAGATACTGGGCGAACTTGAGAAATAGGTGGGTGTCAAACTGGCACAGACCCGATCGCTGTGCCTGCAGGGACTGGGCTCGGGACGGGCGCTGGGTGCAGTAGCTACCCGGTTTCTGGACCTGGCACTGGCACTCTATAGGAGGCAAATAACACTAAACTGGAAGGCTTCTAGCTCCCCCCCACTGGAAATTTGGCGACGTGAAGTCACGAAATGGGCCAGAGCAGAACTTCAGGCCTTGGAGCGCGAAGAATTGAGGGGACTGCACCAGAAACCCATTGCCCCCTTATGGGAGGAAATATTAGGAGGATGGGAATCTAGAGATAGTGACGAGGAAACGCAAGGAGATTAGCTGAGACACCATCCGGCCAGGAATAATTAAGTAGACCAGAACACATAAACACGCACTACGATTTGAAGGGGAAGATCGATGGACCTAGCACAGAGTGTAAAGTAGCCGAGGAGGGCAGCAACCACATGGGAGTAAGCGACACTACATAAGTCTGATCAGGAGCCAGACCAGGCACCCACACACATGACCAAATAACCCCTGAGTAGACAGTTAAGATTAAACCTAACAGGAGAACTCCAATCCCAGAAGACTAGTCTTTAACCCACCCTACTAGGAACATTCACCTCAAAGTAACCACCATCATGTAAATAGTTCTTGAGAATATCTATTGAGAAGCTACATAGACCACGAATACGCTCGCGCAGGCGCTATCCACAGATTGGAACGAACCAACAACTGTTGGTAATAATTAATGCGGACTACTGTACAAGTTAAAATTATATTATCAATGTATGAAAATAAAATGACAATAAAATATAGTTAAATTAAAAAAAAAAAAAAAAAAGTTAGTAAAATTGCCCCCCAGGGAAATACCATTGCTGCATGTCACAGAATTGCCCCTGGGGGAGTTAGCTTGATAAGTCTGAGTTCCTCATACCGGAATGGGAGATAACGTGGCTCTGGTCTTACTGCCTGTAAACATGTACGCAAGCCCCTCTCTGACCAGTTTTACCCAGGTGAATCCCGCCTGTCCACGCCTTGAGGGATTGTGTGATAAATACCAGAAACCTGAGTGCAAGGTGCACCCTCTCAGAATGTCTAATCGAGAACAAACGCCAGTTCTTTCCGATCTGACATTCAAAGCGGATCCAGAAACGAGTGTTTTAGAGTTTGAAGTGACAACGGATTCGGAAATGAGCGATTTATAGTTTGAAGTGACATCAGTTAAAGATTTCTGAGAACTCACACATGTGCAAGCCCTGGGTTGAGTGCAGTTTGTAGTGTTAGTTCCATATTTTTGTAGCGATTTGATTCACAAAGATCCCTGAAAAAAAACATATACAATGAGTGCGTTATCTGTATATGTGTAATAAGAGTGTTTCCTTATCAGCAGCAAGTGCAGTGGAAAGGTTTGTGAAAGCTCCTAACAAACACTCATGTTGTGGGAAGTCACAAAGTACAAAGAAGTAACTTGCTGACCACCATTATCAAACAAGCTATCCGATGTATGAGGTTTCTGTAGTAATTTGTGTGTGTAGCACTTCTCACTGCATTTGCATAATTTCTAAGTGCTATGAATAGCAGATGTTACAATATAGCCACTTTAAGATACTTAGGCCCAGATTTAAGAAAAGTGGCGCTTCCCTTCTTGCACCCCCCCCCTGCACTCCCTTAACACCACCATGTGTGCACCTTATTTAAGGATCGGTGCACCATGGCGACATTAGGAATAATAGCGTTAACATTTTTGACACTATTGTGGTGCTTTGCTCCACCAGCGTCACAAATACTGACACTAGTGGAGGAAAGTGCAAGGAGGCCCATTGTTTCCAATCGATGCGTCCTTTTAACGCCTGCTTTTAGCAGGCATTAAAAATGACGCCAAAAATGGTGCAATGAAATCTTGTAGATTTCATTGCGCCAATTTTGCGGTCCTCTTTGCACCGGCATGCCCTCTTTGCATACATTATGCCTGGCACGTACATAATGTGGTGGAAAGGGGTTACAAGATGGCGCAATGCATGCATTGCACCACTTTGTAAATATGGCGCAGCAAATTTGGTCTCGGGCTATATTAGCGTCATAAAAAATATGCTAATGTGGCGCAAGGAGGCACTGGCCACTTTTAAATCTGGGCCTTAATTTACTGACCTTGGCGGATGAGTTACCCTGTCACGAAGGTGATCGATATCCCGTCCGCCGAAATCAAAATCCCATAGGATATAAAAGACTTTAGATTTCGGCAGACAGGATGTCCGTCACCGTTGTGACAGAGTAACTCACCCACCAATATCTAAATCATACCCTAAGTCCACCTTGCCAGAATTCTAACTCTAGACGCAACATTTTGGCTGCAGTTAGTATTCAACTCTCAGTGCCATCTGTGAGAAAAAGGCCAGTAACCTGACTATACCCCATGGGTTGGCATGTAGCAACAGCATTCAACATAACTAGATTGGATGGGCCCAAAAGAGTGGGCATTCAAGAAGCATAGTGATTAGAGCTCTAAACCTTTGGGAAACACAATGTACAGTTTCACCCAATGCACCGTTTAAAGGGTCAGCATAACAAAAATAAGTTTTTACTGCCCATGTTTTCTATAATTAACACTGAAATTGCTTTAATTACCCTGATAATGGACAGTGTTGCTTACCAGGGCATATTCCAAAGTGCAACCAAGTGTGTACAAATGCCCTTTATCACACTCTATTATGGGTGGTAAATGCATTAATTGATACGCACAATCTTCGAAATTTTATTAATTATGGCAAGGGTTTGTGTTTTGTATATTTGCTTTGACTAAAATACACGTCATGTGTTTGTTATTTTATTATATCTTATTTCGTTTTTTATTACGTTATGTTACATTTATGTTTTAAGGAATGGGCAAAGTGATCAGCGGCCCAGGGCCCAGGCCTTTCAGGGAGGACTTGATAGCGCAGCTTTGTTCTGCAGAGCTTCTAGTCTTGTTGACCTTGAATAATTTTAAAAGAGATGGTTTTAAAATACCGTTTCCCTTACTTTTGTTTTCAACGTGGGTTATCTGTGAGAGTACATCGCAGACATTCTGCAGAGAAATGTTGTGTTTCTGTTTCATGCAACAGCCACAAGCAAGTTTGTTTGCCATCAAAACAGGACTTTCATATGAGAAATGGGAGGGTGTCACTGAGATTCTTTAGAGTAATATTAGTAAACTGCTGCTGTTATTTTTTTGAAAACACGTTGGAGGAACTTACTATTCATGTGCATGAAGTGATGTGGCCAAAGATGGCATGAAAGAGCTGCAATTGGACAGTCAATTCAAAGTTTTTATGAACAGGGACCCTCAAAATACATTTGGCCCAGGGCCACAAAATTCTTTCAAATGTCCCTGCCGGAGGAAACGGCATGCCAGGTACCACAAATCAGCTGTTGGCTGTTCCTACAAACTGGACACGGTGTAATGTAATGCATTGCAATTAAACAAGCATTCCGTTGAATGTGGAAAACAGAAGAAGTGGACTATTTCTACGTTGCTGAGCCGTAGAAACTTAGTGACAGTTGTGTTACATCACGATATGCTATGTTATATTCTCGGATCTCTTCTCACCTCACTGGCTCTTGTGTTTTTTAATTCTTGTAAATAGGGCGGTTTTTGCCAGTTCCATGGCCTGATTGAACTGTTTGGTGACCTGAAGTAATTTGTCAATTGCTATCTTCAATGGTGTGGCCCTGGCTTCCTGAATGGGGCTCCATCTAGCGGCCTTCTGCCTTACACATGTAAGAAAGATCAATGGGTCTATGGTCTTGACCAGTCGGACTATCGGTAATCCTAACAGCTGGTCCTCCAAAAGAATGAATCTTGCGAACCCATGTGCATGTGGTCAGTCATCCTCAATTCTGGTTGTCCCTGCTGCATCTATTATCTAAGCCTTATGGCAGTGATTAGTGAGTCTGTCTACAAGGTGAGTGTTGCTATACTGTGGTCTCCTTGACAAAGAAACTAACATAGTTTTAGAAGGCCTGAGAGAAGCTACTCGCTGCTCATTTCTTGCATAGTGAGTTACCTTCATGGACTAAATAGTACACACCCTTACCAGATCTGCAAAAATATAACATTCTAAAGAATTGGATGCATTGATGAGTAGTGCTGCTCATATCGAATAAATAGCAAATACATGGGAAAAATCAACAATTCATTGCAATAAATAGTTAAGAAATGTAACTGAGTTGTCGCGCTTAGGAAATCAATATTTGCCGTTTGTAGGAAGGCAGAAGTGATACTTCTCTAGAAAGAGGATAGGATTTTTAAAAGGCAGTGTTTCAGTACTTTTCAGCAGCATAGCTGAGAACTTTAGAGAAGCATTTGCAGTAATGCTCAGCATTAACTCGGATTATTTAAAGGCACAGTAACTGCAAAGGCTGCCCTCAAGGAGCCACTGAGTGGAACCCTACTAGTAATGCACTGAAGAGTACTAGGAACATGTAATATGACAGCAGCAATGTAGCATGCACTTTTCTTATGGCCATTCCGGCTCCCCCCACCCGTACTTCAAATGATTTGAATGATTTAATGAAAAAGTACCAGTTCTGATTGTCTGAACATCAGGGTTCGCATTGCATAGCATGGCTGGTTGGAAGCACTGTACTTGCTTGTGCAGCCTCTTATGTAGGCAAAGAGGTAGTCAGGAGGCATACCCACTGTGCGCCACAAAGAGGGGGTGGACAGTCAGTGTAGCCCACGGAGGGCGCCCCTCTGGAAGGGGAAAGATGGTGCCATATTAACCCCAGAGATTGTCATGCTGTCAGTAGCAGTCACTCACTGCACCCGCCTACAGAGGGATATCTGTCCTCCTTGAAAGTGCAGGCTGGGCGCCGCCTGCAGTATGAAAGGCAGGCTGGTCCCTGTTTCTGTAACGCTCTGCTCCCAGGGCAGCCGCTAATTCAGCAATAGGGTGCACTGTTCATGTTTACATCCAAGTTAAATGTGTGCTGCAGCGCAGACAGGGGCAATGCACGCTTGCTGTAATATGGTCCCTGGCACCTTCAGTGGTGAAGAGCAGCACCTTCCCTAATGTTCAACAGGAAAAGTGTAGAGGGGTACTGACACATCTTGGCTGGGCACTTCTCACATTTGATATGGCAGCAGAGGCACTTTTCATTAAATGACTGCAAGACATGTAGCGCCTGGCCATTCCTGCTTTATGTGAACTTGGCATGAGACAGAACATTCTTAGAGAGATAAAAGCTTAGCATCAATATTTCATACGTAAGGTCCAGTTCAAGGAGAAGTGTAGGGCTTATAAAAGCTTCTAAATGATTCTAAATATTCATGTTCTTCCTCAATATCATAGGCGAGTCTGTGGATTTAAAAGAATGATTTTATTACTTCCATTACTTTCATTGCTTGTTATCTTTCCATACAAAAGGGCGCTCACAATTCACCATTTCTACTAAATCCAAAGGTCTGGAATCATGTGGAGAAATGTACTTTGGTTTAGCTATTTCCATGTGTACAAAGCATCGCAGGAGAAGGTAAAGTAGAGGGGATGTGTGATAGTGGCACATAATCCAACAATGTGTCAAAAGTTGACAAAGTTTAAGCGACTGTACTACTTGGTACAACGTGGAGGTTATTTTCTAGCAACTGCCCTAGAAAGGGATGAAAATCCCTGCTCTGTTTGCATTTTAAAGCCTTCAAAAAGACCTTCCCATGGATACATTACTTTGGCCTGAGGCCATGCCTACATTTCATCAAACAGTGATGGAAGGGAGTGGACGCAGGAATGACATTATCAAGGGGCGCGCTCTAGAGTAGAGGGTAGAGTTAGAGAGGATTTCATGAATGTCTCACAGGCAGTAGCTAATGTGGAAACAAAATAAGTACAGGAAGCCACAGTTTTGTAGGAGAGTGCCTCGGGCTTTACCAACTGCCACAGTTGCTAAATGCCAGGGATGTCTAGTTTTGATTCACGTTCATGCCTCTGTCTTCCACTGAGCTACACTTCCTATCTCTATCTCACTCTTGCGGGTTCGTTCCCTGCTGCTTGGTCCCTGTCACTGCTTTATTATCTTTCTCTTCGCCCTTCCTCCCTTTTCTGCCTTTCTGTCTCCCCTACTGTCAAAGTCTGAAGAATTAAAGTTGTGTGATGGTACCCACCACTCCCAACCCCTGTATAAATTAGGCAATGGCCATGGGACATCCATCTTCTACTCTCCCGGACACAGTACCTTCCTCTTCATCAAGCATCAAAGGATTGATCACCTTGATAATGCTACCTTGCTGTGTCTACCATTTAAAGAGTTCACAGCTGGGCTGTTTAACCAGACTGACTGCACCCTGACCTGTGTTGATGCATACAAACTAGACTGCCTACTCATGGGTTCTAAGGGTCCCTGGGCTTGTATAGTAAGGGGACTATTCACTGTTAATTTCTTTGGTGAGAGAAGGACTCACCTGGCTCCCAGAGCTGTAGTTATGTAAGTTACAGGGTAGGTTGTCCAGCACAATGAACTAGAAGTGTTCAGGTCTGGAAGATCTGCATTAGAATGTGTGTTTATGTGTGAAAGAGATGGCTTTGAGCAGCAAGGTAAAGAGGATGAGCAAGAGAATCTGATCAGTAGAGCGAACAGAGGTACTCCAGGAGAGCAGCACGTTGAGAAATGAAGCTTTAAAGGTTTACTTGTGGAGGCTTCTCTTACGTGAGTGTAGTTTGGAGCGGAGTCTGCAACCAGATTCAGTTTGTTATATTATCTCACTGGGTACACGCATGGGATCCAATGTAACCACGAAGCTCAGAAGCAGTCACCAAATCTTCGAGTTAAGTATGGGCCATCATGTAGCCCAAAGAAGAGGAAAAAATTGAGGCAGGAGTTAGCACACAGGCTTACCATAGGGGCCAGAAGCACAGTAGAAGTATAGTAATGTTTGGGGTAGTTCACAGCCTCACATGGACAATTGGTGCAGACTAACCAGTGCAGGTTCAGTAAGCTGGCTTTAGAGGCCGCTTCTTGGGTGGGGGGTATATGCAGGTCAGGCTGAGTAGTGGTTGCAAGCACCTGGCCTTGGGAGGCTGTGTGTCTCTGACCGCCGCGGGGCAAGACAATGAACCGTGAACTCTGGCTGAACAGGATATGTCCTCTACTTGCAGGGCAACCTACCTCCTGGGTCCTTCAACAGCAGCTCAGTCTTGGGCTATAACCCTTACCTGTAAAAGGGATGCAGCCATAAGGTCTGGCCTTTCACAATACTGGTGTGCAGAGCTCCTTAAAGGCAAAAGAGAGCACCAGATATCTTGCATGGGCCAGTTTGTACCCATTACTAAGGCAGCTGATCAAAATCCAACTGTTCACTCATTTTCTAGTGCAGCTCTAAATCTTGGAGGGCAATAAGTTTAGACTAAACTTTATTTTCAGTGTGCCACATCACCTCAGTGCAGTGTGGTGGGACCTGCAGGGACAGGGGTACATCAAGCAGGGAGAACCACTAAATCCTAATAAGCATACTCCAACTATAGGGTCACGTACATTTAGGGGGGCATGACTTGGGTACCCCACCTCACATGTACCCAAGCATTCTCATGCATATCACATATAATTAGGTGGAATATCAGTGCTGTGTAGAGCAAACAGTGTCCTCACTAAATTCATGTAGAAAGGCCAGTAACCAATATTATAATCAGTTTCTGCCAACCATTAGTAGTCTCATGGCCTGGTGATGGAAGAAATGACCACCCCTTAAAAAGAGCATCACCTTGGGTGGAGTTCATGACCAACAGTCTAGCACTCTGCTTGTGAGCAATAGACAATAATCCTGCAGATTACCTATCAGGAGGTTTGTTATTACACGAGTCTCCTGCAGAAGAGAACCTACCCGGTGTACAAGAAGGAAACAAATGAGGAGTAGGTTGTCACATCAACTCAGTGCTAGGTAGTTTTGACTCTACATTCATACAAGATTATTTCAATTCCAGGAAGCAATTGAAGCTCACCTACACAATGGGTATAGCCACTCCAGTCTCCACTGGGTCCTGGCCCCAAGATGCCAAAAGATCAAAAGACACTTCAACTATAAATAGAAAGTCCAAAATGTAAGCAAGGCTGTGAAAATATGCATTCAAATTGAATTGCCAAGATAATTGATGATGGAAAAAAGTTATTTTAATTGTATTGTAGTCCTATAACCTTCCTGCCCATTTTCTACCAGTGAACATGGACGCTACCTTTCTTCCCCAGTGTCTTCAAGTCACCCCCTATAAATATTCAACTTTCTCTATAATAAAACAATGGTTTGCATGACCACCCAGCCTTATTGAGTGCTACAGACCAGTTGGCAGCTTTAGAATGAGCATTGCAAAATGCACAGTAGCGAAGATAGTTAATCATGTTGTTGCATTCATCGGCTTGTAAATAGCATTGAACATGTTATGTTATGGTATGCTGTGCTATGTTATGGTCTGAGATGCTGTGCTATGTTATGGTATGGTATGCTGTGTTATGGTATGGTATGCTGTGCTATGTTATAGTATGTTGTGCTATGTTATGTTATAGTATGCTGTGCTATGGTATGGTATGCTATGCTGTTCTATGGTATAGTAAGTTGTGCTATGTTATAGTATGCTGTGCTATTTTATTGTATAGTATGCTATGCTGTGCTATGGTATGGTATGCTATGGTGTGCTATGGTATGCTGTGTTGTGTTGTGCTGTGTTACAGAGACTGATAAAGTGCTGTATTGCCATTAATGTAGCCTCGCAGAGCTGTTGGGTTTGTGTATCTTCACCTCCCGGTCTCGAGGATTCCGTCACACCAGAATCTGCTTTCTGTGTGAGGAGTATCATTAATAATGTATTTGCAGATAATATTCACTGTATTACATATATTTGGCATAGTGAGGTGTGGGTGTGAAGCCAGGGCCTTTACTATCTTGGGCATGTCATCGCTGAAGGATTGCTGTGTGATTTGTCTGGCTTGTGGTAAACGTACAAGGTAGCAGACTAGTGCAGTGGTTCCCAACCTTTTGACTTCTGTGGACCCCCATTTTATCAATACTGGAGCCCGGGGACCCCCACTGAATCATTATTGGAATCCGGGGACCCCCACTGAGTCATTACTGATAGTTGGAACCTAATATTATTACATTTTCTGAGCAGTCACGGACCCCCAGGGGTCCCCGGCCCACAGGTTGGGAACCACTGGACTAGTGTTTTGAGGGTTTACTGTTGTGAGCTCAGTGATACCTGGAAAACCACAGCTGTGCTGCTGCGTGCATAGTGTTCTGCCTACAGCGTCATGTTAGATATCTACTGGAGCACAGAGACTACAGCCTTCTAGTGGCATCCACACAGCTCTGAACCTGCAGGTGCAGCTCTGGGAAGAGTGCTCAGTTATGTGTGTTGTTTACAGTCGACTGGAAAAAAAAATTGTGGAACTGTGAGAATGAAATTAGAGAGAGAATATGTAATGCTATGACTACCTTGGAGTTACTATATCTGCTGCCCAGTTCCAGGAAACTTATTTGCTAGAAGATCTCTTACAAATGGAGAAATTCCCAAGTGATGGGAGCCAAATCAGAGGATGTCTTACAGGATACTTTGTAATGAGAACCAATCTGAGCATACAACATTATAAGTCTGATTCACAAAAGTAATTTAAAGTTTGAGTACATTTGCACTTTTGAGTACGTTTACTTATTTTTGGTATTCACAAACTGCACATTTGCAGTAACCTACTCTTTTGTAGGAACTTACACATTTGTAGTAACTCTACACTTGGCCAACCACCGGTACTGCAACACCCTCTGATAGAAAATAATGGTAGTAGGAACTTACTACAGAAGTATACGTTACTACAACAGTGTAAGTCACAACAAAAGTGCAGTTTCTGAATAGCACTATGCACTACACGTAGTAGTACTACCGTATTACTACAAAACATACTACAAAGTACAATTTGTGAATCAGGAGTTGTGAGTGGAAGGTTCCAGCCCTCACTGAGGTTTGCTGAGTGTTTGAGCCAACGGCTGGGCATCTACTAATGATTACCGTAATGACTGGCAGAATGCAGGAGTCTGCATTTGTACTCTAAATGCACAGCGCAATTTGAAACAGTAAATGGGAATCCTCTGGAGTAATAATATAATTTGTTTTCATGTAGAGTGGCGAATAAGTATTACATCCTCCCATCGATATTGGGAGGAAGAGTAAATTAAAACATTTTAAACAGGAAAAAAAATGCTGAGGAACCAAAGGTAAAGCTCAAAACCATGGAACATGCGTGTGTCAAGAACAAGACGAAAAGGGACAGTCTTGTTGGGTCTAGTGGTCCTTCCCTGCTGTCGTCATCAAGTCATCTATGACTAACCTCTCACTCCTGCTGGCCATTGGCAAACTTGGCTATTATTCTTGTAGAAACGGATATGTGACTAGAAATTCCAAGGAAGGAAGAGAAGGCTGGATAGACTGGCTTACCTTTTTGTCCTTGCTCAATGCGAGTTGTAGTCCTGACTTATAATATGATAGAAAGCACTGCAAATCTCAGGATGAAAAGACCAACACACGAACTGGGTGACGTACTCACAAATGTAACTGGGAATCTTGAAATATCTTCAATGTGTGTGTATTAAATGAATCAACAGTGTTTTCTACTCTAAAGATGCATTTTGTGTTGGCTGAAATTGACTTGTTTTGCTGTTTTCAAAGGAATTAAGGTATTTTAGTATTTTTAACCTTTAATTAGTTTTCAATACTGTGCTACTGAGAGAGCGTAGTTTAAATATTACATATATTAGATGTGAAATGCTTAACAATACTGCACATAGAAAAAAAGATAATAATTAGTTATTGGCTTAACATGCAATTTGAATTATAACTATGATAAACTGAACTAATGGCAATAATGAGTAAACTTGTTTGTGATATGATTAATCAAGCTTATATTAGCATTTACGATATTGCAATGAAAATCTTATAGGCCTTAAATTAGAGTGAGTCGAAGACTTAGCCGTGTAACTCTCATATTAAAGCATATTTTTCTGTTTTCCAGTGTGCTGATTCGTAAAAGGCCATGACCCAGCATGTGTTCTTTTCCTTTGTTTTATGTTGCAAGTTATGCCTTATTCCCATCCGCATGCTAGCTGCCTTAGTGTAAGTTTTATACGTATTGCAACAATTGTAAAAGTATTCAAGGACGATTCGACCATGGAAAAGAGAACTTTTGACCCGAAGAACGTGCCAAAGAATGAAGTAACCCCGGATGTGCCACCTACGAAGGTGTCAATTATGAAGACCAATCAAAGTGTTATAAATTATCGTGGGGTGACAATTTGGATTACCTAATGTATAATTTGATAGGCTAAAGATAGTGGGGTATAGTAAATGTCCAATAGAATCTTGGGGGAATGTATTACGAAAAAGGGATAAAAACCCATGACACAGAAGGCTCGAGAGAATTAGGTAGGGAATGATATTGATTGCATCCAGAAACTCTGTCACTCTGTTTGGTGATTTGAGACTTAGACAAAACCATCTTCATCCATAGACTGCCCCTTTTCACTTCTCCTCCTTATGAGGGAAGTGTCCCCTGTCCCTTAGATGAAATATACTGTTGGCAATCTAACTGATGTCCTGAAGACGAAGACTGATCCTGTATGCTGACTTATTCCGAGGAGGGTAATTATGACAATTGCTATCGTAATTTGTCTATTTGCTTTTCCTTTCTAGGTACCAACTGCTGTATTTTTGGATAGAGACCTTAGTTAGATGTTTTCTAAATTGGTGTTCTAAATTATTTTGCATGAAGTCCAACATGCTGATGCTAATCAGTGGTTATGCTAGGTGATCCCCCTGACTGACGCAAATAGACGAGACTGACATTGTACTATGCTGAACTGAGACGTATATGATATTCTATGTACTCTGATCTATGTTTATCTTATGTTGGTGCTTTTATGTTCATGATCTTTGCATTCTCGAAACCTTATCACAGTTGCCATATTGTGACTATGCCCTTTTGCTTCTTGGTGTTGAGATTGGTACTCTTATTATTAGATTGTAATCAATAGGGAATAAAATTCACAAAACTCCAATAAAGGTGTGGTTATTTATGACTGAAAGGTCATGGTTGCATCGAAAGTTTGATCAATGTCTCTATCCAAAGTAAAATATATTGTGGTAATGAATATTGGTGACGTCATTGATATATTGCTTGACATATTGATCAATTATCTCGTTCTGCAGTGTCTCACCACTGGGTCAAAAGATTCATCGGCCTAAAACAAGTCCTTATGTGTATAAATTGACATAAAGGGACGCGTTATCACTACCAAACATTATCAGTGTCTGTGTTTACATTCCGAGAAGAGAACTGACTGCACATAATACATATTCACAATGGGTCATGTGGGATGTAATAGGGCATTGAAAGAAATGAAGCATGAATGATGTATTACCATTGTCAGGCAAGTGCACTGACATCCCAAGGCAGAACCTGATTGCTATCAGAACTGGGGCAATGAAAACAGCAGCACAGGGAACAGAGTGGAAACTCCATACCTGCAACATTGTGCTTGTATCTCTATTCAACCCAAATAATGACAACATCTGAAATTTCATAAATCGTACCATAAATGCACCAAAAAAGTCAAATAAAAAGAGCAGTGTCGAGTCGAGGAAGGTGCCATGAGAAAAGTCAAAATGTTATTCTTTGTCGAGGCTGAGAATTTCATGAGTTTGGTATGCCGTTAAGGACACCCCTCACCCCCCGCACTTCCATTGGCGTTTGAGTAGGTCACCTTGGAAAGAAGCCAAGGTCGTTTCTGTAAAGTGTCTAAATCTTGATTTACATTTTATAACATATGATTCGGTGCTAGATGAGTAGCACGTCTCTGACTGATCTGCAGGTAAAGTATACTTTACATGGGAGCCTAATGCTACTCCGATCAGTCACAACTTTGCCACCTACATCCATGGCGAGAGAACTCCATGTTTGCAGTGCCTGGCTTCTCTGTTACAAATCGTTGTTATCTGGCGCGTAACTATAGTTCATTTCCTGAATGCTAACCAAGACTAGAACTCCCACAACAATTTCAATTGTTAAATAATATCCTCCGACGTGCAAGCTGTTATTCTAGATGCAAGGACAATGTTTCAACTCTACATCCATAGGGGGATATTTGCTTGCATTTTTTCACCAGCGGCGGCAATTGCTAGGTTTAGGGAGTGGGGAACTGTGCCAGTCACATGAGGGAGTAAACTAGAGTAGACAAGCAGAGTACAACTTTAGAAGGTCCCCAGTAAGCTTGGGGGGTTCGGAGGGGGTGCAGTAGCAGCAGGGGCCAGCTTTAGGGATTACCACATCTGTTGTATACCCACTGACCCTGAGCCTTGCAACCGGAAAGTTCAGCTGCTTAAAGCTGCCAATAACTCTGGTTGAGATTCTGTGGGACCAGGGGAATTGAGGCTGAAATTACAGATCTCCTTGGTAATTCCTCACAACTAAGATAACCCTCGGGATCCCACCTGTAAGGCGCACTTATTCTGGTTGCCCACTTCACAGTTTCTCTCCTGATCGATCACTCTGAGGTGTGAGGGTGTGGACTTCTTGGAGGCCAGACGCATGGCACTCACAATGAGGTGCTCAATCAGAAAGTGACTGGATGATGGCACACACAGGGAGGGCTTTCAGTGGGGCCGGAATTCAGGCCCAGCAGTAATTAATAAGACTTAGCAATGCCAATAGGTCTGGCTTATAATTGTAGTTACCTCTTCCGTCACTTGTGAATATAGGCACTGAATAACGTAACCTAATCATACATGTGCTCATTCACTCATCCCTGCACTCCTGCATTCCTCATTCACACACACTCATTCTTGCATTTACTTTCAACCACTCACTCATCCACAGAAAACACAAATATACTCAACAAGCATATGTAAGATTAATAAAGGAATAACAGTAGAAAAAAAGATAAAATGAGTGCATAATTATGGAAGGCATGTGTGAGGAATAAAAAACAATTCTAAAATTAAACATAGCAGTGCCTGCCAACTTGGAACGGTACTGTACAAAGTGTATCATTTCTGTACGGATCCAAGATAGCCAACATGTTGGTTCTGAATCTGGTGGCCAGTAAAATAATGATGCACCATGGTAAATAATAGCCCTAGATGGCTGCCTGGTCTAGAAGCAGTGGCTGTGTGAGATGTGGTGTGCTACAGATGAAATGAGTGGCAAGCGAGCAGCCCACTAGCTCAGGTGCTCCAAAAAGAACGAACTTAAAGGAAAGAGAAGGAAAGAACAAAGGGGACCTATGTAAAAGAGAAAACAGAAAATGAACACAACGCTTGGTGCCAAAGCCCTAACAGTGAACCACACTCAATTTCAGACAAATGTGCACTTATGATCAGTGAAAATGTAGTCTTTCTCAGGGCAACGCAGCCAATACCTGAAGTGGATTGACTCATTGTCCTACACTATATGCAGTTATACCTGGAAGCAGAATGTGAGCAACACAATGACACTCGGCTGAAGAGGGATGATCAAAAGCCCTTCTACAAATGTATGTATAGATAGATAGATAGATAGATAGATAGATAGATAGATAGATAGATAGATAGATAGATAGATAGATAGATAGATAGATAGATAGATAGATATTCACTGAAAAAGCCCAAACGCTAGAGTGATGTAGTTAAGTGAAAATTTCAGTGACAGTGTAACATTTTAAACTAAAAAACACTGAAATTCACTAGTTACAGTTAACTCTAGTTACTATAACTTGTGCTCTGAGACACCTTGTACCCCCACCATGCACAGTCCTCTCATCAATGATGTAATTTCCAGTGTTTCAGTAATGTTATCAATGATGTTATGGAGCATGTCATTAGTGATGTAATATGTGGGGAAATTAGCTGTGCATGACAAGGAAATGAGTTATAGTTACGTTAGGGTATGAGCTATAGTTACTAGAGATAACAATAACTGGTGAATTTCAGTGCTTTCTGGACCGAGATCTAGCCTCCTGACAAATTGGGTATAATTCCGATCAGCAGTGTTTGCTGTGGCACTGCCTAAAGAAGTCTATGGAAAATGCATGGGGAATTTTGGTTTTGGGACTCCCTTGTTTCTCAGCCCCGATCGACGGATCACCCCAAAATTTCCCATGAAGGAGCTGAGGTTTACAAGCTTTTTGGGAGAAAGTTTCATGAAGATTTGTCAAACAACGCTAAGGTTATAAGCCAACCAAAAAAGTGCTCTTGACAAGGAAACACAGACCTAACTATAACTACCCAATGGCATCTGGTAGACATCTAACTAAAAATGTCAGTTGAACATTTGTAAAGTGCATTCATAATGTGCATGTTCACTTAGGCATCCTTGCACTGAATAACCAATGATTATTGTTATCTGACTCAATGGTAAACACCTTATTGACCTCAGAAGAATAAAGAACTAGACCTAAAAAGTGTTAAATGAACACACAGCTAAAAGTAATGCTTAAAATTACAAATCTAAATTCTTCCCTGCTACAGTAGTCTGAGAATTTTCATATAACAAAATACTGACTTATAGGCTTTACCATAGTGGAACAGCAATCCACACTTAAAGGCCTTTTGGTGGTTTCATTATTAATAGAATATTCCTACTGCCTGTGTTGTAACTTTTTATAGTAAATAGTTTGTACCAATGACACCTGACATAACGATTCCCAATGAACCAAACAAGACTATGACCTTTATGACTGGCATGTCACAATAACCAACTTGTGCCTACTGTACCTAGTACAAGCATTTTCACAAGGCCCCATCAGGCAAACAGCCATAACATTAAAATGATATACAAAATTACAGATGGCAAATGGATATAGATCCGCTCCCCAAAGAGAATGTTACAAGGATTCTCAAAATGCAAATTATCTACCTTGGGGCTTTGGCAGAAGAAGATATCATCAGGAGGTCACATCAAAACTCTTATATTGTAATCTGTGAGATTCCATATAACAAGATACATGTCTACCAGATTTAACATCATGCAATAATAAACCACCCTTAAAGTCCTATTGGCTTTAACATGTGCTTTCACAGCAAATAATCAGGCCTACTTTCTTTGTCATAACTTAGGGCTTGATTTATAGTTTGGCAGACAGGTTACACTGTCATAAACGTGACGGATATCCCATCCGTCGTATTACGATCATCGTAGGCTATTATGGGATGGCTATTATGGGATTGCAATATGGCAGACAGGATCTCCGTCACATTTGTGATGGAGTAACCCCTCCGCCAACTATAGATCAGGCCCTTAACCTCATACCTATGACATCTGGTATATGTCATCATTGGCTTGTCACCATGACCAATTCAGGCCCACTGTATAAAACATAAGATTTCCATCATCACATAAAGTGCAATGTTAGCACTATTTCAGTGGAAGCCCACAACTTATGCCCAATCAGATTCTGTAGTTATGTGAATCAGCATATAGGAGGGCCAAAATCCCCCCTCTTAGTAGTGTTTCTTAAGACTCTTTCTCCATTGGTCACTTGAGGTCTGACCACACCTGCTTTGTCATGCCAGACCTAAACAAGTATTGGCAAACCCAAAGTGAGTGCTATTAGCTTTGACACTGTCAATGTCTTTTACCATTGTTGTATAGCAGCACGGCTACTTTTCATTGTGGCTGAAAGTCAGGGAAAAAAGCAATATGACGTGGCCAGCACTAGCACCATCATAGCTCCTTTTTGTCTGTCAGAAGGGGTGGGACAAGCTAAAAAACATGGGAGGGTACTGGGAGGGACTGGGAAAGCAACACAACATGGGGGAAGAAGGGACGGGGAAAGCAATGATAATAGAGCAACAGTGTGGAATGCAGCAAACAGGAGCAATAAGATTGTAAGCAAATGGAGAACATCAGGGATGGGTGGGTGAGAGGGGAGAAGAAACAAGAGCGGGTGGGGGAAGAAGAAACATGGACAGGGCAATGACAAAAGGATAGAGGGTGGGTGGGAAGAAGGTAAAAAAGAGCTATGTTGCTGCCAGTGGTGACAGCATTAAAGCATGTTTTTTGTTATGATGGGTGGGAGAGCCAACACAACAAAGTGAGATTGGGCAACATATGAAACGGGTGGGAGGGAGGCAGCAAACATGACAACTGGAAGGAGGGGGAGGGAGCATATGGACAGGGCACAAATAGGAGAGAGACAACCACAAAATATGCACTCTGTATTGTGCCTCAACAAAATGATATCTCCAAAAAGCACAAACAGTAGAAGGACACACGTATTTGGGCAATGCTCCAGGGGAGGGCCACACACGAGAAGAGAAAGTGGTCACCATAGCGCTGACCAGCAACATACAAGCAATTGAGAGTGACCATGAAACCAACCAATGGAGGTTAATGGGCGGCCTCCTAGCCAACTGATAGTAAATGTCTTGAGGAGACACTGCATGCACTCTTTAGGTGAGACCTAAAAAGGACTTTGAAATGGGTCCCTACCAGGCCCTTTATTCATGTCCTTAACTTTACAGACAAATGCACTGATTGATTTCTCAACAGTGACTATGACCACCCTTATGGTCATCCATGTCAGTAACGCCTCCCTGTGATAATCCATGTCAGCAATGTAGTCCCCGTTTTCATTTCACGTTTGACTTCATCTTTCATTCCCTAAGATTATTTGCTTTTTCAAGCTGTTGGGTTTCTGTAGTTTTTACCGAGCAGTGTATGACTCTTGTGTAGTGCATACTGTGAACGGAGTCACATTTGGGTGTCTGGGTGAGTTCAGGTTGTGCATGTATGTTTTTTGACGGGAACAATTGAGAACTCTGTAGTTAAAACAGAGCCTGTCAGTGTATAATCAAGGTGGTTTAATTACTTGCACATCCAAATCTTGACCTCTCTGCAGATTGAAGATATTGAAGATATACAAAGTTCAGGAATATGTGGGGAGAAAACGGGAGAAATGTCTAACAGAGTGAGATCGTGCAGAGCAAAGGGGGTGAACGGCTCTCAGGAGTGAATGACACACTTTGAAAGTCACTACACCCTTCTCAGATCTTACTATTGTACTATTCAAACTTTCATAATTTCAGAATTGAATCATTTTTAATTCTAATCAATCGCAATAACAGCATTGTTGTTACTAATTTATTGGCTACCACTAACAAGCACTGGCAAAATCATTAGGTCTGGCTTGTTTTAAGTGTTTATCTGTTGGTATGTCATATGATGGATTCAATAACAGAATATACACAGCGAGTCAGTCAAGAACTGTTCAGATGGCAAATTGTGAGAATCGAAAAAAATTGTTAACATGTGGGGACTGGCAGGGAGCGACGGGCAAAGTTATAGCACTGATGTAGTGCGTCAAGATTTTACTACCAGAAAAAAGAGGTGAAATCACGATTTACGCAATAGGGCATGATGGTATCTGGAGCCTTTGGTGCCGAATGCCAAGACCGGAACTTGCATATTTTATTGACTGAATTATGGGTTCTGTTTAGTGTAGTCCTACACCGCAGCAGATGTCCAGTGTACCTCGAGCCCAGCATCAGGGCATCAGCAAGCACACCACAGGCCAGTTTTTTAAGGTGAAAGCCTTCTTGGTGATCAGCTTGCCAGGGACATCATTAAAATGTCTTCATGCTGATGATAATGGATGAGGATCACAAAATAACGGAAGAATGCTGATCTGTTTGGTTTTTATTGTTATTTTTATATTAAATACATCTGCCCTCGGTCCTTTGAATTTTAATATATGCTTGTTCTTATTTGGCTTTTTAAAACCCAACATGTGGGAAATAATCCAGATGATTTCTTTATTACTCAAGATTAATTCTGTTTCTCTTGCCGGGTTAAAGGTGAATTTTGATATTTAAAGAGAATTTCAAAGAACATTTGGCAAGGACAAAAGTGGCCTGTCAAAGATATATATATAGAAAGAGTTTTAAATTGCTTCTAGGCTTCAAAAGTGGCGTTTCTATGAGTCTCAACTATGTTTGTGGTTCTGTCCAGATATGTGTGAATAGAGCAAAATAATGGTGTTTTTATTAGAACACTGAAGCTGGAGTTGATCCGTTTGTAGTAGGATTGAAGAAAAGAGCACTGGAGATTTTAATTTGCCACTAAATGTGGTCAGCTGCCTGAAAAATAAATTTGTTACAGAAAATTAATAACAAGTTGAAAATAATGTCATTTTTAAATAAAAGGAAGGCTAAAAACGAATTAGTTATTGAGGACAAAATCACTTTGGAAGAACATAGAGTCAATATGAAAAAAGTATTTCGTAATTCGAAAATGTAAATCTTAACTCGTGCATGTTTTCTGATTTTTAGCCCAATTTCCTATTTGCTGTTAACGGACAAAACAATAACTGTTTGACTGGCCATATTTAAAAATCCCTAACATAATGTAACATACCAGTGATAACTTTAATTTTACAGGTCGGGGTTGAGCAATGAATTGACTGCATAAATGATGCGGCCATCCTCGCCGTTTTGCAGGCTTGTGCACCACGCAAGCATGCACCTTTAAAAAGTCATGGGTGTTTTTTCTTATTTTTAATTCTTGATCTGAGTTGGATTGGTAAAGAAAAAGAAAAACACGTGGAAAAGGGTGGGTGGAGAGGAAGCAACACGGGGCGGAGGAAGCAACACAAGGACTGAGGATAGAAATAACATGGGGGGCTTGTGTGGGGGAAGCAACGCAGGAGCACAGGTGGAAGGAAGAAACACTGAAGATGTGGTTGGGGCAGAGAAAGTAACAAGGTGAGAGAGAGAGAGCAATGTGCAACCTTGGAAAGAAAAGCAAACATGTAAGAGAATGAAAAACATGGAGCTGGCGGAGAAGCACAAGGGTGAGAAAGCAATGCATGGTTAAACAAGCATTGGCAAAGCCAATAGGTCTCGCCTATGCAAGCTCCATTGGCTTTGCCAGTATGTTTTAGCCATGTTGTACAACAGAGTGGCTGCTGTTCAGCATGGTTAAAAGTTAGCGGGTGAAGGAGAGTGGTGTGGAGTGGAGTGTTGCAAAGTGGAATAGAGTGGAGTGTTATGGAGTGGCATAGAGTAGATCTGAGTGGAGTGGAGTGTCATGAGGTCATGTGGAGTGGGCGGGGGGCGTGGAACCCCATTTATCCTTCAATTTCACCAGGATTGGGGAGCAAGCCGGAGACTACAGTGGTGCCTGTCCGACTGCTGATCCCTCTGGCGCTGGGGGGACCGTTTGGAGGTACGCTGGACCCACCTGCTCAGCGCTATGATTCCTCTGCATGAGACCCGAGGTGAGCGGCCTGGCCTGCGGGCGCCACGCAGGCCAGTCGGGGAAATGGCTGGCCCCTTGATGAAGCTCTCTCGAGCGGAGGGGTGATGGTGCCCTTAACAGAGCTGTAGGAGGTGGCCCATCCATTGCCGCCTGACAAGCTGAGCTACGTGCAGAAAAGCTGGAACTTATCTGCACATAAGGTGAGTGGTGACTCGCCTGGCAGCAAGGTGTGACATCGCTGGGCTAGTGGTGACAGAGTGAGCGTAACCCATCAGCCCTGGACGCCCTTGGCAATGAGGCAGTTTGGGTGTTCACAGCACCTCAGAGGAAGGACAGGGGGGAAGCCCTTGCACCTCTTGGCAAAAACAGCCCTGCAGAGTCGTGGCTTGGTGCCCCTCCGGCGCCGGGGGGGGGGGTGCAGCTGGATTGGTGCCTACTTTGGGACCTGGCATTTTCAGCTGAATTTAGGTAGAAAACCAAAGGGGTTCCCTGATTTAATGAACGTAGCTCATGCAGGGAAATAGCAACTGTAGAGTAAATCTAAATAGAGAGCTACAGAGAATTGCCTGTAGAATCGATATTCTTTCAAGTACTGTATCAATATAAATATCAATGACTATAATTTTGTATGTCATAAGCAACAACAACTCTTGGATACATGGTTTGGGCTCAGCATCAAACTAAATAGCAGGATGAAAATTTTATCAACAAAATATAAATTTATTAAATTCATTTGCAAAATACTAAAGACATAAAACCAAATACAAAAAGACAATAACATTTGCCTAGCTCAGTCATTCCACATTCACACCAAACTGAATCATCCATGGTTTGAAATACAAAACCTACCAATCAAAAACTTTAATAATCCTAATATAATACAATTTATACAATAACAAAAATGAATCCAAAACAATACATTCTATTATACTGTATAAAAGGATTTTAGTTGATACAGATCTAACAGTGTTAGTACAGCAATCTTGTACTCTGATACAGTACAGATCTATGACTGAGAAGAATGATAGTAATACTATAATCTCAAATGAGACACAGTAGGAACCTATAGCCTACGCGCGTCTTGGTATTCCTCTATTATTGACGCCACCTTCTTCAGGGCAGTTCACAATGTTATAGTCCATTGCTGGTGCAAGCCCAACAGTCGAACATTCTGGTAATTTATTGTGCAAAATTCTGGATGTATATCAAACGAATACGTGATATCTGTTACACAGATCTAGTGTAGTTACTAATGTAGAGATGTTCCATTTTCAAGTATGCTGGAGAGGATGTCCTTTGCTGTCAATAAAGGTTTATTGTTCTGAGATCCTAGTGGCACTAGGGATCTAACGCTAATCCGTCCAGCACTCAGATCATTATGAATATGGGGCCAATTTGAAGACTCCGAAATAGAACCCCCTTATCAGCATTCTCAATTTGGATCTCAGATCGTTTGATACACACCCAGAATTTGGCACAAGAAATTACCAGAATGTTCGACTGTTGGGCTTGCACCAGCAATGGACTATAACATTGGGAACTGCCCTGAAGAAGGTGGCGTCAATAATATAGGAATACCGAAACGCGCGTAGGCTATAGGTTCCTATTGTGTCTCATTTGAGATTATAGTATTACTATCATTCTTCTCAGTCATAGATCTGTACTGTATCAGAGTACAAGATTGTTGTACTAACACTGTTAGATCTGTATCAACTAAAATCCTTTTATGCAGTATAATAGAATGTATTGTTTTGGATTCATTGTTGTTATTGTTTTAATTGTATTATATTAGGATTATTAAAGTTTTTGATTGGTAGGTTTTGTATTTCAAACCATGGATGATTCAGTTTGGTGTGAATGTGGAATGACTGAGCTAGGCAAATGTTATTGTCTTTTTGTATTTGGTTTTATGTCTTTAGTATTTTGCAAATGAATTTAATAAATATATATTTTGTTGATAAAATTTTCATCCTGCTATTTAGTTTGATGCTTAGCCCAAACCATGTATCCAAGAGTTGTTGTTGCTTATGACATACAAAATTATAGTCATTGATATTTATATTGATACGGTACTTGAAAGAATATCGATTCTACAGGCAATTCTCTGTAGCTCTCTATTTAGATTTACTCTACAATTTTCAGCTGAACTGAATGGATGCTGAACTGACAGCCTGGTGTCTACAACTGATGTGTTCCTGTCCTACCGGGTGATATTGCAGATCAAATAAGTGACTGGCCTGAGGTGTCGGTGGATAGGGTGTGATCCTGTGTGCCTGGAACGAGGAGGGAGGCTGCTCGTGCTGCTGCGCTTGGACTGTAACATCACGCACGCAAGCGGGCCTCCTGCATGGACAGCAATACGCGAGTACCCACATTTGAATCAAGTTTTGTGGTGCATTGCCTTCTTCTAGGCGACAACATGGCGGGTACAGGTCAACTCCGCTCTGGTACTGAAACCAAACCCAAGATGCTGCGACCGGAATCTACATCCCTAGATGACACTAAATTGGATGCGGTGTTGGCAGCGGTGGAGCACATAGGTGCCTCTCTGGAACAAGCTCGGACCTCGTTGGAGGGCAAAATCGACAGGGCGGCTGGCAATCTCACCCTACTGCACGCAGACCACCACAAATTAGCAGAGAGAACTCGCACACTAGAGGACCAACTTCAGGACTTAGCGCTAAATCGGACCAACTGGAGGCCTTATTGCAAAACGCTCTGGAGCAAATAGAGATGCTGGAGCGCCGTGTGGAAGATGCAGAGGGTCGCACCAGGTGGAATAACTTTAGAATAGTGGGCCTGCCGGAAGGTGCAGAGGCCTCAGATGCGGTTGCTTTTCCTAAGTCCTGGCTGCGCGGGCTGCTCCCAGAGGGCTTGCTGACGCCCTTTTTCTCGGTTGAGTGGGCCCACAGGGTTCCTACCAGGGCCTGGCTGCCCGGCACTGGCCCACGTCCATTCCTCCTCTGGCTCTTACATTATGTGGATAGGGATATCATAGTATGGGCGGTATGAACATTACCTCCAATTAGAGTGTAAAATGCCCCGGTTATGATATTCCCGGACTACACCATGGCTGTACAAAAAGGACGGGCATCTTTCCTGGTAGTTAAACGCAAACTCCGCTCCCTCAACTTGTCATACTCTCTGCTATTCCCGGCCAGATTGCAGGTGATGGTAGACACTAAAACGTACTTCTTCAACACGCCACAGGTGGGATGGGACTGACTGGAGTCTTCGAAACTGGTCAACCATCATGATTCCGTCGTGCCTGAATTAGGAACTCAGAATCTGCAGCCCCGTAAACGTCGACCTCGCAAAAGGTGTGTAGATACATCGGGGGTAGTGCGACACGCCCCGACCTGGAACAAATTATGCAGGAACGCCACTGTTCATTGCAGACTGCGGCAGCCATTAGTGTCCTCTCCGTGACTTCAGATGGCGAAGCAGACCCCACTGACTCTATTGGAGATATGGGCTCCTCCCCTGATACATCCACTGAACCTGGATAATCCCGCTGCCCCGATGTGACGCCTCAGACAGCTGATTAACTACTTTGAACTCACTCACCGCCTACACAACACTCCATGCAGCAGTTTGTGTCTGGGTCAAAGACTGACTATCCTGGTTGGCTTCTTGTTGCGGATATGCTGTGTAGCCACCTAGTGGCCACTGGGAGTGGAGCCTCTTTGTGTCTCCTGCGCTGCACTCTGTGCCTTGCTGTAGCTGCTTCCCTGCTTTCATACTAGGTTAGAGGTCTCCGTCTGAGCGCTTCCACTTCTCCAGCACCTGTTCTATCTCATACTCCCACTAGAGAGGGTTTCCCCTTTTCCTTACCCCAAATTGTTTGCACCCTATAGGCGTATCACCTGGTTTGGGCAGACACCTGTTGTTCCTCTGCCCTAATGGTATTCACTCCTGTTACTACTGGGCCTGTTGTTAGCCCCCAGTTGATGTTGTTGACATGTCTTGTATGGAGCCTGTGTCCACCTTGTCTGCCCCCTCCTTGGGACCCCGCTGTTATGCAGTTGGCTCTCTCTATCCCGTGGGCTGGGCCTCCACCCTTCCGTTTGCTCACTGACCCACCATGAACCCATTTAAATTTCTTACATGGAATGTGCGTGGCATACATTCGCCAGCACGCAGATATTCCATCTATTCACACCTCAAAAGACATTCAATACACATAGCGTTCCTACAGGAAACTCATCTGGCGCAATCTGAAGTGGCTAGACTACAGGGCCGCTGGCGTGGGCAGCTTTATGTGACAGGCTTCTCCTCTTATGCCAGGGGGGCTCTTATCTGGATTAAACCAGGCACCCCATTTTTGGTTGACGAATATATTGTAGATGACCGGGGAGTTACGTACTGTTTAGCGGACGCCTCGCGGGCCGGGCTGCCTGCTTGGATGTATATATACCCCGAACACCGATCAAACCTCCTTTTTTCATGCACTCTCTCTTGTGGCACGTTGGAACGAACTCTCCTGGTTGTTGGGGGGCGATTTTAATTGTGTTTTTTGGACCCATCAATGGATCGCTCCTTCCTGCCACTGCCCACTGCTCCCACAGTTACGGCTGCGCTGGCATTGCACAATTGGCTCCACCACTGGCAGATGGTGAATGTGTGGCATCAACGCAATCCCACTACTAGGATATACTTGTTTTATTCTGCACCACATCCATTAAATGTCCGCCTTGACAGGTTGGTGTGCACTACAAACTTATACTCTACGTTACAATGGTCTGACTATTTGGGCCACACCTATTCGGACCATAAACCACAACTACTGCATCTGGGTTGGGACTTACTCCGCCCCAACATCCCCACTTTGAGATTCCGTCCGGAGCTCCTGGAGGATGCGCCGTTTAGGACCTCGCTAGACAAGGCAATCCCGAATACTTTGACCACAATGTGGGCACAGCATTCTCTGAATTAATTGAATGGGAGGCATTTAATGTATTTATCAGGGGCCACTGTGTGGGCACACAGTGGAACCTACGAAAGTCTATTAAGAGTGACTTGAGTATAGTGGAGAGATCACTGATGGGAAATGAATGTAGACAATCCCATTCTGCACCTGACTCGCAGCAATTGACTGAGGCCAGAGCAGAGCGCATCTCCTTATTAGAGAGATTGCGCTGCCTAAATTACTCAGCTCATTCGGCCCGCACACATGCTCTGGCAGATCGTTCAGGTAAATTGCTGGCCTGGCTTATCCGCCAAGACCACAATCTAAGCCCCATTATGGCAATCCATTTGATAACTGGGGACATGCTTCATACCCCTCGGGAGATACACTCTGAATTCACTGAGTACTATCGGTCACTTTATCGGTCAGTGGTGGTAAATGACCTGGAAAAGAGAGTTGACTTTTTTTTGGTGCTCACCCTACCCCGATTGTCAGATGATCAGTGGGCACAACTTGAGGCACCCCTGGTACTGGAGGAGGTGTGCGAGGGAATACGGTCCCTATCAGCCAGCAAAACGCCGGGCCCGGACGGACTCCCGTCTGAGTTCTACAAGTCTTTCTCTGAGACGCTTGCACCTCGTCTTCTTTCTCTTTATGAGCGGGTCGCTGGCGCTGTTGGTGCCGCTCCCTAAGCCGGGTAGAGACCCATCTGAGCTGGGCTCCTATAGGCCATTGGCGATGCTTACTACAGACTATAAAGTTCTGGCTAAGATTCTAGCAATGTGTTTGGCACCCTTGGTCGCACAGTTGGTGCACTCAGACCAAAACGGTTTTGTGCCTGCATGGGACACCTCGAGCAATATCCGCTGCCTTTTTAGAGTCATGGAATATTCAATGCAGGATTGTCCTCGTGTGGGATGCCTGGTCCTCGATCTGGAAAGGCCTTCGACTCACTGGATTGGTCCTACCTGTTTGATTTGTTGCGCTGCTTCGGGTTCGGTCCATACCTCCTGCTCTTGAACCAATTGTTATATAATCGGCCACGCTCTAGGGTTAAAGTTGGCACATATATATCTGAACCGATCGAGGTGGGTAGGAGTACAAGACAGGGCTGCCCCCTCTCCCCATTGCTGTTTTCTCTAGAGATGGAGCCCTTGGCTTTGGAGTTCTGTAGGGCCGGGCAAGCCTGGGGCATCCCGTTGGGTGATGGTTTGTATGTTATTTCTTTATATGCAGATGACCCTCTTTTGTACGTCCGTGATATTGACAATGTCCCTGTAGGAAAGTACCATCTTGCCTGGCATGTTACCCCCATATTTCACTGTATATATGTTGTTTTAGTCGCTGTGTCACTGCCAGGCAGGGCCCCAGTGCTCATAAGTATGTGCCCTGTATGTGTTCCCTGTGTGATGCCTAACTGTCTCACTGAGGCTCTGCTAACCAGAACCTCAGTGGTTATGCTCTCTCTGCTTTCCAACTTTGTCACTAACAGGCTAGTGACTAAATTTACCAATTCACATTGGCATACTGGTACACCCATATAATTCCCTAGTATATGGTACTGAGGTACCCAGGGTATTGGGGTTCCAGGAGATCCCTATGGGCTGCAGCATTTCTTTTTCCACCCATAGGGAGCTCTGACAATTCTTACTCAGGCCTGCCAGTGCAGCCTGAGTGAAATAATGTCCACGTTATTTCACAGCCATTTACCACTGCACTTAAGTAACTTATAAGTCACCTATATGTCTAACCTTCACCTGGTGAAGGTTGGGTGCAAAGTTACTTAGTGTGAGGGCACCCTGGCACTAGCCAAGGTGCCCCCACATTGTTCAGGGCAAATTACCCGGACTTTGTGAGTGCGGGGACACCATTACACGCGTGCACTGTACATAGGTCGCTACCTATGTACAGCTTCACAATGGTAACTCCGAACATGGCCATGTGAGATGTCTAAGATCATGGAATTGTCCCCCCAATGCCAGAATGGCATTGGGGGGACAATTCCATGATCCCCCAGGTCTCTAGCACAGAACCTGGGTACTGCCAAACTGCCTTTCCGGGGTCTCCAATGCAGCTGCTGCTGCTGCCAACCCCTCAGACAGGTTTCTGCCCTCCTGGGGTCCAGGCAGCCCTGGCCCAGGAAGGCAGAACAAAGGACTTCCTCTGAGAGAGGGTGTAACACCCTCTCCCTTTGGAAATAGGTGTGAAGGCTGGGGAGGAGTAGCCTCCCCCAGCCTCTGGAAATGCTTTGATGGGCACAGATGGTGCCCATCTCTGCATAAGCCAGTCTACACCGGTTCAAGGATCCCCCAGCCCTGCTCTGGCGCGAAACTGGACAAAGGAAAGGGGAGTGACCACTCCCCTGACCTGCACCTCCCGGGGAGGTGCCCAGAGCTCCTCCAGTGTGCTCCAGACCTCTGCCATCTTGGAAACAGAGGTGCTGCTGGCACACTGGACTGCTCTGAGTGGCCAGTGCCAGCAGGTGACGTCAGAGGCTCCTTCTGATAGGCTCTTACCTCTCTTGGTAGCCAATCCTCCTTCCTAGGTAGCCAAACCTCCTTTTCTGGCTATTTAGGGTCTCTGCTTTGGGGATCTCACCAGATAACGAATGCAAGAGCTCACCAGAGTTCCTCTGCATCTCCCTCTTCACCTTCTGCCAAAGGATCGGCCTCTGACTGCTCAGGACGCCTGCAAAACCGCAACAAAGTAGCAAGACGAATACTAGCAACCGTGTATCGCTTCATCCTGCCGGCTTTCTCGACTGTTTCCAGGTGGTGCATGCTCTGGGGGTAGCCTGCCTCCTCTCTGCACCAGGAGCACTGAAGAAATTTCCTGTGGGTCGACGGAATCTTCCCCCTGCAACAAAAGACTGCATCACCGGTCCTCTGGGTCCCCTCTCAGCACGACGAGCGTGGTCCCTGGAACTCAGCAACTCTGTCTAAGTGACTCCCACAGTCCAGTGACTCTTCAGTCCAAGTTTGGTGGAGGTAAGTCCTTGCCTCCCCACGGTAGACTGCATTGCTGGGTACCGTGTGATTTGCAGCTGCTCCTGCTCCTGTGCACTCTTCCAGGATTTCCCCAACACTCTAAATCGCAGTGCACAACCTTCTGAGTTGTCCTCTGGGGTCGTGGGACTCCCTTTTGTGACTTCGGGTGGACTCCGGTTCACTTTTCTTCTAAGTGCCTGTTCAGGTACTTCTGCGGGTGCTGCCTGCTTCTGTGAGGGCTCCCTGACTTGCTGGGTGCCCCCTCTGTCTCCTCATTCAAGTGGCGACATCCTGGTCCCTCCTGGGCCACAGCAGCACCCAAAAACCCTAACTGCAATCCTTGCAGCTAACAAGGCTTGTTTGCGGTCTTTCTGCATGCGAACACCTCTGCAAGCTTCTTCACGACGTGGGACATCCATCTTCCAAAGGGGAAGTTCCTAGTCCTCTTCGTTCTTGCAGAACTCCAAGCTTCCTCCAACAGGTGGCAGCTTCCTTGCACCCTCAGCTGGCATTTCCTGGGTTCCTGCCCACTCTCGACACTGTCGCGACTATTGGACTTGGTCCCCTTGTCTTACAGGTACTCAGGTCTGGAAATCCACTGTTGTTGCATTGCTGGTGGTTGTTCTTCCTGCAGAATCCCCCTATCACGACTTCTGTGCTCTCTGGAGGTAGTAGGTGCACTTTACACTTACCTTTCAGGGTCTTGGGGTGGGCTATTTTTCTAACCCTCACTGTTTTCTTACAGTCCCAGCGACCCTCTACAAGCTCACAGAGGTTTGGGGTCCATTCGTGGTTCACATTCCACTTTTGGGGTATATGGTTTGTGTTGCCCCTATACCTATGTGCTCCTTTTGCAATCTACTGTAACTTTACATTGCTTGCAGTACTTCCTTTTGCTATTAGCTGCATAATTTTGGTTTGTGTACGTATATCTTGTGTAAATATCTTATCCTCATACTGAGGGTACTCACTGAGATACTTTTGGCATATTGTCAGAAAAATAAAGTACCTTTATTTTTAGTACTTCTGTGTATTGTGTTTTCTTATGATATTGTGCATATGACACCAGTGGTATAGTAGGAGCTTTACATGTCTCCTAGCTCAGTCTAAGCTGCTTTGCCATAGCTACCTTCTATCAGCCTAAGCTGCTAGAAACACCTCTTCTACACTAATAAGGGATAACTGGACCTGGCACAAGGTGTAAGTACCTCTGATACCCTCTAGAAGCCAGGCCAGCCTCCTACAGTCCCTCCCGACATTGCAGACATCCTGAGCCGCTTTGTTGCTTTTTCCGGCCTCCATGTTAACCGGGTGAAATCATGCCTCTTCCCTTTTGACCCCGGGCGGTCGGACCCGAAACTGAGAATTTCTTGCATAGACTTCCCCTGGCAGCCAAGATCCTTCCGCTATCTGGGCATACGGAAATTTCACACAGAGAGGAACCTGCGCGATGGCAATCTCTGTGGTGCAGTGTCATCCATCCGATCACAGATGACCTTTTGGCAGACTCTGCCGCTGTCGGTAGCCAGCAGGATTGCTCTCCTGAAAATAGTAGTCCTCCTCCAACTTCTATACTACTTCTCCAATTTGCCTCATTATGTTCCAGCTGGTTTCTTTTGTGATTTGGAACCTAGATTACGGGAATTTGTTTGGAATCGAGGTCGATGTAGGTTGGCGTTGAAGAGACTCTATTTGCCCCTC
Organism: Pleurodeles waltl; assembly: GCF_031143425.1. Taxonomy (NCBI): domain Eukaryota; kingdom Metazoa; phylum Chordata; class Amphibia; order Caudata; family Salamandridae; genus Pleurodeles; species Pleurodeles waltl. The sequence continues at coordinate 567,055,337 of NC_090450.1, forward strand.
TCCCGAGGCGGCCTCTCAGTTCCAAATATGGAACATTATTATTTGGCCTCCCAGCTTCAGTGGGTGGCGTGCTGGCTGGTGAATCTTCAGCTGGCTGACCCTGCTACCAACTCCCTGCCCTGGACACTAACCTGGATTTCACATCTCTTTCACCCCCTCACTAAACCGCGGGCCCCTGCGGAGCACCTGCTAAATGTAGCTCACCGCTGCTATCGCAGATCCCTACGCCTCACTAATGACACTGTTTCCTAGGCTCCAGCACTCGCGTTGCTGGGTACACACAGCGCGGTGCGCGACTCACAACCGCTACGGAATTGGGTCCGTGGCATGCAACTGATATACACACTTTGGGTGATCTATACAGTGAGGGTGGTCTGATTCAGTTTGGGGAGCTCTCGCGGGAGATGGGACTGCCAGTGGGGCAATTTCTTTTGTACAATTCATTGCTGCAGGCACTTTCACACGGATGAACCAAAAAACATAAAGCGTCCCCAATATTGCTGGACTTGGGTCTTTTGACAGCTAAGCGTCTCATTACTAAAAGATGAAAGGACACCGAACTCCCCATCAGTACTAGCCTGGAGACGCTCCTTTATGGTATGGGCGGACGGGGCTGCACTGCGGCGTGAAGATGCTATGGGACTGTGCATGTATCCCATCTCGACTGATTGGGATGAGATGTTGACTCAGTTGCAGGGGGAGGATCAAGTTGTAATTGATAGTGATACGTTGCTTGCATGTAGGACCTCATTGATCTTAGAGCTGAGCTGACTCTAGCCTTGCCGGAGATAGACTCTGATGCACAGGATGCCACCTCTTGCCTATCACGATTATCCGGTGCATCCTTGATTGCTGTTCTCCTCATGGCATCTATACATGTTATTCTGGTTGTTATCAGACTATGAAGCTGTAAAAAAAAAACGTAAACTTCACACTTGTATAGTGCACTACTCACCTTAGGGTCTCAAGGTGCTGTATGCATACCGCTGCGGAACCCCTCCTGGCTTTCCCTGTGAGGGAAACAGGCATCCAAGCGATGTGAGGGCCGTTGTGGAGATTAAGCAAGCTATTGCCCAGAGTTACAGAATGGGACCCATTAATTAGATTAGGCCCTGAGGCGAGAATTATCTGTTCCAAGGGAATTGAGTCCAAGACCCCCGAGTGGGAATTGAACGCTGGTCCCGGGCCAGATCACTGCATCAGGGTCTGCCACTCTAACCATTGTGCCACACTTCTCCACTTGCTGGCAGTATTTTATTGGTTGCTCCACACAGAATTTATACATGTAAATTGTAAGGCTGTGATATGTATCTGTCTGGTGATATTACCACTGTAAATCTGTACGGTGTAAATTGAAGATCTGTTAAATGTATAAAAATCAATAAAAAAGATTTGCCAAAAAAATGATGTAATGTGGAGTGTTGTGGAGTGTCATGGAGGGACTAGTGTGTCATTGAGTGGGAGGGATTAGAGTGGAATTGAGTGGAGTAGAGTGCCAGAGTGTCATAAAGTGGAGTGACATACAGTTGAGAAGTGGAGTGGAGTAGAGTTGAGTAGTTTGTTGTAGCACAGAGTGGAGTAGAGTGGCATTCAGTGGCACAGAGGAAGTTAGATAGAACATCGCAGAGTGAAGTCGCATTGTAGAGTGGCGCAGGATGGAGTAGAGTGTTGTGGAGTGGCATAGAATGAAGCAGAGTGTCAGGTTGGGGTAGAGTTTAAAGGAGTAGGGTATCATTGAGTGGAGTATCTTAGAGTGTAGTGTCATAGAGTGGAGTGTGGGTGTCATAGAATAGAGTAGAGTGGCCTAGAGTGAAGTGCATAAAGTACAGTGGTGCAGAGTATATTGGATCACTGTGCATTGACGTAGAGTGCATTGGTTTTGTGAAAAGTGGGCTAGAGTGCATTGGCATAGAGTGCAGTGATGTAGAGTAGAGAGACATAGAGTGCTGTGGCACAGGGTAGAGCTCTGCAGTGTAGTGGAGTGAAGTGGCATAGAGTAGATTGATTAAGAGTAGAGGGAAGTGGCATAGACTGGAGTGGTTCTGGGTAGGGTGCAGAGGTTTAGAGTAGAGTGGCATAGCTGGCAGAGTTGTGTAGAGTGTAGTGGTGCAGAGTAGAGCGGCATTGAGTTCAATGACAGAGAGTGGTGTAGATTAGAGTGGCACACAGTAGAGTGGTGCAGGGTAGAGTGGGGCCGAGAGCACTGATGCAGAGTAGCATACAGAGGCATAGCATGCAGTGGCATAGAATATAGTGCCATATAGTGGTGTAGAGTGTACTGGTGCAGAGAAGTTGGCATAGAGTTCAGTGGTGTGGATTGCAGTGGCATATAGTGGCATAGAGTAGTGTAGAGTAGAACAGAGTGGCATAGAGTGCAGTGACATATAGTGCAATGGTGTAGAGTGGCATAGCAGGCAGTGGTGCAGAGTGCAGTGGTGCAGAGCAGAGTGGCATTGAGTTAATTGGTGGAGAGTGCACTCTTGAAGAGTAGAGCGGTGTAGATTAGAGTGGCATAGATTAGAGTGGCACACAGTAGAGTGGTGCAGAGTAGATTAGGGCAGAGAGCAGTGGTGCAGAGTAGAATAGAGTAGAGTAGCATACAGTTGTGTAGCATGCAGTGGCATAGAGTGAAGTGCCATAGAATATTACACAGTAGTGTATAGTAGTGTAAAGTGTACTGGTGCATAGTAGTTGGCGTAGAGTTCAGTGGTGTGGATTGCAGTGTTGAAGAGTGCAGTGGTGCATAGTAGAGTGGGGTGACTGCACTGGCACAGAGTAGAGTGGTGCAGAGTAAAGTAGAGAGGTGTAGAGTGAAGAGGCTTAGAGCTCAGTGTCAGACTGCAGTCATGCACAGTAGATTAGAGTGGCTTAAAGTGATGTGGAGTAGAATATTGTGGAATAGACCGAATTGGTATAAAGTGCAGTAGAGTGCAGTGGCATAAAGTGAAGTTGTGTAGAATAGTGTAGAATAGAGTGGCAGAGAATGCTGTGTTGCAGAGTAGAGTATGGTGGTGTAGAGTGGCGTGGAGTGCATTGGTGCATTGATCACTATTTAGAATATTCTAAATAGTGATCAATGTATAAATTGAAATTTGGTCTTTCACATGATTCGATAGACTGAAACATCAGTCCAATATGGCTGCCACAGATGTACGAACTAACATGAAGCTTAGCTCGAGCCTCACAGGTGTGAGCCTGTAATTAATACAAGTATATCTGACATGAGAGAAGATTTGGAAGAACGCCGCTAAACTGAGTGGAGCTATGAAGCATGCCACACGTTGCTATTAAGAGGTATGGGGGTTGGTCAACAGGATATCAAATTATAATGTAGAGAATTATGCAGAAATACAAACGAACGGTAATATGTAAGGACCTAACTTAGGTCTTGCTACTTATGGAAAATATAAATAAGTAGAACTAACATAAATTGATGAATATACAACAAACGGAAAGTTATTATTTATTCCATAAACCCATTGAATTGGCTACATCTAACTATTAAGATTTGGTGGCATGGTATAATATTTCAGTTATCACATCAAGCTTAACAACAAGAAATATTTTTCAAATGTGATTGAATGTAAGTTATGCGTACAGCTTTTGTCAATATTCCGTATCTGTCTTTGGATCACATATGTACCATTCAAGTGCAATTTTTAAGGGTGATGTTAGTTAAATAAAAATATTTATGGACATATTTATTGTTTGTGTATGATAAATGCTTCAATATTGGTAGCTTTGGTGACGTTCGCATGTGACTTTAACATGCTTAACAGTATGTTTAAAAATCAGGATGTTGATACCTTTCTTTTTTACACTATAGTAAACTATGATTTTATATGTTTATATTTTAATCCCTGAAGAAGTCTGTTTGGATGAAACGCGTTGGCTAGGAATGCTTATTTCCATTTGAGATTATGAATGTTCGACTTTTTGATATGAATCAATAAAAAAACATCATTTTAACAAGACTTGACTATGGAACTACATGACTTATGATTCTGGGAAGATAATGTCTTTGCCTATTTCACAAATATAATTGAGTGCTGGGTCCTCTATTTCAAATTTTAAACCAGTTTTTCTGGTCTATTCGAGGCGTAGGGGGTTGGTCCTTTAGACCCGAGCACTGAGTGCAATAACATCTATATATACAATCAACAGAAGAGTGTGGCACCAGTTGCCTTGACCCATTTTGTGTCTATAGAATAGAGTGGTGTAGAGTGCAGCGTGATAAGGGGTACAATGACGTAGAGTACAATGGTGCAGAGTAGAGTATAGTGGTGTAGAGTCAAATGGTGCAGAATAGATGTGTTTAGATTGCAGTGGCCTGGAATGCATTGAGATTGAGTAAAGTAGCGTAGATTGCATTGGTGTAAGGTGCAGTGGCCAAGAGTAGAGTCTAATGGCACAGAGTAGAGTGGAGTGTCACTGAGTGAAGTGATGCCACGTGGAGTGGCATGGCGCTGAGTGGAATGGTCCTGAGTGCTGTGGCATAGAGTAGATTGTTTCAGAGTAGAGTGGAGTGGTGCAGTGTAGGGTACAGTTACATACAGTGCAGAGTAGATTAGAGTGGCAAACAGTGGATTGACATAGTGCACCGGTGCAGAGTGGAGTGGTACAGAGTAGAGTGCAGTGTTGTAGAGTAGGGTGGCACACAGTGGGGTGGTGCAGACTTGTGTGGTGTAAAGTGCAATGGTGAAGAGTGTGGAAGTGAATGGTAGAGTAGTTTGTGGTAGAGTGCCTTTCCATAAAGTAGAGTGGGGTAGAGCATGGAGGCATAGAGTGGAGTGGTGCAGAGTAGAGTGTAGTACACCTACGGCCAGATGTATCAAAGGGTTTTACCCATTCTGTGTCAATGGGAAAATGTGTTCGTACATATCGCCCCTAGTGTATTGATTATTTTAATCATATTAAAATGTTTGTTTCTACCACCCTGTAGAATTACCAAAATGTGTGCATTATTTGTATTTTTCTGATTCTGATATATTCTGAAATATTGGCATAGTTCAATTACATATTTATAAATGATGTTGTGTGCAAGAAAGAATATAACATTGTACTGCCTTCCTCAGGTACTTAGCCATCCTAGTAGCCAGCATGATTGACATATAAATCCTCTCACTTTGAAGTCAGTGAGAGAAAAGTAAACACCAAACTCCCTGGAAGACAGAGTCTAACATTTGACCTTGTCCTTGAATGCACATCAAATGTGATAAGGTCAAGAATTAAAGGTCTGTTTACAGAAATACAGTACTGGTAGAAGAATACAGTAAACAGAATTTGGGCAATGAAAGTGACGATTTCAAGCTGGACAGCCTAACACAAATAGAGCCAGGAAACAGAATGCAAGTTACAAACCACAAAGCCAATGGTAAACGATGGGCAGAATCCATTCCCTTGGAAGCTTTACGAAATCCCCAGTATGCGGTTAGCAAAACAGATAGCTGCACTGTCTGGTAGGCTTCAACTTAAAAAGCACTTCAGAGTGCACACATCCCAGAGGGGGCATCAAAGAAGCACACTGGCTAAAGTGATCAACATGGAGCATGCAGCGGGAAAGAGAAGCAAACCAGAAAGGGAAATGTGTACTCTTGTGGCGTACTTAAGACAAAAGAAAAATGTATTTCCCCAAACGTGAGCAGTGGAAGTACACGAGTTAATTGGAAATGCTCCAGGGGAGGGGCAGACACAAGATGGACAAGGTTAGTAATTGAATAAGAAGAAAGCAAACAAGAGTGACAGTTAAGCCAACTAATGGTAAGTAACGCAGGCTGCAAACTCCTTTGTGTTCTTTGTAATACCTTTTTTGCAACCAGACAGCTGCACTGTCTGGTAGTTTCGACCTACAAAGCAACAATGGAGCTACAAAACCCATATTTGTTGGAAGCGTCAAGCAGCAATTCCAACTGAATGTTCAGCTATCTAAATAAGAAGAAACAAGCATTGGCAAAGCCATAGGGACTAGTCTATGAGAGCTACTGGCTTTGACAATGTTTTGTAGCCATGCTGTCCAGCAGCAAGAATGCTTCATAGTGAGGGTGAAGCTAATTTGTTTAAAGTGACGCGGCACAGCCAGGCCTCATGTGCTTACATATTTTAATATCCATTATGCTTCATAGTCCTTTTTTATTAATATTTTAGTCATGTTGCACAGCAGCCATGCTGCTCTGCAGCATGGCTGCAAATCATTGCCAAAGCTGGCAATGTTCATGCTTTACAGTGTGAACAAAAGGAAATAGGGCCAATAGTCTCAAAAAGGAGGCCTGTTAGCTTTGCCAATGCTTGTTATGTCCCAGCACAACACCCTTGTGACTCTGAGTAAATCAGTAATTCTTCCCATGCATGAAAAAGTCAAATGATATTTGGCCAAAACCTTATCACATAAAGAAAGCAATTGAACCCATGTCAAGGTCTCAGTGAAAATGCATTTGCAAGTAGAAAACTTCTGTTTTCACAATAAAACAGATAACATCTGTTGTCACAAACAAAAACATCCATTGCAAAGGAAAAAAAAAAAATCTTGAAGTGTCTGTGGCATAGTAAAACATAGCTACAAATAGCAAGAGTTTCAACAATGACAAAGAGGAAGAAGCAAAAAGAAAATTAGGGCAATGGAAGGACAGCAATCAAACTGAAGCAACTAAAACTTGGTCCATACGCCAGGTAAAAGAAGAGGAAGTGACGTCAGCACACGCTGCCCAACTAGAAGGCAGCAAATAGGACTGACAATGAAGCAAACAAATATTAAGCAATGGGCAGGCTGCAAGCTCGTTGTTATATACAATATACAATATACAATATCTCTTCCAAGAGATAGTGCATGCAGTGTTTGTGCTGTTAAAGGCGAGACCTAAAAAGGAGGAATGAGAGTAGTGAATTTCATTAACTTTGACTTTAGAAAGTCCCAGTAACAACTGAGAACTTTATTTTTTAAATAAGGTAATAAAAGAACATCTCATGTGCCTTGTTACAAATATTCTTCAGTCAGGCTCTCAGTCTCAGTATTTAGTTTACAACAGTGTCTTATGTTAAACAGATACAGGAAAGTAAGGAGTGAGTGAGCCTGATCACAGGGGTGGTAGCTGAAGCCTATGTTCTTCTGGAGGGCTCCCATGCCTGTGCATTGAACACTTGAGGGTAAGTCTGAATAGCTCAGTGTTCAAGACATTCCTGAACCACATGTGGGTGGGTTGAGGTCTCAATTAGCAACAAGGAGCATTCCACGTTCTTGCACCTTGGACTACATGTTGTAGTTTCTTGTTGTCTCAGCGATTGCTCAAATAAGCAGACACTGAAAGGAGTGCTGAGGTTCTATGTCTTAGTTGTTTGAAACCTTCTTGCCAGTAGGAGAAAGAGTGTAAACAAGAATTAAAATGTGTACATATGACTCGGATGCTCCATTTTTAGGTTGAGCGCGCAAGCGCTCTGACCTGTTGTAATCTATCTGTGAGCTTTTAACAACACCCACCGCATGACCATCACTTTCACTCATTCATGGTCTTGCCTTAAAAAAATTATTTGTTATTATTGGTAAATGCTTTAAGTTTGTCCCTCCTTGGGGCAGTTTTGTTACCGCCTTGGCCATCGACCCTGTTACATGGATAATTGCACTTTTGTCGATATGTTTGTCTGCGAGAGAACTTCTTTTTCCTTTTGTGTCTCTTCTTCGTGCTCATGCTCATTACAGTTATGGCGCTTTGAATCGGCTCACTTATGTGTCAACTGTTTTGCTTTTCAATTTAAGTGGCAAGAAAATTCCAGTTAGGAATTTATAACGTTAACAGATCTAACTTGAGCTAACGCGAGACCCATTGCATTGCCAATGCTTGTTTTATTTAGGGCTTTTATACTATGAGGACATAGAGCATGAAAGCTGTGGATTGCTTTGCATAGAACTGGAATTGCATGCCAATGTATGCTGCTTGTAGAACTATTGATGGGCATGCACATGAAGCTCACAATGACAGCAAGCATATGTACAGGAAATGCAAATATGTTTTCAATCTCAACTGTTCACAAAGCAGAGGTGGGGTATTGCAATAAAAACTGCATGAGAAGGGAGCATTTAGAAGTAAAGGAGAAGTAAAAGAGGATAAAAAGAAGAGAGGTGAGTTTTATGTTCCTCCTTGGTGGTTTGCAGACCAGGGCTGCTAACAGCTGAAGGAGACTATGATTCCTGAGCAGGGGATGCAAAACGAACAGGCCTATTTTCTATTGTTCACATTCGCTCAGTTGTGAACAGAGTGAGAGAGTGTTTTGCTAGACAATCCGGTTTCATTTTATGGGTGGGCCTGTTAGTAATGACCATGTATTGTAAGTTGATTCTTACTGAGAGCGAAAGTCAGTTATGATCCGTGAAGGTCAGTGTGATGTGATCATACATATGTTGGCTGAGAATGAGGCATGCAGCCACATGCACAACAGACTTAAAATGTGTGAGAGTTGAGTCCAGGGAACGAGTTATCAGCATATTGTCCTTGTAAATGAGTGAGCAGAAGAGAGTGTCACTACACGGCGGAGCAGAAATTGTGAGTTTATAGGAAGAATGTGATCTGTAGGAGCCTTGGTTTTTAAAAAGCCACCTCTTTTTTTTTTTTTTTTTTTTTTTATATAGTGCAATCTTGACCCAAAGGTATTGGAGCACTTTACACGAGCACCAGTTACATCACACAAGGTCACATTATTTGTTTTGTTTAGTCAATGGGAGATTAAGTGATTTGACCAGAATCACAGGATATTGAGCTGATGCCAAGACTTCAACCTAGTTCCCTAGTTCTAAAGTTGGCAGTCCAGGCCGGAATGCACATTCTCTGATTCCTTGTATTTCCCCCGTAGCAAATTGATATTTCACTTTTTTCTGGACTTTATTTTTGTTGGCTTCAGTACTCTGTGCACTTTACCACTTACAAACAGTAGTAAAGTACCTCTGCTTCCCCTCTAAATTAATGTGCTTTATGTTGACACTCCCTATTTGGCCTATTTATTTTCCATAGGTTCATTGTAAATGAGGCCTAAAGTGCACCAATGCAAGGAAATTTAAAAGTCATATGTGGGCTGCAGTATATGTTTACAATACCCAAAATATGTGACAAGCATACATGGCCGTCAAAAGCACCACAGCACTCTGACTGAGCTGCAGCTTACATGTACTGCAGAGATATACAGCAAGCCTATTAATATATAATCTCAAGACACTCCTAAAGAATGACTTATACACCTACAGGGCAGGGTGCTAAGACATAAAACTAGGGTGCATTACATGTTGATGTTAATATTCACTCACAGTGAAATAAAACCAAAAAGCTGTTTCACATACAGGCCTGGCTATACCTTATCTTAATGGACCTCGGTTGCATTAAAGCATTTATTTTCCATCTTAACTTAGAAAAGGGCTAGAAAAATGTTTCAAAATATTTTTTGATTAGTTTTTCAAATCTAACTGAACGTTGAAATCAGATTTTTGATAATGTAAGTACCTTTGTAGAAATGTACTCTAGGCTATGTGACCCTGAACTGGCTTAAAACCAGTTCTGATACTTTTCACACCAATAGAGCATGTCCTTGGTTGTGAGAGTTAATAACCTTGGCACACAGAACAATGGTCTGCCTCTGAGCTCAGGAAGGTCAATCAGCATTAACGGCTGAACACATGCCATTGATTAGCTACCTGGAAGTGGACACAAACAGTTGTAAGAACAAAGAGTGCGTGGTCTGGCTTGACAGTGCTGCTCTCGACAGACAATTATGTGATCAACACTAGAGAAGGGCTTTAGCTCCGCCCACATGTTGGGGGCCAGGAGTACATGTTTGGATTGGGCAGATGTTGTGTGCTTCCACACAAAAAAGTGCTTTCTCTCTGTGTAACTGTGATCGTTTTTTTTATTTATCCAGCTGGCTGCGTTTGAACTTTAAAATGTTATGTGCTTGCAGGCACAACCACATAACATTGTAAAACTACTAAAGGGTCATAGGTAACCAGATAATGTATGCAGTTTGTCTTTCTGTGACAGCAGCACAGTTGGTAAAAGGACAGTCCTTAACCCACTTGGAGTTTTTAGGTTTGGCTTAACAGTACAATTTCCACCTGGCCTTTTTACCTACAATATTATTCTGCCGTTCTTTGTTTCAACAAAAATGCATAGCCAATCCCAAGCCATCTATTTGTAATGCTTCAATGACATATTTGCATTTCCAATGCTAGTTTGCCTAGGGGATGCCAGAAATGGCAGACAATAAACATTGCAACGGTGGCTGGTGGGCCCTACGCAGTACAGCTTTGCCACTGGCTCTATTACGAGCCAGAGATAATGCTGTAGGGTGTTTCCAGCAGGAAACTCATAACGGCCCTGGTGGGGATGCAGCCACAATGGGTACAACCTCCCTGTCGGAACTTCGGCGGACAGGCTTTTCCATCCGCCGAAGTCATAATGAGGGCCTAAGTCTAAAGGTAAAATCTTTGACTAGGACAACCTACTTGGTGTATCCAACCACTACTTGATTGTGGTTGGCTTGTAATGGTGTGTAATTGCACATCGGTCCTGCTCCACCGCAAACGGTTGTTATTCCATATTGCTTGACTTTTTCTGATAACTTTTTGCCTTAAAACTAAAACAAAATTATATATTAAGCTCCCTTCAACCTATTCTGATGATCTTGGTGTCTATTTGCATTAGTTTTCTAAATTTGTTTGGGAAATTTATCATGTTCTTCACTTTTAAATATCGGGAACCGCTTGAATTTATCAAAGTTCTTTCAGGATTACCTGCTGTTTGTGTCTTGTCTACCAAGTGTTATGCAGAGATTGTCTAAGAACTGTTTTTGTCCTAACCCGAGTGGGTTTATTGAATGTGTAGGGGCACCCCCTGTCCCACATTATTAACTCAATTTCTGACACCACACTTTGAATGAGAGGCACAGAGGGATCCAGGAAGTGCAGTTACTAGGCACTAGAGGAAAGGAAGGAGAATAAAACCAAAAAATAGCAAATGATTAGTTAATTTTTCAGTTAGAGGAATGACACGTGCTACTGTTTATGAGGATGAATTCAGTTCTGACTGGATTGAGTTTCAGATAGACTGGGAGTAACCAGGATTGAAAAACGGCTTGGCCACATCTTAGATGGTGTATATCACTAGCCAAAGACACTTCTAATAAATGATTTTGTGTTATCAATCTATGGCTGTAGGACAATATCTTTGTCAGCCAACAGGACCTGCAGAGGTTCAATGGTGATTTGGAGAAGAATAAAACTTGTCGGACTCTGTAGTTGATATAGAGGGGGTGATATGGATTGTCCATCTGAACACATTAGTAAGAAAGTATGGGCCTGATTCTAACTTTGGAGGACGGTGTTAAACCGTCCCAAAAGTGGCGGATTTACCACCTACCGTATTACAAGTCCATTATATCCTATGGAACTCGTAATACGGTAGGTGGTATATCCGCCACTTTTGGGACGGTTTAACACCGTCCTCCAAAGTTAGAATCAGGCCCTATGTCTGCTGGATGAGTATTGTCTATATGATTGCCGTGTAAGAAATTGTGTTGAGTAGGATTTATCCATCAGCAGTGCTGACGGCTGTTGGCTGCCAAAGAAGATCAAGAGGCAAGAGTCCTCTGTAACTGTGATTTTCAAGATGTTGCCATTGACCTCTCTTGTGACATTGACCGATAGGCCTTCAGGAGATTGTAGCGTAGACGTGATACTTAAAAAAAAAAAAATTGCCATCATATGGAAATTGATCAATATCCAAACATTTATGCTTTTGTTTGAAGGTCTTGATCTATATGGACATGGTTCTATCCTCATTGCTCTCCCTACTGATCATAAGCTGTATTTGAGGCAGTGAAAAACTAATGAAATACATTTGACCACATAACACCAAGAATAATAGAACATGACCATTCCCACTAGAGGCTCATTGTACCCTAAGATGGTGACTTTATTATGATCAAAGCTCTAAAATGTGAAAACTCCTCACTATCAGAAAACAAATAGAGAATCTCAGCAGAAGGTGGCACCATCACAGTAGCAACATTTTCAAATGTTCTTTTTCTGCAACCAAAACTCCCCACAAACCTGTTCCTTTTTTGGGTTTTGCACAGAACATCTGAAATAGCATCCTTACAAGTACCAGATATGGCCCACTTCTGTACAAAGAAAAAAAAGACATGAAAAATCACCTACATTTAGAACTAATAACACTTGTGCTCTACCTCTCTCTGGAAAAAAACTGTCTACTTACCATGAGTACAAATAACTCATCCTTCCTTGGAATCCCATCTAATGGCTGCTTGCAAGGGCACCCTGAAATCTGCAACACAGTATATGTAATCTGGTTATTAGCATTGAAGCATCATACGTAATATACCTGCCTCCTTACTTGGCACCCATGTTAATATGTAAATCTACCATATCCTTATTTTCTTTATCAAGGTCAATAATATCCTCTTGGATCATTGAGGTGCTAAAAAGAAATCCATCTTGATCAATAAACTAAACTTGACGTAGTTGGGATAGAAAAAGTTGGGGCATTGACAGGCACTCTTCCTATAAACCTCAAAACATGATTCCTCGAGCTATAACGCTTATGTCCATAATTTGAGCAACTAGTTGTTATGATGTAGTAACAGGATGTCTGATGTATTTGTTATATTATCAACACCTTCAGCTCCTTCTCAGGTCTAAATATATTTCACCTCTGTGGTTTCAGCTCATTGTGAAATGTCTCACACTATGTGGCTACATTAATTACAGCCACCTTCAAATTTTCACAAGTTTTCAACATCTTTTCTTCTGAAGAAAAGTATTTCTTAAAACACTGTTGTGGGTTAATTTTTGCACAGTGCTTGGGCTCACATATTTTAGCTTAGGTTGGGTCTGAGGCTTTTGCCCTTTTACCAAGATATATGCTCTGATTTCATTTAATCATTTTAGTTTAGCCTGTTTTTCAGCTGGGATGTTTTATTTTTCCATAATCAGCTGCGATTCTGCAAAAGCATTTTTGTTATTTTTGTGCACAACATTTCAAAATGTACTTCTGCCCAAGGCTGACAAAAAAGTACATGATAATCCATCTAGTATTGTTGCAACAAGAGTACATAAACAGTCCTACACTTAGGCACATGCTCACATCAGGCCTATTTCACAGAACAGAAACATGTTTTTTTTTTAAAAACATCATTCAGGCCTAGGAAAAGGAGGGTGGTCATTCTGGACAGGATACCCACCAACATTGTATGCCATTTCACTGCTGACCTCAGCTCTGTCTCTACAACCAGCCAAGGAGACAGCGGGCAGACCCCTGTTCTCAGGTAATTGGGGTGGGTGCTCCTCTCATGGACTAACTACAGACAGATTGGGCTTTCACCACTATGCTTTTGCTAAAAGTTAGGGGTTAGCTAGGATTCCTATGTACGGGTTATTCCAATATGCTTGGGTTCTTTATTTTAATTTCACTGATCATAACATTTCCTAATCTTGCTCTGTCTCATTGCCCTAATGATTGCAGCTCAAATGTTTTATCATAGATTGCAGTGTTTTCAATAAATGTATTGAAAACCATCCTGCATCTTTTCTTTGGCATACATGTGTGTATGAGACCTTTACTAACAAGAGAAAGGGGTGAAATTTGTCGACCACAACTTCCCTGACAGGTCACTGAATGTCATGCTGCCACAAATCACCTTTGCTTTCTTTCTTTGGGTGAGGTGCTGCTAGCTAGCCAAAAGAATTGGACCGACAGCTGACAAGACGATGTGAGATTGATTCAGTCACTCACAAGCGGTCTTACTGCCACCCCAAATCCATCAGTCTCCTTCCAATAATGAGTCTCGCACCAATATTTAGCCTTTCCAGTCCTAGTGCTCACGTAAATTGGCCTTGGTCTTGTGAAATTGTAATCACTTTTTAGGTCTCGCCTGAGACAGCACATGTGTTGTCACTTGCACATCTATTCTTTTTTTTTTTTAAATCTAAAAAGGGCTAAGGGTCCACCCATTACTTACCACTGGTTGGCTTCCTTGTCAGTCTCATTCCTTTGGTTTTGTTTTGTTTTGCCGGTCACCCCAGATAATTTAGGTTTCACTTCTTTAGGTTTGACACACATCACACTTGTTTAATCTACAAATATATCTTGGATCTGTAAATTTTTTAAAATACATAGGCCTGATAAAGTAGCTGCTTCTGTAGGCATGCATGTATTGTTAGAATTAGCAAAGTCATTACGTCCTAAAGCCAAGACCTATTGACTTTGCCAGTGCTTGTTCTAAAAGATTTTGAGCCATCCACTATATTTTCGAAGCATTGTTCCCTCCGGCACACTGTGCTCTTTGTACCTGTTCTGACCATTTCCCTTTCCCATCCTTCCTGTTTTTGAGGTGTCTGTCCCTCCACCTCGTCTTCACTTTTCAAAACCTAGAAAGAGAATGCAGCAATGTCTATCACAAGGGGGGGGGTACCAATATATCCTCTGTGCAGTGTTGAACATGGAAGGATTAAATATAGTTGCTAGAAGAAAGCTAGCCACAATCTCTGGTGATGATACTGTGTACGTTTTCTGGAAGGCTACAGCACAGTAATTCAGGTCCTTTTAGACTACTCCATGGACTGAACAGGGGCGGCTCCTTCGCAATGGTGAAGGAGCGCTGCCCTCCTGGCTAAGCCAGGAGCTGTAAGATAAAGCAATTCTTAATTATTGTTTTGCCTTTCAGCTGCTGGCTCAGCCAACAGCATGTTCAGGGAGGAGCGGGGCTGGGCCACGGGAGGTGGGATGAAAGAGTGCACCTAAGTGCGCATGTGTGTTTGGCCGGCCATCTCAGGTCAGCCAAACACACATGCGCACTTAGGTTTCTCCAGCCCGGCTTTGTTGAACAGCCGGGCTGGAGAAACTGCACAGACCCCAGGGTTCTGGCTGAGCGGCAATCCAAGCCACTCAGATCAACCATGACTCCTAGGTTTAGCAATAAAGCAGCACCAGGATTGCTGGGGAGCCTGTGCTGGTGACCCAGTGTATGCTGGGAGATAATAACAAGAGGAACGAGGAGCATGTGAGTAGCATGTGCTCTTTTTGGCAACTAATACAGTGAAAGAAAACGTTTGTGAAGGCTAACGTGGAATTGGAGTAACCTCACTCGAATTCTGCATATTTTTCCTTCTTCTGGCTCGCTCCCCCGTGCACATATTACAAACTATTACTAGGCCTGGGCGGAACTCACAGAGTTTCACTTCATGGAATTCTGAGGAATTACATAAAAACTCTGTGAGATTCTGCAGAGTTCAGTGAATGGGTCGAATTTGGGCATGTCGTGCTGATTTTTAGCACCAGGAGCTTTTTCCACGCTGTAAAATCAGTGCAAATTGCACCACGCGGCATGCCTCAATTCCCTGCCTTTTTCTACTGCTCGAGTAGATTTTCTACTTGAGCTGCAGCTTTTGCAACGCAAACGATCACAATCTGCCACGACTGCCCACGTTGAGAAATCTCGTTGGGAGGCATTCTAGCACCCAAAAATCATGCTAGGGGACACAAATTCTCGCTCGCCAACCTAATGTTGGCAACCTGTACATGAGAAAAAACTGTGCCACAAAGTGGTTGGTGGGGTTTTGCTGGAACTCCAGGCTCCAAGAGGAACGCGGAGTTGGCAAAACTCCACAAACTCCGCCAGCAGAGCATAATTTTTCACCCACCCTTAACTATTATCCAACAAAGTGCAGTGGGAAACTGTGCCTGCTTTAAATACTGCACAACGTAGAACACAGGAATTGGTTGCATTCTCTCTGCCACAGCCTTCACAATGCGCAAGGGGCTATGAGCCTGATTTAGATATTGGCGGATGGGTTACTCCGTCACAACGGTGACTGATATCCCGTCCACCAAAATCTAAACCCCATTATTTCTTATGGGATTTAGATTTCAGTGGATGGGATATCCGTCACCATTGTGATGGACGGAGTAACCCGCCCACTGAGTTCTAAATCAGGTCCTATGTCGAGACAACATCAGGTTTACAGACATCTGTGCGACTTGTGCTTGTGCACACAATTCTTTTACACCACTCTCCTTGCTGTATCCAACATCTGCTTGTTTTCCTCCTTACTGCATGGGGCAAAGCTCGAGATCTACAGAAGTGTCTGTCGCTGTTGGGAGTACTGCTGGTGGAATCCACTCCCAGGTTGTGCACTGTAAGAAGGTCTCATCCATAGGAAACTCACCACTCTTAAAATGGGAAGTATGCATAGTTGATCTATTGTTTTCCACTCAGCAGCACCTCACTCTTACGTGCAGAGATGCTCGCTGCACCATGCTTGTAGCATGTCTCTGAACCTTAAGCATCTCACACAACACTCCCCTTATTGGCCAAACTATCAACCAAGCACTCTGAAAGAGCACCAGGAACCTGATTCACGCCAGAGTTCTTAAGGGATTCATCAGCGGTATGAAGTACTGAGTAAATGGTATAATACATACACTTAATTATTCAGGAAGACAGAGGTCAGGGCACTGTGGGCGCTGATATCACAAACTTTCCTGTAGTTCAGGAGCTTTCTATTGTAACATGTAAAAAATGACTTCAAATTAAGCGAACTCCTAATGTAGGCAGTCAAAGTCAAAATAAGCTTTATTCGATTTAAAAAAAAAAATCATAAATGCATAAGTACACAGAATACAACCCATAAAAAGTTAAAAGACAAATATACATAATAAATCTGCAAATAATTATTCAGTATAAAAAGCATCATCAAATAGCAAGGTCAGATGTGCAAGTATTTCTTTTGGTTGATCACAGACCTTAAATGAGAAGGCATAACACAACAAATGAGGGGCGTAGACAATAGCTGTAAAAACAAATATGCAGGTGGACATTGGGAAAATTTATATTCACATAAACACTATAGTAAAATATGCTTTCTCAAGGTAGAATACAATTTGCAAAACAGGACAGTGTGCATTGTACTTTGTTCTGACACATAGTCACAAGGGCATTTGACAAGCGTCACAGACCAATCATTAACAATAGGAAAAGTTACCAAACAATGAAATACATCCAGCCTAAATCTGATTAAAAGAACTAGTGTTCTGCACAAAATTAAGATATGGCTGTATGTCATAGGTTCCCAGCATCATTTGATTGCTGAGGCCACTGGGTTTTGTAAGTTCTGAGCTCAACCTGAGGTCCTCAAACAAAAGACAAACAAACCTGTTTCAAAACTTTTCTGCTATTTGGCATGAATCAGGAGAGTTAAAATACTTTGGGTGACTCAAGTCGGTACAAAGATTTTTAACAAAATTCAACCAGGGGATTTGTAAAAAAAAGAGGATAATTTAAAACAATCCTCAATGATCTCGAGATTAAAAGTAGTGGCCTCTGAGGTCCAAATTGTATGCAAACTGTGAATTGGCTGAGATCTAGCAGGATCAGTTAACACGCATTGGAAAAGCCAATAGGTCTCACCTATACAAGAGTCATTGGCTCTGACAATGTGTTTTGCCATGTTGTACACAGGTTTGGCTGCTGTTTAGCATGACCTAAAGGTAATGGCATGGAGTGTCAGAATGGAGTGGGGGAGTAAAGTGTTGTAGAGTTGATTTGTTGGAGTGTCATAGAGTGGAGTAGGGAGACTAGAGTGTCATAGAGTTGAGTAGAGGGGAATAGAGTTCAGTTCTTTAGTGGCAGAGAGTGTCATAGAATGGAGTGGGCAGAATAGGGTGGAGTGGGTTGGAGTGAATTGAGGTAATGGTGTGGATTGGATTGGAGTAGAGTGGGATGATTTGGATTGAGTAGAGTGGGGTGGATTGAGTTGAGTAGGGTGAATTGGTGTAGGATGGATTGGATTGGAGTAAGATGATTAAAATGGGGTGAAGTGTATTGAATTAGAGTGGATTTGGGTGGGGTGGATTGGAGTGGATTGGATAAGAATGAGGAGGATTGGATTCACTAGATTGGAGTGGGGTGAATTGGACTGGAGTGGGTGGATTGGATTGGAGTGGGATGGAATTGATTGAATTGGAGTGGGGTGGATTGGATTGGATTGGTGTGGGATAGATTGGATTGGAGTGGGGTGGATTGGATTGGATTGGATTGGTGTGGGATGGATTGTATTGGATTGGAGTGGGGTGTATTGGATTGGATTGGAGTGGGGTGGATTGGATTAGAGTGAGGTGGATTGGAGTATGGTGGGCTGGTTGGAGATTGGAATGGGGTGGACTGAACTGGGATGGGGTGGATGATTTGGATTGGTATAGGGTGGGGTGGAATGGAGTACAGTGTGGTGGATTGGAGTGAGTGGGGTGGGTTAGAGTGCAGTGGGGTGGGGTGGATTGGATTGGAGTGTGGTGGATTGAAATGGGGTGTGGTGGGCTGTAATGGGATGGATTGGAGTAGGTTGGAGTGGATTGTATGGCATTGGAGTGGGGTGGATTGGATTGGAGTGGGGTGAACTGAACTGGGATGGGGTGGGGTAGGGTGGATTGCGGTGTGGCAGGGTGGATTTGAGAGGATTGTATTGGTGGGGGTGGATTGGAGTGGGGTGGATTGGGGTTGAGTAGGCTGGATGGGTTGGATTGGAGTGTGATGAACTGAACTGGGATGGGGTACGGTGTAGTGAACTAAGGTAGAGTGGAGTGGATAGGGGTAGAGAGTGGTGGGATGATTGGAGTAGAGTGGGGTGGATTGGAGTGTGGTGGATTGGGATGGGGTGGGTTGGATTGGGGTGTGGTGGATTTGGGTGGGGTCGGCTGGAAGGGGTGGATAGGAGTAGAGTGGGGTGGATTGGTGTGGGGTGAATTGGATTGGACAGGGGTGAACTTTGGTGGGATGGACCAAACTGAGGTGGATTGGATTGAGGTGGATCAGACTTGGGTGGATCAGATTGGACTGGAGTGGGTTGGAATGAGTTGAGTGGATTGAGTGTGGTGGATTGGACTGAGTGTGGTGGATTGAACTGGAGTGGGGGTGGGGTGGGTGGATTTGGGTGGGGTGGATTGGAGAGGAGTGGGATGGACTGGAGTGGACTGGGGTGGACTGGAGTGGAGTGGGGTCAATTGGATTTGAGTGGGGTCAATTGGATTTGAGTGGAGTGGCCTGATCTGGAGTGGGGTGGATTTGATTGGTGTGGTAGATTAATGTGGTTTGAAGTGTAATGGATTTGACTGGAGTAGGGTGGATTAATGTGGACTGGATTGAACTGGAGTGGGTTGGATTAAAGTGGATTGTATTGGAGTGGGTTGGTTTGGGATGGTGTGGGTAGATTGGATTGGAGTGAGGTGGATTGGGTAGCAGTGGACTTGATTGGAGTGATGTGGATTGAAGTGGATGCATTGGGTTGGATTGGAGTTGAGTGGGTTGGGTTGGGCTGGAGTAGGGGGTTAGAATGGAGTGGGATGGGATGGAGTGGGGTGGGATGGACTGGAGTGTGGTTGAATAGATTGGGTGGGGTGCAGTGGATTGGAATGGGTTGGTCTTAAGTGGGCTAGATTGGACTGGAGTGGGGTGGATTAGACTGAATTGGATTGGTGTGAGGTGTATTGGACTGGGCTGGATTGAAGTGGATTGGATTGGCGTCGGGTGAATTGAATTGGTGTGAGGTGGGCTTGATTGTAGTTCGGTGGACTGTGGTGGATTGGAGTGGGTGAATTGGGATTGGGTGGAGTGGATTGCATTGAATTGGATTGGATTGGGGTGAGGTGGATTGGAGTGGATTGGATTGGATTGGATTGGAGGGCAAATTGGAGAGCGACAGATTGTTTTGGATTGGAGTTAGTTGTTTGGGATTGGAGTAGGGCAGTGTGGGGTGGAGCAGGTTGTTTTTTATTTAAATGGTGCTGATTGGAGTGGAGCAGATTCAAATGGATTGGAGTGGCCAATTTTTTTGGATTGGAGTAGGGCACATTATTTTGGATCAGAGTGTGTCAGACTGTTTTGCATTGCAGTGGTGCACATTGAAGTGGGGCAGACTGTATTAGGGTGGATTGGAGTGGGGTGGATTGGATTGGTGTGGGGTGGATTGGATGGGAGTGGGGTGGATTGGAGTGGAGTGAGGCACATTGTTTTGGATTGGAGTGGGACAGATTGGAGTGGGGCAGCAGACCCGCCAACCTTAAGAAAGAATTTACTATCTGAGGAAGGAGGCGTGGCCTTGGAGGGGCAGGCTGTGTGCCTAGAACTACCTAGGAGGCACTTCTGGGCCCTCCCCACCAAAGCCACCCATCCTAAAAACAGGTCTGTTGAGGCTGGTACCAATGTTTTGGGGTGTTTTCACACACAATAGGGGGGGGGTCAGATTTTAAAAGCCTCCAAAAACAAAAAAATAACGAGCTGGAAATCCACTCTTTGCAGTGGTTTACAGCTTGTTTTCCCTGCCACCATGTGTTATCAGCTCCTCGCCAGTGAACACGTGAACGGAACTGATTTTGTGTGACACACAGTAGAGTGTAGCAGATAGGAGTCTTGCACATTGTTATGAATTAGAGTGGGACATATTGTTGTAGACTGGAGTGGGTCACATTGGAGTGAGGCAGACTGTTTGGATTGGAGTTGGGCAGATTGTTTTGGAATGGTGCAGATTGTTTTGGATTGGAGTGGGGCGAACTGGAGTGGGGCAGATTAGATTGGGGTGGGTTGGGAGGGTTGGAGTGGGGTGAGTGGGGTGGATTGGTGTGGGGTGGATTGAAGTGTACTGCACAACAGGGGGGGCTCCTCCACTTAGGTGGAGGAGCTTCACCTTGTTGCTTTCAAGCAGCAGGGGAAAGGAAAATAAAATGATAATAACTAGGTGTTATTATCATTTTATTTTTCCTGGAGCCAGGTTGGGGCAGAGTGGGACTGGGCTGGAGGGGGAGTTTTATTGCAACTTTGCATTACTCCAGCTGGCTGTTTTGAAAAGCCGGGAGGAGAAAGTGCACAGGCCTTCACTCCCACTGTGAGCACTGAAGCAGGGCGCTCACACCAATACACAACGCTGCTGTCATGCTGGTGACAGCAGTGTCGCGATTGGCTGGGAGCTTGTGTGCTGCCGGGAAGAGGACAGAAGAGACACAAATGCATCTCTAGAAAAAAGAGGTGTTTTTTTTTTTTTTTTTTTTTGTTATTCTAATCCCCCCACCCCACCACCCCCATTCAGTGGCTCCCGCCACTGCTGCACAATTATGCGTTAAAGCATCATTTTGGAAATGACAAGTAATAAAGAAACAATGTTGCTTTGCAGTATTTAGAACAAGATAATCTTTGTCTTTTGAGATCAGCGTCCATGAGCAAAAACAAAAGTAAAAACATGAGGGCAAAGTGAGAAAAGGTGGCTGGGCAAAATAAAAGAAAGTTAGCTATAAAAAAGAAAACTTTGCAAATTTGTTTGTCCTACTGGGCACGATTTTTCCAGTCACAAACCTTTTGTTTGCAGGACACTAGAAGTTAAAAAAAACAAAATAATACCTCAATCACGACAAGAGCAGCAGAAGGGCATTGATTAAGTTGAATCAAACAGTGCTTGATCCCTGCTCCACACAGATGAACGGAAATTATGTTTGGACTGAAATGATGAATTGCAAGGCTGTAAAGAAGAGTGCCACGAAAGCCAACAAATTGTAAGTGGCAGGCGGGCTTCAAGCCCTTTACTATACACAACAGAGTCTTGCAAGCGATACGCACGCACTAGCACATGCACTCGCAGGCTCGGCACTTAAAAGGGCACACCTAGTTCTGAATGGCAGATTACCGAAGAGCAGATCTGGGGCACTGACAAGAGGTTCCAGAGGAAGGGATTTTCTACAATTTGCAGAGGTTGGAATCTGCTGTACCCCTAAATGCCAGCCCCATATAAGGCAGTCGAAAAGCATTTGACCTTATATATGGTTAGCTTTACTTTAAATGGATTCTTACCTAATGTAGTTGCAAAGTTGGAGAGAGATGTTATGGCCTTCAGAAAATAAGGTTTTTGGGTGTTATCGCCGGTTTCCAGGAAACATATATATCTAACAATATACCCAGATATTGAAAAGATAAAGTGAAACTAATCTTGGTGCACCCAGTCACAATATCTTAACATTTCCCATGCATTTCATTATAAAAGTGTGGGATAAACTGACTGAGAGCCCTAAGTCTTCCATGCAATCAACAAAACAGAAAAGCAGATGCTGCAAAGCCAGAGGTTGAGGTACTTTTTTTTAGGTCCAAGCCTACCAGACAGCACAGATGTCTGGTTTGATAAAGACATCTTAGGTGCATTCAGAAAGCTTCCCTGGGAATGCATTCTGCCCATTGCTTACCATTGGCTTTGCAGTTTCTAACTCACATTTGCTTGCTGTCCAATTGCTGGCTTTATTTGTTACAGGCTGCCCAGCTTGACTTTGGCCCTCGTGAAGAAAACTCCTTATTTACTGTATCCTTCCTAGTGCTCCTTTTCTGTGAGCAGGCCTTTAAAGCTTGTTCTTATCTTATCACATTTGCTGTGCATTCAAAGACAGATGTCAAATGTCAAGCTCTGCCTTCCAATGGGGCTTGGGGTTTACTTTTCTTTCTCTGACTTCAAAGTGAGAGGATTTATGTGACAATTTTGCTGTGAAAGGCTTTTTTCTAGCGCACATCAAAGTTTAAATGGCTGTAATGAACTGTGCAGACATTTAAAAATATACCAGAATTAGGAAAGCTCAAATAAAGCACATTGTTAGTCATTCTGAAGTGTGGTGAAAACAAATATTTTGTACGATCAAAACAATCAATACACTAGGTGATGATATTTCCATATGTGTGTGTGAGTGTGTGCGCGGTATATCTTTATCAGTAAACTGTATGTCTATGAAAATTAATGGTCATTTCAATTGAAAATGTGTTGTCTGCAATGGCAGTGTGCTACCACACAATGCATACTCCACAACGTCTACTTTGCACCACTCCACTCTATGCCACTGCACTCAATGCCACTTCACTCTATGCCTCTGTAGTCTACTGTGCACTGCTTTACTTTATGCCAATGCACTCTACACCTCTCTGCACCACTGCTCTCTAAACCACTCCAGTCTAGCCTACCCCTCTCGACCTTTCTATACTCTGCTCCCTTCCAGTCCTCTCCACTATACTCTGCAAAACTCTACTCTACGCCACTCCAGGACACACTACTCTGCAATACAACCTTTTCTTTTTCATTGAGCCTTCCATGAGAATGCATTTGTTTTTCAACTGTCTCTCTTGTGTACTTCTCTTTGCTCCTCCACCACACACCATGTTGCTTTCACCTGTGTGATTCTCCCCATTCCTCTTCGTGTGGTGATTGCCATTGTGTGCTCCTCCCCACATTGCTATGTTGGTTATGTTCTTTTCCCCGGTCCAGATTCCGCTCTCTCACCTGTGTGCTTCTGTTCTCCTGTGCTCCATGTTGCTGTCTCTCACCCATTTTGTGAAATTTTCCCACCACTCATCTTGTTAGTTCTAACCCCATCCTCTGGGATCCCTCCCCACTCTAGCGCCCTCCATTGTGTTTCCATCCCCGCTCTCCTTGAAGCTTCCTTCCACCCACTTTTTCAAAAAATAATCTTTGACACTACATTTTTTTACATGGATCAGTAAATAAAAAGAAAAAAACTGTGCATTTTGTAGGCATGTGCATTTGTAGTTCATGCTCCTACAAAATTACACGGCCACTATGGCAGCATCATAGCACCTATTTTATTGGTTTCCTCTTTAGCCATGCAGCGCAACATAGCTCAAACCAATTGGTAAAGTCTATAATTCTCAAAGGTGAGACCCATTAGCTGGATGAGTGGTTACCTTCTTCCCAGCTGCAATATCAGTTAACAGCCCAAGGTACATTACAAAAAGTATTCTTCTGGTCGGCCTTCTGGTGCCAGACTATACTTGCTGAGGACCAAAGGAAACATTAGGTGCTTGTAACGCCATCCAAGCCGGCAGGGCCACCGGGTGCTGACTTTGGGAGGGGTCGCCATGTTTGGAAATATATGATAGTTTTAAAAAACCCTACTGCAATGTTCTTTGCCTCCAACTTTTTTCAAGCAACAATAAAAATCTCAAGATAACTCTGGTGATTAATGTTCTGCTTGGAGAGAGTTCAGAGTTTTCTCTAGTGGAAGTTTTGAGGTAGCACAGAGGGTTAATATGCCTCCTGCAAAGAACACGTGTCATGCAGATCACAAAGTGCATATAACTTTTCTTATACACTGATTTACTCACTTAGGATTCATTGTCTCTGTGTAATGTGTGTACAATGTAAACTGCTCTGACACCCTACACTGAAGTGAGTGGTGCTACAAACTAATTAAATGCATCTGAGAGAGAGTGGTTATGGAGACTTGAGGGGCCCTGTTAAGGAGTGATAGTGAGGGAATCCATGGTGGAGGTGGTCATTGGGAACGCCAACAAACATTGTTGCACAGGGAGCACCCAGCGCTAAGGCCGACCCTCCAAGTAGGGTTCATGGCTCTCAAAAACTGCTTCCACCAGTCAGCAACAGCATGTTTCAATGACTCCAGGGTAGTCTACAAGATGTAATCCCTTTCAGAAAAGAGCTGTGCTTGCCTTGAATGAAGGGGTACATACAATGGCTGCTTCTTACTCATCTGGATGAGGTTCTCAATTTTGTGTTCCAGTGCCCAAATACAACAAGACCCCAAAGCAGGTTGCACAAGGTGTTTTCCTGCTGAGTAATTTTCAAACGTCTTCTGGTACTACGCTGCTTGCTCCTAAAGATATGGGTACCTGCAGAGCTTCTTACTTCTCCAGGCAGGAAAAGGTAACCTGAAAATATAAGATGAAGAAGTTACTGGTTTAGAAAGTGGTTAAATAGATATGTTTTTAGGGTTTTTTATTATGTTTTTACAGACTTTTGCGGTCTGCTGTTTACAAACTTCAGAGGGGGTGTTCGACCCGCCCCACAGAAAGGTAGGGAAGTAACCAGATGAAAGTTAAATGTCATTATTTCATGTCTAATGAATTTACCAAAAATATTTTTTATCTCCTGTCATTTTTTGATAAGACAAATGGAAATTGGGGCTCCACCCAACACTCGGTAACAGCATTTTCCCAAAATACTAAGTTATAGTACACCAAAGTCTTCTGTAACTCAGTCACGCACTCTAAGATAGAGGTCCTCTTCACAAGTGGCACATTCAATTCTACTGAGCACTGACTCCTATTACCCCTCATTTCAGAATTCCAAGTTTTGCTGCAAACTTCAGAGTCCCACTTTTTAACCCAAGTAAATTTAAGTGGTCAGCCCTGCTTTAATTTGTCATGAGAAGAACGACCAGTAAATATTAAGAGATGCAGATTTTGGTGCAGTAAGCACCCAAATCCATCTTATGACTGGTTTAGGACAGGCAAAAATTGTGCTAGGTGATAATTATCACAGCCTTAAAAATCAAACACCCCCTTGTCAGATTTTATTGGGTGCAATAATAAAGTTCAGAGTGGTTTTGTTGGCTGTTTTTAAGTCTTTCCTATAGACAGTTTAACCAGTTGTTTTTGTGCTGCCTGTTGGTGGGTAGTTGTTAGACTTACGGTGTGATTTAGATCTTGGCGGATGGGTTACTCTGTCACAACCGCTGTAACGGAGTAACACCTCCGCCGAGGCCTGAATAAGGCCCTTAGTTTTTGAAGTGTTACAGCTTACATGGATTGAAACGGGTTCATATTTTCCTAGTAATGAGTGATCTGTAGTTTCACCCTGGTTTGGAGTAAATACCAGCATAACTGCTCTGTGCAGACAATATGCTTTGTGCTATGAGATAATGTCTGACAGCACCTTTACTTCTGTATTGTTTTTAAGCTTTCTGGTATAGAGCAAGTCAGCAGTTCTTTAAAAAAAGGTTTATCCTCTGGGCAGATTATTCATCCATCATGTAATAGGAGTGCTTAGTATGTTAATTATCGCCGCTGCCAAATGGAGAGACTGAGGAACAACCAGGCTGCCTTGCTTCCATTCCACCTCGACCCTCAGTCTTCCACTACCTTGCACTTCCCTAATCTCTGCCTCACTTATCCAAGTTCTTTTTCATCACTACTTTACCCCTCTGACACTAACTTTCTCTTCCTTCTTCTTTCCCCTCTTGTTCTGGGTCAAAGTCTGTTCATGCAAAATAAATTATGGAGCCCAACTTACTTTGACGGTTTCTCTGTAGTTTTTATAGAAAATTATTATAATTTGAACCAGATAGAGAGGCTAGGTCCACAGCTCTGGCATTCGGGAAGAGAGGGTAAACATCCCATCGGGGTTTGCCTAGCCATGTGGATGGCGTCATATAATTACTTCAGTAAAGCCTCCTTCGAGTTTGCGGGATTTGAATCTTTGGATAAACAAAGTATTCACGGGGCTACCTCCGGTTGGATGATATTGCGCGATAGAGGAAGAGAAGTGTGTCATTGCAGAGGCAACTTGGCACACTTCAGATGATGGCAGGTTTATTTTTGTTCTTTCTCAAAATGATAATTACAGCGGGTGCCAAGTAATCATGGTCTGGGATCTGCAGACTTACCTTATCACACACCGCCAAGTCACGTGTTCCTACATGACCGCTGCCAGAGCCTTAACTCTTTCAACCCCTCTCTCTCTTCAGTAGTATGCGGCTGAGTGACCGGAAAGCCGCTGAGATGACCTACAGTTCCCCCAGGCTGGCAGCATGTCCCTCATGCCAAAGCACCCAGCTCTATTCAACGTATTCGCCTTTAGGGGCGCAGCGTCAATTGGTGCAGCAGGTGCAGTGGCACTGGGACCCGGAGCGCTAAGGGACTCACAGAACCCTGCAGTATTTACTACTTTGACTCACACATTTGGATGCTAGGGTGCGGTCTCATTTACAGCAAGCTAAGTGTTACACCTTGTAAGAAGAACTAGAGCCTAAACCCTGTATGTGTCTCTGTTCAGCTCTGTTGTGCGCAGAAGAGCTCTTGAAAGCTTGAAAGAGAACTCAGGAATCTGTAATATCAAAGACATAACCCTCCACATAACCCTCTGCCAGACCCCCTCAGTTGATAAAAGCAACTGCTCCACTAACGTTGTATGCCAAGAATCTACATTAATGAGGATTTGGCTTTGTGTTCTTCATTTTTTACATTTAACTTTATACTTTCACTGACATCGCTTCCTCTGTCGTCACCGACGTCAAAGGTTGTGTAATATCACTTCCTGTGATGTCATCCAATATGCAAACCAATTATCACATTTAAAATATGTCATAATGGGACAGCTCTGACAATTATAAATGCAAATATGAGGTCACGGTATTGTGTTGTACCAGATGCCATATTGGAAGTCGCTATGCATCTCCCTAACGTGTTGCTAATTTGTCAATTATGCTACACTCTACACTGCAGTCTATTGTCGAATTTGTGACACTTCTGGTAGAATCTGTGGTGGCAATCTTTCTAGATGCATTTTATTTTAATGAATACTTCAACTCAATGGATTGCTGATTGAAGGTTCAAGTCCCCATCAGCCCCCTGACTCTATGCTGTTGCTAGACTACCCCAGCAGAGAGTAAGTGCACTATTCTCAGCGAGATGGCTCTGCTAGCAAGTAGTTGTATCTAGGGCCGAACATTCCAGGTGCAGTAGCCAAGGGCCAACTTGATACTGATTTTTGGTGTCCAACAGACTCGATATGTTTCCCTGTGTAGGATCTTCATGCCACTACACTGACATCTGGACTATATGTTGTTGGGTGCTGCTCATCAAGGAGTGCTAGACTTTGTAGGGTCAGAGAAGTACACACAAAGTAGTACTCCTTTTATCCTAGATGACCATCATCCTCATGAACACGCAGTGATTGAGGCTGTTGATCAATACTCATGGAATACATGCCGTTTTACCTGCCCCCTAGTAGGGAGACTTCCTACCAGCTCTCCCTATGCAAAACTAAGTAATGTTTTATTGATGGAACCCTCTAATTGCAACACAGTATATCTGGTATGTTTGATTAGGGGTTGGGTACATGAGCAATGGGTTCTCTTCAAGGGAATCTCCCCTATATGTCTGTCACACTTAATTTTTCTTTTAGTATTCCATACAGTTTTATGACAGTTTGTGCCGCTTTGCACCCCCATCCACTGAAGAAACAATTGTAAAGCCAAATGTTTATGTCAAGCTTGAAATCACCTAAATGTCAACGGAGCAGGATTAACTCTTTTGTGTCAGTTCCAGGTGGTCAGTCTGTGGCCTCAAAGGTTTCAACACATGACCTGTGCAAATGGAAATGGCTAAATCCATTCACCTACACAAAACATACATTGCATTATGTGCCATATATCTTCACAGTGCATTCTTTCATTACTATACTGCCAGGTCGTTGCGCTCTGATGATGCAAATTGTATGGTCCCTCCTAAGTACTAGCATACATGAATTGGAGGCAGAGCTTTTACAGTTCAGACTTCTTGCTTGTGGATTAACCTGCTGCTTTCCCTATGGTCCTTCCCAGATTTTATGCGGTTTTGAAATCATTTAAAAGTTGTCTCTACACTCTTTAAGTTATTAAGGAGCTAGCTTACTACATGTGACGGCCTTGTCAGTGCCAGGATGCCTTTGAGGTAAAAGTTTGCGCTTAATACATTTTAAAAAACAATAGTTGCTGGAGAACCAATTGCCCCTGCTTGGTCAGAGGATATTCTAACTCTAATCTACAAAATACAATGGGCATTATGGGATACTCGCTTTCTCCAAGGACACTTGATAGATACTTGCCCTAGTGCTGTACAACATCTTCAAGGAGATGCGGTCTTGGTGTTCCTGCAAAATGTTGGCTATAATTGTTAATCTAATTTGAGTGGTCACTTCTCATGGTGCCTGCTGCCACCCATTCTGCTTATTCTGAGTTTGCCTTAGAAGCTTGGAGGAGGTCAGCACACCTCTGTAAAAACTGATACCAGAGCCAGGACACTTTTTATGTCTCCCCTGAAAGCACAGTTAATGACTTACAAGACTGAGGGAAATCTTTGCTGACACTGCACTGTGAGTATATAGAAAAATAGAGTACCTTTTGTAGAGAACCTGCATTAACTCAGCTGAAAGCACCAATGTAGCTATCCAGTGTGCTTGGTCAGAAACTGCTGAAACTGGAAGCCAGCTACTTCTGTGCAGCCTGACAAAGATCATGGCCCGAGTAACTGTATTCACCATTATATTTTATGCATTATATTACATGGCAATTATATTGCATGTGCTACATCGCCAAGTTCAATCTGAAGCTTACAACCCAATAACTGGAAACAACCGAAACAGCAAACTGCTTTCGATATGTAGGTTAACTAAGAAAGGCTGCGCTGTGGTTCGTCAGAGCATTTTAGTTCTGTAATTTCATATCCAACATTTATGGCCCACAATAATGCACAGACCATAATTCTCAGCAGCCAGCAGTCATTTGTCATTTATACCTCTTACATTCACAAAAGACATATCAGAAACAA
The DNA here is from genome assembly GCF_031143425.1 of Pleurodeles waltl. Lineage (NCBI taxonomy): Eukaryota > Metazoa > Chordata > Amphibia > Caudata > Salamandridae > Pleurodeles > Pleurodeles waltl. Next base: position 567,084,743 of record NC_090450.1, read on the forward strand.
GGATCCTCCATCACCAGTACTGTAGAGCTGAAAAAACAGATATCACCAAATAAGCAGGCATGGAATAAGTGAGGAGGACTGTCAATCCCTGCTAAACAATTTGAAGGACTTTAATCTGCTCAACCACTATAGGTCCCAAATAAATACACCCTTTGACCAATTCTTTACTTTTCACAATAACACAACGATGTGGGATGACAGTAAAAATGCCCATCCCAGCAGATCTCTCCACATCTTTCTCCCTCCATCCATATCGACTCCGGGCCACAGCTATACACAAAATCTCATATTGGACAACCCAGTGTAATAACCAGCTAAGCAAATTATAAACATACATACCATACAGGGACCTGCAGAACTGCTCAAAGCTGCCAACATATTGAAAACCATAAAGCTGCTCAACTGTCTCTCACACATAATCCACCACTATGCTATATGCTGCATCCGGTAACACGAAACTCACTCATGACATGGAAACACTTCTCACATAGGATCACAAAATAAAGACAGCACCCTTTCAACTACACATCCTACATGGCATAGCTTGGTACATGTAGGTAAGTGCTCCAGTGTACCACATAGGGGTAGTAAGCAGTACAGAAATGTTGCAATATAATACAATACAATACTGTATAATACAACACCATTACATCATAAAGCAAGTGTAGGTACATATGATAGATTATTATAATAGTTAAAAGGGTTGGGTAGACAATGTTAAGTTAATGTTAAGGTAATAAAAATGTTAAGGTAACAAAAATAATAATGATGTTGCACAAGCAAGCGATGTACTGGATGTGATATAATTGTAAGCCGATGTAATAGACCATGATATAGTGTCAAACAACCCTTAGTAATGTGTGGCGTGTGGAGAGATTAAAGACACCAGTGGGTGAGTGGTAGGTAACTTCCGGTTGCCTGAGGCCTCGCTTCCCTGCACCAGGTACATTTTACCAATTATGTGTTTAAGGGGTCTGTGAACATCCATACCTGCAACCGTTACACAGTCTTCTCAATTCGTGGTGTCGATCCTGTGCATAGTAGCTGCCACACCTTCACAAAGCCTTCAATCAGATCTAAGGTGACATGAGAGAGAGCCCCCATCCAGACACTACTCCCCAGCAAGTAGACGGCAACCTTGAGAGCTGTGGCTTTCCAAGCGATGTGCTGTAATTGTGTCTCAGGGTCTGTGACCAGAACAAAAGGAGAGTAAGAAATTTAGGCATAGCTGCAAAGCACATTCCGGGCCAGGGTACCACAGTCGCATACAGAGCCCCCAGTTTACTAGCACCAAGTAAGAACAAACTGTGCCTGACATATTCTCATATGTGCTTTGTCTAAAATTGAAATCTCCCATTAAAAGGACATTTTTCCTATGACCACGCTCAGAGTATTTTGAGAAAAAGACGAAGGTGCATAGTATCCATAGAGTCTTATTTAGGACAATTAGCTATGCAGTTAAATTTCCAAGTTACTAAGCCTTTTTTATTAACATGAGTGAAATCGATTCTTATAAGAAATAAAACTGCATGAGTACTATGGACCCAATTAGAGTTTGATGGACAGATAATTCGTACAAACGCGACGGATAGCCTGTATGCCTTAGTACAAGTGCCAAAGGTTATGATGCACGTGTAATATGACGGACAGAATATCCATCATGTTTGTGACAGAGTAACCCATCCGCCAATCTATTAATCTGGCCCTACATTTATTGTGAGTGTGACAAGCACTATCTGAACCTAATTGTTCTGCCCCACATCACTCTCCAAGATTTAGAGCCTGATTTAGAGTTTGGCAGACAGGTTACTCCTTCACCAACGTGACAGATAGCCTGTCCATCATATTACGATTGCCATAAGATATAATGGAATCATAATATGACAGACAGGATAGCCATCATGTTTGTGACAGAATAACCCCACCCACCATACTCTAAATCAGGCCCTTGGTATTGAATGTTCAACCTCACTGCCCCCTGAAAGTCAAAAACTACAGAAGTGGTACCTGACAACTCAGTGAGCTTGCCGTGGTACCTTATTACTGTTGTTCCAGTGCCAACAGCAACTCTTGTGACAAGGATTTCCTAGCTGTCATTGACTTCCATAGCTGCTGAAGGTTTACCCTAACTCCTGGCCTGATGAAAAACATAGGACAGATATAAGCAAAAAATAAATATTTCTTAGAAAGGCAAAGATGTAATATGCCACAAGTTGTCAGTGAAAAGGAAAATATTTGGTTGTGGAAATCTGTTACTAAAGGTCTAGAAGAGAAGAATAAAAAGTGCAGATGGAGGTTTGCTAAAGTAGCCGGGATATTCACACCAGGGCAGTGTTTAGGAAGGCAAGCTATGGGGAGACTCTCAGGTGATGAGGCAACATAATGAAATTATGTCCTTGACTGGAAAACTGAAACCACCTGTAGGCTCTGGGCAGAACAGCTTGTAAAATATGGCTCTCAAAGAGTACCTATAAATAGACACAAAAGAAAACCTTGGTATTGGTAGTGCAGAAACCGTAATGAATCCTTCCATCTATTTAATTGCCTCGTCTATTTACAAAAATGATTGTCATGAAGCCATGATTGTATCTAGAAAAAGTAATTCATAGAGTGTGATTTGGGAAATACTCCTTTACCATCCAGTAACCATCACTAAATGGAGCGAGAACAATGACTAATGCCAGGGGTTGGGCCAGGACACTGTTGGTGTGGATCCATCACAGTGCCATGTCCCCTGGGGACCCTTATCTATCAGGTGAGGGCGTGCTTGCAATAGCTCATGTGCTGATTTGTGATTCTGAGAATGGTGGGTTGTCAGCCTGTAGATACACACTCCATGCATGGGGACCAAGGCTGTCACACCAAAAGCGAGATTTACCCAAGTGAAGGGGTTACCTGCCAAACCTGTACACTACTACTAAAGAAGTGTAAAAGAGATAAACTTTCTCTTTTTATGTATAACCCTTATCCACTCTAATAATGGCATGCTTAATCATCGGGTTCACCTTGACTCTTAAAGGTCAGGGTGGGCTCCACCATCTTCCAGGGAGCCCTTGAAGAAAACTAACTAGGGAATCCTCATCCACTCGCAAGGTATCCCTTTATTAATGGGTGGATGGCAAAGATTAAAAATTATAAAATAGTTGGGGTTTTAGGACATAATGGTCCTATGTCCCCATGTTCACCAATTTCACCAACATATTTCAGCCCTACACTAATGGCCTCTATAGGTCCTGGGTTTTCTTCAGGGTAGGTTCAAAATTATAGCAATCCTGCAGCAATGTGGTTTACGTGTTCTTGTGCAGCATGCAAGGTGATCCAAGCATGCAAGGGCAGTATAATACTTGCCACTCCTAGTTTTCATCTGCAAATACAAAATTTACATGGCAAAAACAGACATGCCAGTTTCCAAATAATGTGACACATACATCTCCCTATCATGTATGATAATCACATGCTACATATTGTGAGCAAATATTTAATTCAATGGTGTAATTTCCACTTTACACATGCATCTCCAAGAGGTGTGTCACAGCAAAATGTTTGATTATCACACCTCTGCAAAACACCTATTGGCCCACCTCACCTTCATGTAAAAAGTGAGAATAGATTCAGGCAAATTGCTCAGAGTGGGGTTTTTGCACTCCACATGCACCGCCACGTTGGACTCCCCTCCTAGCGGTTGTGGAATACATTCACATACAAATAGCAATAACCATTGTTTGTAATTCATAATGCGCTATATCTTCACTCACCCAGTATGTAGGACACTCTAACCCCACTTGGGCGGGAGGGGGTTGGACCTGTAGTCAAATCCTAGAAGGGCAATTGAAATTATTGGTAAGGGTTTAATATAGAGAGTTTATTTTTTTAAAACACTGAATGATACTGCAAGTTTAAGAAGAAGACAAAGGAGCCAAGCATTTTCATGAGACTTACTTCGTCAAGGATCCCTACCTTCTTAGTCACCTACTTGGCTTTGCTCTCCCCGGCTTGTGGCAGTCACACATCTGGGGGCGTAAGTTTTTATCCTCCAGAATCCAGCTGGTTTAGACCGGCCTTGTGAACCCCTGGCCAATTGTAGGAGAACCTGGTGAATGCACAACATCTGTGTTACCACTGTTATGGGGAGCGTTACGCTCCCAACTACAATGCGCCCTTAGAGCGCTGTGTAATCAACACACTGAAAACATCTATGCGGGGTTGATGCATTGATTACTGCGTGACTTTGAATCATGGGAGATTCAGTCTCTTCTGCCCGCATACCACAGAGGGGAAAAGGGTCATGATAGAATTGGTATTTCGAGCCCTCACCTTATATGCTGATACAAACTCCACTCTACTGCCACCTTAATTCTCGGGGGAAGGCCCTGTCGATGTTCTCATTACCATTAAGAAATCCACTAGATCAGACCACAACATTATGAGAATCTTTGAAGAATGTCCCTGGAATTGTTGGATGGCACTAGTTAAACCCCTCACTAAAATTTGCAGAGGCCCAATATACTATTATCACTGTAATGTTGAATGTTTGTTCATTTGTAACCTAGCACAGGGAGCAATCCTTTTATGAAAAAAGAAATAATAATAATAGGTGGGGTTTAAAAAAAAGGAACAAAGGGATGTGCAGTCTATTGAAAAATGGGTATAAAAGAGTCCCAAGTGTTTTTAGTACCTCCTATAACAGTAAACCGCCAAAAGCAAGAATGCGTCTCAAGAGGAACCAGACCACAAGCCTGTATCTATATTTAGTAGGAACTGTTATAGGATAGTCTCATGGTCTATCTCTCAGTTCATTTTAACCCATGGCTAATGATTCCTTGGGATTTTGTCTTTCAGTCCCTTTTTGTTTGTTTTCAATTTGTAGGCCCATCTCTGCTATATAGGAGTCTATTGTAGATCCCAACCTTAGGGATGAGTTTCTCAATAACTGACCACCACATATCTTTATCCCTATGATTGTTTTCAAGAAAATAGGTAATCAGTTTTGTTGATGTTTTTCTACACCTAATTATGCTCCTGTGCTCACTTTTAAGAAATTTGCCATTATCCCAATGTAGTGGAGGCCACAGTGACAGGTAATGGTGTATATTACATTGCTACTGTTGCAATTAGTATTCATGTCTGCTCCTAAGGTGTGGAGAAGCCAAGATCTATTGTTTTGGTTTGTGTGGTTAAGGGGCAGACTGAGCAATTGCCACAGGGAAAATGTCCTGTGACTGGAGGAAGGTCCCACAAAGCTGTTTGTCATTGTGAAGTGATCTGCCACTTATTACTGTGCACCAGTCTGTCTCTTATACATCTGTTTCCCTTAAATGAAAAGAGTGGTTCGTCAAAAGTCAGCTGGTTGGAAGTCAGGATGTGCCAATGCTTATTCACAATCATATATATGATATTAGATGACGATTTGTAAGCACTCACAAAAATAAGGGAATTGTTGTCCTGCTTGATATTCGTTTCAAGGAGGGCACCTCTAGGAATATTTGTGCCCTCTTCTGTGCCTTAGCAAGGATCCATTCCGGATTCCATTCTCCTTCAGCTTCTTAGTGAGCTTTCTTGCTTTGTTCTTAAAATTCTGGATTTCTGCAAATTCTCTCCTGATCCGTAGGAAGTGGCCCACCCCCAAGGTCTCTCTGAGCGCTTGGGGATGGGTACTATTTAAGTCCAGCAGACTGTTCCTATTTGTAGGCTTGGTATACAAACAGCTGATGAGCTTTCCATCTTTTGCCATGATAGTGACGTCAAGAAAAGAAACCCCGGTTCTATTTGTTGGCATAGTGAAGCTCAGAAATGGGTTCCTTCCATTTTGACAGACATTAAATAGTTCAGTGGTGATTTTGTCTCCAAGCCAGATGACCAAAATGCCATTGATGTATCTCTTCCAGAACCATATTTGTTAAAAAAAATGGGTTGGTAGTCCATATGTTCTCTTCTTCAAACCAACTGATGTAAAGGCAGGCTATACTCTGCCTGAAGGTACTTCCCATGGAAGTCCTATGGGGTTGTAAAAAGATTTGATCTTCAAAGGCAAAGAAATTCTCAATCAAAGCCAATTCTGCAAATGTTATTATCCATTGGACTGGAGCAGCCCATGGCCACTCTTGAGCTAGCAGAAGGTTGGTAATCACCCGTAGGTTTTCCCCTTGTGGAATGCTAGTATAGAGCACCTCTACATTGAGGCACACTAAAGTTTCTGATTTTTTCATAAAAGGATTGCTCCCTGTGCTAGGTTAAAAATGAACAAACATTCAACATTACAGTGATAACAGTTTATTGGGCCACTGTGAATTTTACGGGGGGCCTAACTTTGTGAGGAGTTTAAATAGTGTAATCCAACACTTCCAGGGGCATCCTTTGAAGATTCTCATAATGTTATGGTCTGATCTAGTGGATTTTTTTATTGGCAGTGAGAACATCAACGGGGCCTTTGCCTCAAAAATATAGGTGGCAGTAGAGTGAAGTCTGCATGTGTGCTCGTTGATTACACAGTGACCTCAGGGCGCATTGTAGTCAGGAGCGTAACGCTCCCATAACAGCGGTAAGACAACTGCTGTGCGTTCACCGGGTTCTCCTCCGATTGGCCAGGAGTTCACAAAGCTGGTCTAAACGAGCTGAAGTCTGGAGGATAAAAACATACTCCCCCAGGTATTTGATTGACACAAGTCGGGGAGAGCAGAGCCTAGTTGGTGACTAAGAGGGTAGGGGCCCTTGATGAAGTAAGTCTCATGAAAATGCTTGGCTCTTTTCTCTTCTTCTTAAACTTGCAGTATCATTCAATGGTTTTAAAAATAAATTCTCTACATTAAACCTTTAATAATGTGTTCAATTGCTCTTTTGGATGTGACTACAGGGCCAACCCCCCACCCGCCCCCATGGGTCTAGAGTGTCCACATCCTGGGTGGGTGAAGATATGGCGCATTATGATTTACAAAGGATAGTCATTGCTGTTTGTATGTGAATGTTTTCCGCAACCCACATGAGGGGAGTCCAAAGTGGTGGTGAGTGTGTAGTGCAGACATCCCAATCCGAGGAATTTGTGTTTTGGCCTGTATCGGTTCTAACTTCTTACATGAAGGTGAGGTGGGACAATAGGTGTTTTGCACAAGTGTGATTCGACATAGTATTGTGGTTAAAAGCCTCTTGGAGTTCAGTGTGTAAAGTGGAAGTGACACCATTGAATGAAATACTTGCTCACAATATGTAGCATGTGGTTGCCACACACGATGAGGAGGTGTATATGTCACATTTTGAGAAGCCAGTAAATTGCATGTCAGTTTATGCCATGTAATTTTTAGGTTGAGCATAGCAGTGCGCAGGCTCTGCTTTTCTGACATGTTGGAGTCTATGGGGGTCATTCTGACCCTGGCGGTCCATGACCGCCATGGCGGAGGGCGGCGGAAGCACCGCCAACAGGCTGGCGGTGCTTCCTGGGCGATTCTGACCGCTGCAGTAAAGCCGCGGTCAGAAAAGGGGAGCCGGCGGTTTCCCGCCGGTTTCCCGCTGGCCCAGGGAATCCGCCATGGCGGCGCTGCTTGCAGCACCGCCATGGGGATTCCGACCACCTTCCCGCCAGCCTGTTTCTGGCGGTGTCCACCGCCAGAACCAGGATGGCGGGAACGGGTGCCGTGGGGCCCCCTAACAGGGCCCCACAAAGATTTTCACTGTCTGCTTTGCAGACAGTGAAAATCGCGACGGGTGCCACTGCACCCGTCGCACCCCTGCAACTCCGCCGGCTCCATTCCGAGCCGGCTTCATTGTTGAAGGGGCTTTCCCGCTGGGCCGGCCGGCGGTCTTCTGGTGGTCGCCCGCCGGCCCAGCGGGAAAGCCGGAATGGCCGCCGCGGTCTTTTGACCGCGGAGCGGTCTTTCGGCGGGAACCGCTTGGCGGGCGCCGACCGCCGCGGTCAGAATGACCACCTATGTGGGCTTTTAACCATGCACACCTTACGCCCATCACTTTCACTTGTTCGGGGGCTTGCCTTTCAAAAAACCTTTATCATCTTTGGTAAATGCTTTATGTTTGTCCCTCCTTGGGGCAGTTTTGTTACCTCCTTGGCCATTTGCCCTGTTACATTGATAATTACACATTTGCCAATATGTTTGACTGCGAGCAAACTTCTTTTTCCTTTTGGGTTTTTCCTTCGCGCTCACGCTCATGGTGGGCATGGCACTTTGAATCAGCTTGCTTTTGTCAACTGTTTTACTTTACATTTTCAATTTATGTGACAAGAAAAGTCCAGTTAGGAATTTACAACTCTAAGTGCTCTAACTCAAGCAAACGCAAGACCCATTGCATTGCAAATGCTTGTTGTGTTTACAGGTGAAAACCAAGAGTCGCACGTATTATACTGCCCTTGCATGCTTGGAGTGACATTGCATGTTGCACAAGAAAACATAAAACACGTTGCTGGGGGAATGCTATAAATTTTAATCCACCCTGACAAAAGCCCAGGACCTATACAGGTCATTAGTGCAGGGCTGCAACATGTTGGTGAAATTGGTGAACTTAGAGTCATAGGACCATTAAGTGCTAAAACCTTGACTGTTTTATAGTTTAAAATATTTCCCATCCACCCCCATTATTAAAGGGATATCTTGGGAGCCAATGAGGGATTTTTATCTCAAAGTTACATCCTCTAGTTAGTTTTCTTCAAAGAGCTCCCTGGAATACGGTTAAGCCCACCCTGACCGTTAGGAGTCAGAGTGAACTCAAAGATGAAGCATGCCACTATTAGAGTGTGTAAGGGTTTTATATAAAAAGAGAATGTTTTTCTCTTTTACCCTCCTTTAGGAGTAGGGTACAGGTGTGCCAGGTAACCCCTCCCCTTGGGTAAATGCCTCTCGCTTTTGAGGAGTAATCTAGTGTTAGTAATAATTATATTTCTGGATATCCAAGGTTCCCATGCCTTCTTGTGTTTGCCCACACAACCCCTCCACTTATACATCTATTTCTCTGCATTACAGCAATACTTCATGCCTCTGGACCAAGTTGTCAAGGATGGCGGTTCCGCGGATCTCCAACACCTGGCAATTTCTTGCTTTGCCACACAACAGCCAAGATCTGCTGATGTTCTTTGATTGTGAGACTCAGTCCAGCCCTCCATAACCCCCAACAGTACCACCATAGGATCCAGAACATTTAGCATGAATAATATACTGCCAAGTACATCATACACTCTCTTCCAACAAGAGACAATGTATGGACACATCTAGATCATAAGATAGAATGTCCTTTCAGGTTTGCCGCAACATGTAGATTCTGAGCTGGTGCTATTCGCCATTCTCCATAGCCTATCCAGACTGTAGTATGTTCAATAGAAAGAATTAAACTGAATCATTTGCAGGTGGGTGCCATATTGGACTCTCCCACTCATCAACATTCCAGGCCCCCACAAAAAAACCTTTTAAGCAGTCCCTATGCTTCGTAGTGGGTCTGAGATAGTAGTAGGAGAACCCTTTATTACCTTGATATACCCTTATAAGCCACTGGGCCAAGCACCCATTTGGCTTCTAACGAGTTATAACCCGGTACCTCCTCTAGGAGTCTCATATATGTACCTGATATGTGTCGTATCTGGAGATATCTGAAAAACTGTGACTTGTGTAACTGAAATTCTTCAGTTAACTGTTCCTAAAGGACAGGATGTGGTCATAACCCCAAACATCTCTCAGTCTGGAGACCTCAACCAAGTCCCAAGCATAGAAACTCTCTAGCCGTGACACCTGATTGAGCCTGGTGCCCACCCAAAAAGGCATCTATCTGCTCAGTGAGTCTATTGAACCATTTGATGTGGGGCAGAGCTGCTCCTCATCATAGAAGCAGTATCTTTGTGACGTGAGGAAGTGGAGCCGGGAGTCACCCTCTATATAGTCGGTCTAGTGTCCCTCGTATTTCAAGGGTGGCCAACTGTAGCCTCCAGGAGGAGTCATTCTGGTTACCAAAAAGCCATTCTCCAATCAGTACTATCTGTGCCGCCCAATAGTATAGATGGAGGTAAAGGGCACCGAGACCACCCTCGTACATTGGAGGACTGCATTTAGTGTAAGATACAGAAGCGAGTTTGCCTACCCAAAAAATTGTGATTTGCACCTTTTGAGGTGCTAAATAAATCCCAACTTAAACAGAAGAGTGATGGGAGCACAGTGCCTCACATCACAGCACAGTTTGGTCCTTTGCATTGATGGAAATGCAGTACAAAGTTTGTGCTTACTTGAATATTAGCTGTAGTTTTTCAGCACAGTTGGTGCACATAGTGCTGTACATCTCTAGACACAAGTGTTTCTGGATCTTATCCTTCATCAGTAGAGATCAAAAAACGAATTTCATCCTGGATTGCTGAGAATGCTGCCATAGTCTTCTCAAGTCTCAGTACCTCTCACTGGGGCACAGGTGCAGCTCCAGAAGCTGGAGAGCATGTTGGCTCAAGGGAGCCATTTTAAACAGAGAGCGTTGGAAGCACACTGCCTCACATCACAGCGTAGTTTGCCCCTTTGCATTGTAGTAAATGCAATACAAAGTTTGAGCTTACTTGAATATTAGCTGACGTTTTTCACCAGGGTTGGTGCAGATAGTGCTGAACATCACTTGACACATGTCCTTCTGGATTTTATCCTTCATCAGTAGAGATCAAAAAACGAATGTCATCAGGGGTTGCTGAGTTTTTTATCTCTACTGATCAAGAATAAAATCCAGATGACTAGCACTATCTGCACCAACTCTGGTGAAAAACTACAGCTAATACTCATTCAAACATTGCACTACATTTACCACAATGCTAGGGGATAAACTGTGCTGTGAGGTAGTGTGCTTCCATCCTCTTTCTGTTTAAATCCCAACTTAAGCTGCTCAATTCCATTTAGAGATGGGTTTCTGCCATTAATAGGGAACACAAGCAACGACCCCCTTATAATATGGTACAGACTGTATTAAAGGTTCTGAGCACCCAGGAGATTCAAGGGCATGTTATGCTGCCCTTTTGGAGCATCATAGCTTTTGGATGCCAATACATCTTATCAAGGTCAGATCTCTGTGAGCTTCTTTTCTTCCAGCAGCTCCTCAAGCAATTCGTCTGAATTAACCCACTGTTCTACTCCTTAGGGACTACTTCAGAAATGCGCCTAGGTTGTCTAGACAGAAAGACACTTTCTATGCCATGTCTCCCTCCCCCAGAAGGACTGAAGTAGGGCATCTCATGCCCATGCTGGGTTGTTAGACACCTGAAATTTCCATATACACTATTTACAGTCTTTGATGGACAACTTCTCTTGTCTATAAAGCTCATGGGCTGTTATAGAGCTGGTGACAAGCTCTGCCACACTGAACAATAAAAATCACCAACCTTATAAAGATTCTGTGCAAGACGCTGTAAGCAAGAGAGGAAATAGGTTTGGAGAGGCAACAACACAACTAGGACCTTTACTCTTGATCTTTCTCTCCTAGAGGGTGGATCTGGAAATTTGGACAGCCCGACATCCTCAGAATCCATTGTCCCCAGTGGACAGTGGGTCACAATAAGTAGCATCCTGATTTCTTTAACTGTTGTTGTGAGCTGCTGAAGTCCAAAGGTGGTGGGCAAGGGGAAAAATAACCCTCAGTTAAAGATCTATTCTCATTTTCTGTTTCAAATGTAATGCACAAAGGGCATAAACGCAACAGCCATCAACATGCATAAGGATGGTTAGAATGGTTAGGATTTAATTATGTATATCACTCCCTGTATGGGACCATAAAATATGTTCAAGATTTGTTACAAGTTTCAAGACGTATATACTGAATGTGAAATGTTCTTCCACATACAAATATTTGTTGAATAAATATGGTATGAAATATTTATCTCTAACCAAGAACATTTCTCAGGCTGGTCTCACAAAGCACCCTTCTTCATTGTTCCAACAACGGCACTGTATGGAGCAAGGGTAGAGTCCAATCCACAGAATTGATCTTCCCACCTGGTTGCTCGAGAGATCCTTACTGGTCATACCATGGTCATAAACAGAAGTATGTAAATGGAGCCATACCCTGGCAGTAGACACCTGCTTCCTCAGCATTTGGATAAAATCTCTCATGTTGACTTTATCAATGGTTTATAGCTCTTCCCCAGACTGACACTGAATGCCAAGACAATACAGGAACAAATGAAGAGCAGTCACTAACCACTTTTCTGTTCCTAATGATCTGTACATAGATATCCCACAGGTGAACCAAGATAGGGCTGGAGATCAACCAGAGGTTGGAGGAAAGAGGCATGGCCTTTATTGGCCGTCACAGTGCCAGCACCGGCATGCTGCATATGGCACAAGCCAGTAAAGAAGGAACTACAGTCTTTCTAGCAGAGTCTTCCTGCTCTTGTTTGACCTCTTGGGGAGCTATCTTTCTACTGCTGAAGACAAGCAAAAATAGAAAAAATGTTCTTCCAAAAATAAGCACTGATTATACTGATTTAGATGGACAGTATTAACCCCCCGAGTAGCCGTTGTCTCTACCTGACCAAGAATCTCTGGCCCATATTTATACTTTTTGATGCAAAACTGCGCTAACGCAGTTTTGCGTCAAAAAAATTAGCGCCGGCTAACGCCATTCTGAAGCGCCATGCGAGCGCCGTATTTATTGAATGACGTTAGCCGCCGTTAGCCGCCGGCGCCGTCTGGTGTGCGTTAAAAAAAACGACGTACACCAGGCAGCGCCGGCGTAGGGGAAAATGGAGCTTGGGCGTCAAGAAATGGGGCAAGTCAGGTTGAGGCAATTTTTGCGCCTCAACCCGATTTGCGCCATTTTTTTTTCACTCCCAACCCCCATAGAAATGACTCCTGTCTTAGCAAAGACAGGAGTCATGCCCCCTTGCCCAATGGCCATGCCCAGGGGACTTCTGTCCCCTGGGCATGGTCATTGGGCATAGTGGCATGTAGGGGGGCACAAATCAGGCCCCCCTATGCCACAAAAAAAAAATATATATATACTTACCTGAACTTACCTTAATGTCCCTGGGATGGGTCCCTCCAGCCTTGGGTGTCCTCCTGGGGTGGGCAAGGGTGACAGGGGGGGTCCCTGGGGGCATGGGAGGGCACCTCTGGGCTCCTTCAGAGCCCACAGGTCCCTTTACGCCTGCCTTTTGCAGGCGCTAAAAAACGGCGCAAAAGCGGCCGTACGTCATTTTTTTTGACCCGCCCACTCCCGGGCGTGATTTTTGCCCGGGAGTATAAATCCGACGCACATGCCTCGGAGTCATTTTTTTAGACGGGAACGCCTACCTTGCATCTCATTAACGCAAAGTAGGTGTCCACGCTAAAAAATTACGCTAACTCCATGGACTTTGGCGCTAGATGCGTCTAACGCCAAAGTATAAATATGGAGTTAGTTTTGCGTCGAAATTGCGTCGAAAAAAACGACGCAATTCCGGCGCAAACGGAGTATAAATATGCCCCTCTGTGTTTCCGGATGGTAGCCTCAGAAGGCCACAAAACTGCTTTCTAGTGCCCATACATGATGTATCTCCTACCAGAGATAAGCTAGGCAATAGGTTCTCTCTTATTGGATCACTGCACTACGAACCAAACCTCCTAGAATTTCCCAAACATCTTTTGCTAGCACTTTATCTAATCACCAATTTAGAAAGTCTGTTCACTCACTGACTCTTGGGTCCTGTTCATTTACATGCCGCTATCTCTTCTCAGTGGGTCACTTGCACAAAGTGCAGAAGCATAATGCATCCATTCAGACCAAGTTTTAACCAATGCTTAATTTGTAAATAAAAATGTGCCGCTGCCAAAAGCCCATCTCCTAAACACGCGAACACGAAATACTTCAATCCATCTACAGCCACTCCCTGTCACTTCAGCTTACTCTTGCAGCTTTCTGCTTTCTCCCTTTGTGACGCTTTTTCGTTTTTCTCTTCCTCCATCTTTCCCATATGTGTCTTTTGCTCGTAGTAAATGCTCGAGGCAGAAAAATAAGTGTCGGCCCTCAAAAATAAGTGCCGGTGCTCCGCATCAGAAACAACAAGCACAAATTATTCACTGGTTTAATCCCATACATGGCAGAAAAGTTACAAATGTAGGCGCTGTAACTATTGAATTGGCGTTAGGCCTTATGATAGAAATACAAGTAAGTGATCCCAGCAGTGTTTGATGTGTACAAATGGTTGCAGGGGATGTGCTTTGAAACCCATTTTTAGGGACTGTGACACATTTTTTATCCACAGACCTTGACTCAGAATAAGAGAAATGGAGTAAAGGGAGAAAGAAGCAAGAAGATAAATGGAGGAACACGGGGATAAGGAAAGGTGAATGGCCGTGATTAAAAGAACCTGCCAGACTGAGGTATGGAAACAGGAAGTGTAGGTCGGAGGAAGAACCACGCATGCTGAGGATTTGAAGGTAGGCACCCATGGTATTCGGCAACTTCAGAATTTGTCAGAGCCTGCAGGGGCCTCCTTAGGAAAACATTGGGCTCCTGCAATTCTTGTTTTCTTTTTTTTAAATAAAGCCTAGGACACAACCCAAACTTTATGAAAAGCATGACATGGTACCGAGGTTGCTCTCAGGAGTCTGTAAACTAAGATAAAAATATTTAGGTCGTAAGGGGAACACCACTTATCCTTACATGAAAGATCGCACTGGGTACCATGTTGGACAAACGTATTTCTAATAGTGTCTATTTTTTGTACAAAAATATCTGTTTCGCAGAGGGAAAAAAGTGTAGAGGCGGAGAGCTGCACGTTCTTCGTCAGGAAGCCTTCCTCTTCGCTTGAAGATGCAATGAACATGTGAAACACCTGGCACGTACTTTGCCTTTAGAAAAGCAGCCAAGGGTTCTGCCGTGAACTCAGAGGTGTTAGAATGATGGGAAGGGGCTTCTCATGGACGCAGACGTCTGAACCTCTCAGCAGAGTATAGCGAATTTCCCTCAGCGTGGAGGCCCGGGGCAGGGCTATCAGTAACCTCATAAATTCAAGTGCTTGTCCAGCGCTGACTGACTGGCGCTGAGCCCCTCGTAGCGCTCGCTCTTGTGGCGTGCTGGGCCACACCGCGACGTTTCTGGGGATGACAGCGCCTTCCCGCGGTACTGCAACAAAATGATATGTAAACACACTGGAAACCCAACCCCCGAGAAGGGTTCAGCGAGGGGCATCCAGGTCAGGCAGTCCCCAGCTGTGGGGGAGGAGGTTTTCAACACACTTTAATCTGAAAGATAAAGAAAGGCAGGCAAGAAAATTCGACCCGTCGCCCCCTACCCTCGGAATACCAAAAGGGGACCAGAAATCCTTTTGGTGAGTCTATGGCGACCTGGGGAGTTAACACATCAAATGGCTACTAGAATATCAAAGGCCTGACCCCGGGACACTTCCCATGCTCAGCGTCTGTACACAGCCAGGCTATTTTGATGTCGTTATAACAGTGAGGCCTGGGGCTACCAGCAAGCAACATCTGCCATTCTAGCTCGTCCCATTCTGATGCAGTTGTACCTCAAAACAGAGGGAAGCACGCCTCGTCAGGGTAGTAAGCGCTATATAAATACAATACGAAACACATTCACCAAGTGATTTAGTAAGCTGTGCCATTTATTTTACTTCTTTTTCCAAGTAAGGGAAAGTTTGGAGAGAGGATATGGCGTAAGGGTTACCGCTGCTGACCCTAGAGCTGGGGAACCAGGCTCCAGTCGGCTCAATAGCTTGTGAATCTGCGTAAATCATTCGGTCTCCCCTTACCTACCAAAAATGAATGTGCCCTTTTACATTGTAACTAGTGCTCATGTAAAGCGCTCCACTAACCTTCGCATCGGGTTCCTGCTGTATAAAACTAAACAAAAATAAAAAATAAAAAACAAGTCTATCGCCATGATCACCCTTGACTCTATATCTTAGCTGCTGCGTTTTATCAAGGAATTTTACCCAAGAACCAAGGCACGAGTCGGTATTGCATAGCTGCCATGTCGGCCAGCCATCCAGGATTTCAAGCAAAAGTTCTGTATAATGCTATACTCTGAACAAGCGCCCCCATAGTATCATTTTGTTTACGCTAAGGCGGCGCTAAAGTGGCTTTTCTACCATACCATATTTACAAAGTGGCTCAATGCTTGCGTTGCGCCACTTTGTGACACCTTTGCGCCACATTATGCCTGCGTGAGGCATAATGACGGATCGCCTCCCCAATTGGGGGGGGAGGGGTGCGGCATTTAGGACCCAAGGCTGCTGTGGCCCGAGCCCTGTAGCTGGTCCTACGCTGCTGGCCTGGCGCTCCCGCCCTCTTGCCTTAGCAAAAATTAAGAGGGAGGTCACGCGTGTCACTTCCGGCCAACGGCTGTGCGGCTGCATCGATTGAGGGGGTGTTTAAGTGCCTCCCATATCAGGCCTCAGCCTTTTCAGTGGATGGGGCATGGGTGCAGCGACCGGTGATCATCGTTACCTTCGTCGAGTGTGTTGCTTTAGTTAAGATTAAATATTTCAGCGTTAATAACGCAGGAAGGTGCACATCACCTGAACTTCATACTCTCTCCTAGAGCAGGAACGCCCGCCGCCGCCAAAGAGCAGGGGAGCCGCCATCCGTACTGTACAGTCCGGCATGGGAATATCAGCACTTGTACCGCGAAAAATCTTTCTTCAAGACCAGAAATCCAGCGAATTGTCGTTCAGGTGGGCTGCACACATTACGAGCATAACTGGTTCACTTATTGCCGCTGTGTGTACATTTCGTGTAACCCTTTTCTTTGGAGATGTCTTTATCCAGATCCCGTTCGAACAGTATCACTGGGCATCCGGTTTTTAATATTATTATTTTAATTGTTGACAGTAACGGGATACCAGGAGTGTTTGTTTGGCTGGCGCTTTAAAAGTCGTGCAGAAGACCTTTACGAGCACCTACACTGTAATTTTAACACTGTGCAACTCCTGCTGATAGAAAGGTGAAACGACAGACAATGTCAGCGTGGACGTAGTTTCCTTCTGTCATATTTGTTTGTTTTCAAGGCTGTTTCCAAGGCCTTATGACTATAAAAATGATTACGCAACAAGGCCTGCCCCTGTGCAAGATAAGAGCACGCAACAAAAAAAAAAAAACGCCTTTCGTCTCGATGGCACCCTGTGCCTTTCTGGGGCCCACTGCTCTCTGCCAGACTTCCCAATAGAACATGCTAAAAGCGCTGCCTGTTGTGGCAGGCCAGGCTGCTGGATGCCCAGACTGAGGA
The DNA here is from genome assembly GCF_031143425.1 of Pleurodeles waltl. Taxonomy (NCBI): domain Eukaryota; kingdom Metazoa; phylum Chordata; class Amphibia; order Caudata; family Salamandridae; genus Pleurodeles; species Pleurodeles waltl. Next base: position 567,101,921 of record NC_090450.1, read on the forward strand.
ACAAAACTTGTATTTCAAAGTGTGTGGTGTCTTGTCATAGTTTCAATTTTACTTCTACACACACTCGATCAAACTCGCAGTGTGCGCAGGCCTTCTTTTATCAATTCTTCCTGAAGTCCATCTGATGAGGCAGGGCAGCAGAATTTCCTCAAGAGGACGAATGCACTTGTGTCAGTAGACATACAACATCAGTTTTGTAGGTTCGCCTAAACACAGGAGAGTTACTTATACTTGGGGGCAAGAGCACTTAGTTGCTTGAGAGCCGCTCTGTAGACGTACCTGGCACAGAATAACTGTTAACACTCATTAAGTGTCCCCCCCGGCTCCCAGAAAGCGTCTCGCAGGGGATGCTGCCACAAGTTCTGTGGGGTAGGGACTCCAGTGGGACACGGATGTGCTAGGAGCTCCTTCATTTTTCCTGCAGGTAGAGCTTACAAAAATATGCATCTACAAGCATGTTGGGGCATTGGCGGCATTGTTAAATACAATAGGTACATGCCTTGCGCAGATTGTAATATGGAGCTACAGGCACACTAAGACCAAATGTTCCAGTAACCACAAGTCGGGTCTTCATGAATCGCCCTGTCTAGGGATGGCATACACAACTGCGTTGTCGTGCCAGACGGACGGCCCAACTACTCTGAGACATCCATGTTCCAAGAGGGGGTGGGGGACAGCCATTAAACTTTGAGCTGCACAAGGTTCCCCCTTGTGCCCCGGTAGATAATTGGGGATTGTCCTCGGCGGTTCGCCTAAATACTGGTTCCTCAGCAAGGTTTTCCTTCACATTGGCGAAGAGGGCTTAGTTCGGTATTGATTCTCTTCAGGCAGGGTGACGGCCTTAGGAGAAGCTGGGAGGCCCAGCTTGTTATTTGTCAGCCATTTCGTAGATGGGCAGCTGCTGTAGCGGCAAACTCCGGTATGTCCTCTGGGGAAATGAAAACGAGTGGCTGGTTGACCTCCGTCTGCTATTGACGTTATTTTCGGCCTGTGCTGCAATGACAAAAGGTATTTTCGCTTTGCTTATGCTTCACTTCTGTACAACATACTCATGCTTGTCTCCTCTGTTTCAGTAGCAGGACGTGTTATATGGTATGGGTGCTCGGTCACTCCTTTGTCTGGCAGGCGGCTTCCAGGTTGCCACCACTCCTCAAGCCTCAGCCAACGTCAGTTTCGCAGTGTACCCAGTGTGAGAGTCACTCAGCTGCAGTGACTGGTCCAGAGAGTGAAGGGGTGTGTGGGACTTCTGTTCCCGGACTTCATTGCCGTACAGAGGTGAGACCTGGACGTGGGAGAGGCAAGTCTACTGTGATAGTACCCCGGTCCAGGGCATGTGGGGAATACCCCATACAGACTGTTTGAAGGTGCAGACAGATGCTAAGAAGAGGGTGCATTTCTCTTATGCAGGCACAGACCCATTGCATTGAGGATGATTGGGCCTTTTCCCACAGTTCTTTAAGGGGTGGGGAGGGTGAAGGACCTCTGGGCCCCTAGTCGCCCTTGTGGCATGAGATGAGATAATAAGTTCACCCTAAGCAACAGAGGGGTACTCAAGGCAGGGTACCCTGGATAACATGAAGGTAGGATCCTGCAGTCCTGAATCAACCGACGGATGTACACACCAGCTTGGGGGTTAGGGTGCCCAGATCGCTGGGGTGGGCATGGGGCTCCTGCTCCTGGCCACCCCGTTGCACCCCCATGGCAGCTTGGTGTTGGGGTGGGGTCGGAACCCGGAGTACAAGGACAAGGGACAGTGAGGTGTTGGGAACCCCCCCCCCTCCAAGGATACAGGTGAAGTACGGTTCACCTGTGTGGTCCAACGGTGTTCGGGATGCGGGATGATCCTTGGTTGTGTCGTTATCATGATTTATGAGATTTATGACAGGATTGAATTTTGAACTACAGGATATGTTATTTATGATTTATGATTTTAATTAATTGACTTTTGTAAATAAAATTATTCCAATACCAAAAAACAATCAGACTTTGTCGGTTTTCGTTTGGCGGGTGTTGGGGTGGGGGCCTACTGGAGGCATCCGGGTTCTATGTATGGTAATGGGGGCGTTCCGGTTTAACGGAGGCCTGAAAAAATGGCGCAGTGAAATTTACAACATTTCACAGTGCCATTTTTTCTGTCTTTTTTAACGCTTGCTCAAAGCAGGCATTAAAATGACACACCCATTTGATTCAATGTGCCTCCCTGTGCTTTCCTGCACTAGCATCAACATTTTTGACGCTAATGCAGCAAAGAGCTACAATAGCATTAACAATTTTGACACTATTGTGCTAATGACCACCATGGTGTGCCGCATTGTAGATATGGCGCAACATTGGTGGGGACGCAAAACAAGTGGCACATCATAGGTGATGCGCCCCTTTCTTGTACATATGCCCCAGTGTCTCTTTAAAGAGGACTTTTCAGAGAAATAACAACAGCTCTCAAAGATCTAGATAGTCAGCGATTTCTTTTGCCCTGTTTGAGGTGAATGAGTGGGGGGTAGCTAATAGGACCTGAGAGTAAAGGCTCCAACACAGGCCATTATTGCAAATGGCATATTAACACCATTTTGGATGGAACCCCTACTTACCGGAATAAGACTTTAACTTCAAGGAAGTAATTCAAATTATGTTTCTAACTAGATCATGGGAGCGCAGAAATATCTGCTATACCTAAAATTCACCTGGGACCTCTCACAGTCTCACTGCATGCATCAACTCTCTTGCCCGATTTCAGGAGCAGGACTTTCTGACCATGTCACCTTGGTCCTCCACTGTTTGAGTTTGCTTCTATTTGTCCCACCTACAAAACTGAGTGCATAGATCACAAACTCATCCTCTTACCCTACCTGTCTGAGAAAATGAAGATCTCTTGCAATATTTTGTGCCCCCTACTACTAGAAATACAGGTCCGTAAGAAAAAGCTTACTCCTAACCATTCCTTCTCTGGTAGTTCACCTAGAGTTTTAAATTGAAATATAGAAGTGCTAGTACTCACTGTCTACAGTACTTGTTTTCTCATGAGAAATGCTGATACTCTCTCATTAAATGTATTGCAGCTTAGCAGAGAAGTTCAGGTACGCTCCCTTTCACCTTGAAGTAGTGCAGGTACTCAGTACCAGATAGTACCTGCCCATTTAAAGCACTGAGTGCACCAATGTCTGCACCGCTCCCTCTCCGGCTGATCACACCACCATCACTCGGCCTGCTTTCAGAAAGGAACTAAAACAACTTCTTCTTAGCCTGTACTTCCTGCCTTCATCATTTTAGATACCTGTCACATCTGCAGAGTTCCCGGTGATTGCTCTCTTTCACTCTGACCCTGTCTTTCTATGTAGTCTGCCTGTGGACTATACAGAAACATGAAATACAACATGAGCAAGATACAACCTTCACTTTTTTTCAGGTACAGTTGGTAATATGCAGTGGCGGCGATGCAGTGCCGGCTTCAGGAATCACTCTCCTGCAAGAGCGCCTCCCCATCTGGGGGGGCGCGGTGTCTAAGACCTGGGGCCGCTGTGGCCCCCATCCTGTACGCCCATCCAGCGTTGACGCTGGGTAACTTCAGCCCACCCGTCTCGCGAGACAGGCAGGGCGAAAGGTGAGCACACAGCACAGGAAGGTGGGCGCGCTCGGGGCACGTCACTTCCGGCCAGCGCCGCATCCCGGGGGGGTATTTATGTACCCCCCTGGTTGGATTCCTCCTTTCTGGTGGATGCGGCGTGAGCAGTAGGGTGCGGACCGGTGCATTCATAAGTACAATATCTGTAGTTACATTAATTGTATGGAAAATTGATTTTTGAATTCTTTGTGTTTTTATTGAATTTGATATCTTAGTGTGCATGAAGCATGTTTTTTAAATATTGGTATCCTGAAGTTTTTCACTCAAAGTCAATCAAAATGCGTACTCAATTGAATAACTGTTCTTCGCTGATTTTGATGTGCATTTAACATTGCATTGGCTCCTTAGATGACCTCACTCATGGGGGGCCTGTTCAATTGTCTCTGTTTCTTGGGGTTGAGTGAGTGCATTTTTAAGCCCGTTTCAAGGGTTTGAGTGTGTTCAATTTTGAGCCTTTTTCTTGGGGTTGTGTGAGTTCATTGTGAGCCAAGCCATGGCATCAAGCAAAGGCAGAGTTGGGAAGAGGAAGGCCAGGGACCCTGAATTAGCAGAGCTATTAAAATTGTCTTTGGCAAAGCTAGGGGACGACAGTGAGGAGAGGTGTGGGGGGGAATCAGATAAGGATGAAGCAGCGGAGGAACGTCCTAGGTGCTCCCATGTTCCCCCCGCTCTGCGTTTCCCCCAGTAAAATGCAGGATCCAGAAACGGGCCCCTTGTACCGTCAAAGAAATTGCACAGCAACCTCTTGAGGTCTCCCCTGAAGTATTCTTACCTGCAACATCTGCCACGGGTGGGCTAGCACCAGCTTTAGATGTGTGCGCATCCCCTCCTTTGATAGTTACCCCTTCCGTAGCAGCGAATACAGCTGAGTTTAGGGTTTCACTGTCAGGAGATCAATCAGATCTTACGGCAAATCTAGGGGAAATGTGCCTGGCTATAGCAGCCTTGGGGGCCAATGTGCCAGGAGTTAGCTCTGGGTGTATTCCTACTCCACAGCCAGGGCCTGCCACCCCACCAGTTTTACTTACACCACAGTGCTTGGGGCAGGTGGTATTAGCTCAGCATGCCCCTCACCCACCTCCCAGAGTCAAGGTGTAAACTCCCTTCCTGCAATAGTTAATACTACACAGGGGACTACTGCACAAGCTCTAGTGTCGCATAACCAGGGATTGTCAACGGTGGAGAGTTCTCCTACCCCAGGGTCTGCCAATGCCCCCTGGGTCCCTGCAGACAGGCTACAGAATGCACTAGAGAGATCAAGCGCCACCTCAATGCCGTAGCAGAAATGCGTTTATTGGGGGCGGTGGCATAGGTAACAAGGACTTGATTCAGGGTTCCACCCCTCCTTTAAGTACGAAGCCCACCGCTTCGACAGTAGTGGCAAAAGGTAAGGATCAACAAATTGTAAGCGATACATTACTGTCTGTCCCTGCTGATGTGAAAGAAAAGATTTGGAAAGGGGAATTTGTTGATATGTTTTCGCTCATTAGGGCAAAGAGAAGGGAAGTGGACATGAAAGATAAGGATGGGAAAGGTTCTTCACAGGAAAAAAACCTAAGGTCGAGGAGAACATTATGAATTGGCTGTTGGCTTTAATGTATTCATGACAGTTCTCCTAGAAAAGAAACCAGAATTGGCACCATCGCGGATTTTCTATTCTAATAAGATATTGAAGGCGCATCACCTTTATGGTGGCAATGCTTGGCTGGAATACGATAGGGATTTCAGATGGGCGAAGGAAGATGATCCAGACATAGGTTGAGACCAGACAGAAGTTAATGTGTGGTTGGAATTCATGAACAACAAAGTGACAGGGAGGCATCCGTTTCGCAAAATTACCAGTCTAGCGATAGAAAGGGTTCCTGCTGGGCATTCAACAGGAAAGTGTGCTCTCGTCCAGCAGGATCATGTAAGTTCAAACATAATTGTTCCTTCTGTGGTCACCCTTCACACCCAGAATTCAAATGCAATAAAAAACCCAAAGAAAAGAGTAAAAGGAGTAAGCCTCCAAACTAATATTGTGTTGCCCACTCCAGTAAGGACTTCAGGTCTCATTTCTTGTTTGCACGCATACCCTTAAAGAGATGTGGCTGAGCGTTTGCTTGCAAGTTTTTCTAAGGGTTTCAGGATTCCAGCTTTTGGTGTAGCTCCCATCCCATAGTGCAATAATTTACTCTCAGCCAGCAGGCAACCCTAGATAGTCACAAAAAAATCAGAGAAAGAGAGGTTATTGGGGCACATAGTGGAACACTTCCAGGACCCCCCCTTTGGTGATTTTGTATGTTCTCCCTTGGGAGTTGTCCCCAAAAAAGAGCCAGGTCAGTTCAGGCTGATTCATAATCTCTCTGCCCCTCTGGGCTCCTCTGCCAATGAAGTCATTGACCCTCAATTGTGTTCAGTGCGTTATGCGACCGTTGATCATGCTCTGGATATGTTGCGCAGATTGGGCAGAGGGACACTTTTAGCAAAAACGGATATAGAATCTGCCTTCCGCCTTTTGCCAGTACACCCTGATGATTACCATATATTAGGCTTCCAGTTTGATGGGTCCCTGTACTATGATATGTGTATGCCTATGGGCTGTAGTGTGTCCTATGATTATTTCAAACGATTTAGCTCCTTGCTGCAGTGGAGTTTTGCTATGCACACGGGCCACAAAGACATTATCCATTAACTGGATGATTTTTTTGCTTCTGGGTCCTCCTATTTCTGTGAAGTGCCAGTTGGCCCTGAGAGCCTTGACAACTTTCTTTGAGGAGGTAGGGGTCCCCATTGCTCCTGACAAAACCGCGGGTCCTTCCACTGGCCTTACGTTTTTGGGCATCAAGATAGACACAGTAGCGGTCGAGTGTTGCCTCCCCTTAGAGAAGATTCAGGCGTTCAGTCAATCCGTTGACACAGTCCTTTCACAAAAGAAAGTCACACTCTATCAACTTCAGACTTTGGTGGGTCAGCTCAATTTTGCTCTGAGAATCATCCCCATGGCTCGCCCTTTCTCTCGGTTCATAGCTAGGGCTATGTCTGGGTTGAAGGAAAAACACAATTGTATTAGGCCGTCTGCTGAAGTAAAGGGAGATTTACACATATGGGCGTCCTTCCTGGCACACTTTAATGGTGCAGTCATATGGCCCGCACGACCCGTGTCCAGCGAAACTTTGGGTCTCTTCACCGATGCTGCTGGGAGCGCGGGATTCAGGGCTATACTTGGCTCCAAGTGGTGTAGGGGGGATTGGTCTGAGGAGTGGCATGCACTAAATATCACAAAGAATGTGGCTTTTCTAGAACTGTTCCCCATTGTTGTTGCAGTCACAATTTGGGCTTTTGATCTAAAAGACAGAACAGTAATCTTCTGGTCCGACAACATGGCCGTAGTGGAGGCTATAAATAGGCAGAGCGCTTCTTATATGTTTGTCCTTAGGTTGTTAAAACATTTGGTCTTATGGTGTCAGAAGTCCAACATTACATTCCGGGCACAGCATGTCCCCGGTGTTCACAACAATGCAGCTGATGTTTTGTCTCGATCATTGATGCAGGATTTTCGGAGTTTCCATCTGCAAGCAGCAGAGAAGATGACGGAGTTCCCTGCATATCTGTGGCAGATTAGTGTCCCGCCCTCCCACATCCAGCGGCTGCATCTTTTGCAAAACGGACTAGGAAGGCTTACGAAAAATCTTTTCATGAGTATAGGGCATTTTTACGCTCGGCGCAAGTACCCACCTGGCTTTCTACGGAGGCCATCTGTCTCTTTTTAGAGCAGCTGAGGGAGTTAGGCAAACCGGTGTCATGTGCAAAGGCCCACCTCACGGCCATCAGTTTTTTCGCAAAATTACAGGGAAGTGAGGCTCAATTGAAATCCTTTGTCATAAACAGGGCATTGGTGGGTTGGTCTTGCCTAGAGGGCCCCCGGACGGACTCCACACGCCCCCTCTCCCCCTCGGTTTTATGCACACTTCTATCCTACCTTTAGAAGGTCTGCAATTCCTCTTTTGAGGCCTTGCTATTCGCGGCAGCTTTTACGATAGCCTTCTACGGCGCGTTCTGGGTGAGCGAGTTGGTGAGTGAATCTAAGACTGACGTCGTTGGTGGGATGCAGCTTGCTGATGTACGCATTGAGTCTGGCTGCCTCGTGATCTTGCTGCGTATATCCAAAACCGACCAGAAGGGAAAAGGGGCAACATTAGGTTAAAGGCCGTGCCGGGTTCCCCATTATGTCCAATTGATCGTTTAGCATCCTACTTGGCGGTTCGCTCACCCACGGCAAACCCAGCACTGTTCATTCACGAGAACGGGGATTGCCTGTCTAGGTATCAATTCTCAGCGGTATTGACGGCCACTTTAGGGGCAGCCGGGTTGGACCCCTCAGGTTACTCAACACATTAATTTTGCATAGATGCGGCCACAGTGGCAGCTGGGGCGGGCATGACTGCAGAGGAAGTAAAAACAATAGGCCAATGGTCCTCCAGTTGCTTTAAACAGTACATTCAACTGGATTTCCAGTAGGGCGTATCACATTCACTTGGATTCGAGCTTCATAGCTTGTTGTCACTCACGCTGTCTTTCTTCTATTTTAGTAGCATGGCTCCACATGTGGTTTGGGTGCTCGGGCACTCCTTTATCCAGCGAGCGTCCTTCAGGTTGCAACTGCTCTGTAGACCGAAGCTGGAATCGATTTGGGAGGTTTCCTTCCGGTGGTACGAGGTCGGTGGTGCGAGAGTCGAACAACTGCAACAGCTCGTAAGAATGGCATCGGGATGCGAGGGACTGCAGTTCCCGGACCTCACCGTGCTACATATTGGAGGGAACAACCTGGTCCGTTTTGGGCGTAAGGCACTCAAGGAGTGGGTGAAAGACCTCTGGGCACCTGGTTGCCCTCGTGGCAGGAGATACTAAATGAACCTTAAACAACTGAGGGGTACTCAAAGCAGGGTACCTAGAGTAACAACAGAGATAACAACCAGGGTAGGATCCTGCAGACCTGAACCACCTGACAGATGTACACACCAGCTTGGGGGCTGGGGTGCCAAGGTCGTTGGGGTGGGCATGGGCTCCAGCTCCGGACCACCCCGTTGCGCCTCCACGGCAGATTGGTGTTTGGGGGGGGGGGCAGAAACCTGAAGCACGAGGACAAGGTACAGAGAGGTTATGGAGCCGCCCCCCCCCCCAGGGCACAGGTGAAGTATGGTTCACCTGTGTGGTCCAATGGTGGTTCGGGTTGCAGCTGGGTCCTTGTTTTTAAAAGTGAAATTTTGAGTAATGATTTTTGATTTACAGGGTGTGTGTCTTTTGATGATGTACTGTTTTTAATATCAGAAGTGATTCAACTAATCTTGCACAGTGTGTACTAAAGGAGTGTATTCTTAATAAATATTCTTCCAATGCTAAGACACTCGTGCTCAGACAGTTTTCATTTGGTGGGACTTTTTAGACAGGGGCCTACTGGGGGCATGCGGGTCCTATGTCTAAAAGACCCACAGGTCAGGCCTATACATAACGACTCGAAACGCTGATGCCCACAACAGAAGCCCTGGAACAAGTGTCGTCATTAACCCCTCTTGGCCGCGTGTTGTGTGGAGGAATACAAACAAAGGTCGTAATAGAGAAAAAAAAGGGTTTAATTGTAGAAGCAAGCCTCAGACAAAGGGGCCCAAGACTGCTTCTCTCACAACAAATAACTATGGAGGAATATATTTCAACACAACCCCGTGCCCATCTTTATTAACTATGGCCCACATGATCACAGGACCGATCCACTACACCCTCAACAACTGGTAGACATATAAACGTTCCCCATCCTTTTCTACCCCGACCTAAAGTCCTAAATGTGCACCAGGTGTCATTGATAAACACCACATTCCTCCCCCCTTTTTACAAGCAAATAACGAATAACAGCAAAATAAAATTACACTCACATCGTACCAAGATCACATCATCCACAAACCACCCTTGAGCTGGATGGGCAGGTGCCCACTCAGGTACGAATAACTTTGTCTGAAAGGATACAAAACAATCTTTCACATAATAGTTTCTTAGTCTCATAGACGGGACTAGGTTTCCTCTGAGGTGGTATTTGGTACTCTACCCTTCACTCATCTGGATAGCTCTATTGCTCGGTCTGGAGCATTTCTGGTCTCAGGACCAGACCCTTAACCCTGCTCGGGTGCTTCAGTGACAGAGTTCGCCCTCCTCAATTCCTCCCCTTGTCTGGATTCTGTCCATTCTTATTTTTCTTATTCTGATCCGTTGTCACCTGAATTATCTCTTTTTTTAGGGTGAGTTGTCAAGGGATGGAACTTGTTGAAGTGAGAAATGTGTCTGGTGACCTCTTTATCACCTCTCTGACTGTGACCTTGGTACCCTGCCTCTGAACGATTACCCACGGGTAACAGTCAAACAGGAGTCTGAATTTGCTAACTGAGAACTGATCTTTGATAAGCACTTGGTCGCTTACGTTTAGATCTTATTCTTTTGCCCATTGCAGTTTACTGGCTTGGGCGTTAGTTAGGCATCTTCTCCTGAGCACCTGACAATTATCCATTGGGTAGGATATCCACTCTGGTGGCGTGGAATTGAATCCTTTACCACATTCCCTATGATGAGGTGTACTGGGGCTTGTCCAGTAGTTGTGTGAGGGGTCTGCCAGTATTCTCGCAGGAAACAGTAGATGGCCCACTCGAGCAGCTGTTTGTTGGTGTGCGGTATCTTAATGGCCCTATTTAGTGTCCTCATAAATCTTTGCGCCACCAAGGAGTGGGTTGTTCATGCGTGATGTTCAGAGACTGCAAATAGGTCACTATGTCTTGACCTTCATCAGCCTTTTCTTCCTCCACTGGGGTGGCTGTCCTTGGATGATGCAAAAGTTGACAGGGTTGCTGGTCCCATAGTGATATTCCACCTGGCAGTCATATTCCTGGAATTGTAGCATAACTTTTTCGATGGGGGAGTAAAAGGTGTCTTCGATGCACGGAATAGTGGGATCAAGGGTCTGTGATCTGTCATGATCACAAAAGGATGGCTATATAGATATGTATGGAAATGCTGACATCCCTATTTTATCGGGATTGCTTCTTTTTTTATTTGTGAGTATCACTGTTTAGTCCGGGTCAATGACCGGCCCGCATATGCTACAGGTGCACATTCCCTGCACTCCAGTTGTTGTGGCAAAATGGCTGCTAGTCCTCTTGGGCTGACATCCACAGCTATGATGGTCTCCTGTCGTGGGTGAAAGTAGACTAGGGTGGTGTCAGTGGTGAGAGCATCTTTTGTTGTTTGGAACAACTGTTCATGCTCTTCACCCCAAGCCCAGGTGGCTTACGACTTGGTGAGATCTCAGAGCAGTTGTGTCAGGGGAGTGAAGTCCTTGATGAACCGGTCACACTAGTTGACAAGCCCTAGAAAACTCCTTAATTCTGAGATGCTGGATGGTGGAGATGCTTCCTTTATGTCTCAAACCTTTTCGGGATCTGGGGCTACCCTATTTGCCGAGAAGGTATATCTGAAAAAGTTGATCCACCATTTCAGGAACTCATATTTGCCCTAATGTAGCTTGAGCCCAGACTCATGTGTGTACTGTAGGACACATCTCAGTCTCACATTATGTTCCTGCACTGACTTGGCATATATTGGGATATCATTATTTACATTGACAACTCCTGGTAGCCCCATCAACTTCTCCTTTTTAGTATTTTTAAACACTTCTGCAGCATGTGATATTCCAAAGTTGAATCTCTTATATCGTCGCAATCTGATATGGGTGGAAAATGTCATTATATACTGGGACTCTTCAGCCAAGGTAAGTTGATGGTAGCCGGACCTCAATTCCACCTTAGAGAACCAGCTAGCTCTGTTTATTTCCCAATGAGATCATCAACAGTGAGTAAAGTGTCACTCCCTCTTTATTGCAACATTTGGAAGCCTCATGTCCACGCATATGTAGCCCTCTCCTGCCTGCTCCAGCTTCCTTGTGACAATGATAGGTGACACCCAGGTAGTGGGGCCTGAAATGTTCTCAATCATTCCAGCTGCTTTGACCTTCTCCGGTTCTTTCCCTACCTGTGGCCTAAAATGGAATGCAATGCATCGATGCTGGACAGCCAAAGGTTGAATGGATTGATTGATATACAGTTAGATGGCGTTTCTCTTCATGCAACCTATGCCTTTGAACACCGCTAAATTCTGTTAGAATATGTAAGATTTTTTAATGGTGAACTCCGATTGCAAAGCTGACAATGCCTAAAGCTTTCACCATGTGGCAGCTGAGAACCATGCCCTGGTCTCCTTGTGCAACATTTATCTGTGAGTTCACCGTTACTGACCTGTGTGTGACTGGTGTTTAAAAATGCCCAGCATGGGCAGCTGTCTGTCCTGTTCATATGCAAACACTCAAACTGTGGCTCTTTGGACAGTCTGAGTTGGCTTCAAGGGCTTGAAAACTTTGGCAGACATGAAGGCACCTATATCTACTTTAGCAGTCAGTGTGTGCTTTCCTTCTTATATCTAACACCTCAGTAACTGGCACTGTGCCCTCGGGGACGTTCCGACAGTAAACACTGAGTAGACTGTGTACTCTGTGACTTCGTCAACATCCATGTTGTCTGCCTGTTCTCTTGCCAGGCATTGGTTGCTGTGCATGTTTCTGACTTCTACCTGACCGGCAAACTTTTGCAAAATGATTGTACTTCCTCCACCCTGTGCATTTCTTGTCTTTTGCTTGGCAGTCTGCAGGGCGATGGACAGTCCTTCCATAGTGTCCGCAGGCCTGGGGCATGTCAGGGGCTTTCTTAGGCTTCTCCGCCTCACATTGGAACATGATGGCATTAATTAGTTCTGCTTTAACTGTTCTTTGTAGAGCTGCCTCCATGTGTAAGGTGCGGGCCGTTGATAATTCTTTGGAGTGGCCCATGGTCAAAATGTCATTCAGCAACTTTCCTGACACCTGTAGGATGTGTTTGCTTAGTTTTGTGGGAGCACATGCCTGGATAAACTGCCCCAGGATCACCTCTTTTTTCATCTGCAAATGCACACATGCTGGCAAGTTCCTTCAATCTGGTGGCGAAAACATCAATCAATTTCTCCGGGGTTGGTCTAGCTTGTTGGAATATGAACCATTCACAGTCTTGATTGGCCATTGGTCCAAAACAGCAGGTGTTGAGGACAGCTATGAGTGTGACATAAGTCTTTGAAGTGGCTTCTGTGATTATTCTGGAGATTTTGTGCATGATTTTTCCTCCCAGGTGGAGGAGGAACACACTCTTCTAGTCATCAGTGACTTCTGTCACTTTGAAATAAATTTCCAAACGTTCTACCCAGACTCTCCACTTTGGCGCCTGTGCGGAGGGAGCCTCTTAAATGACAAATGGTGTAATGGCCGGAATGTTGTCTGTTGTGTCCAGGTGTGAGACATTTACTGTCCTACTGCCTCAGTGCAGGCACCGTGGAAGAGGAGCTGTTTTTAGCAAGGGTGTCAGCTCGATGCTCTAACAGGACGCTGGGACGTAATACTCTGCAGCTGGGTCTCCCCCAAGGTGCCTCGTCAGTTGGGACAATGGCGACTGGCCACAGTAGGGCTTGACAGGGGGCACAGTCCTGACATATGTGCCTTACCCCAGTAGTTTGTACTTGGTCGGTCTGTGGCAATGTAGCCTGCCCCAGCCTCGGGCCGAGGTGCTGTGCTCCACCCGTTCTGAGTAGCAGTGGTAGTAGATTGTATGTCCCTTTCATTGTTTATTTGGTTCTTTATTGCTTCAAGGGAGCACAAATGAGTGCTGGTGCAGGAATCAAGGAAACCAGAGAACACTGCAGGCAGAAATAGTGCAAGGAACAAGGAATATCTGAGGCTCAGGAGTCAAGTAGCATTGCTGGGAGTGTTAGTTCAGGAACAAGGATTTGCTAAGGCTCAAAGTCAAGGTAGCACTGCAGGGAGTGCTAGTTCAGGAATACGGATTTGCTACAGCTCAGGAACAGGAGCAAGGATAGCTACAGCTCAGGAGCAGGAACAACTAAGCTCAGGAACAGGAACAACTAAGCTCAGGAACAGGAACAAGGAACAACTAAAGCTAAGAATAACTAAGGCTCTAAAACAGGTACAAGGAACAACTATGGTTCAGAAACTTCAGGAAACAAGGGTCGGTCTCACCGGAAAAGACAACGACCAACACTGGACTGAAAAGAGCTGAGGCATAAAAGGGCTCAGGGTAACCACATGCATCAGGTGTGAGCAGGCTAGCAGCAGCCAGCTACAGGTGTGCTGAATTCCTCCATCCATTCTTGGCCTGCAGGGGTGGAGATGAAGAAGTGAGCAGGTGATTCTAGGTAATTGAGTTCCAAGCATGAGCAGACAGGCTTCCACAAAACCCAGCATGGATTGGGAATGGATGGTAATTTGCAAATAGCGTCCAAATGGCTGGAAGTCAAGATATGCTTGAAGGAGACGGTCTGGAAGCTTCTTAGAGCATTGGAAATTCCCACAATTTGGCCTCCTCATGATGGGCACGAAAATGCAGGGAGCGAATCATGACACTTGCCTCTGTGCCTCCTGTACAAAGTATTCAGAACCTGAATCTACTGCGATGTTTTCTGTCCTGGAGCTTTTGTTCCTTATAATTATAGATTTGTTCAGGTTTCTTTTTTAAGTGCAAAGACCCAGACACGCAGTGATTAGTATGTGTTCAAGACACACCTTGTATTGACATTGTGCTGTTATTATTGATGTTTCAAAGAACAATTTCTCTTCTATGATTATTTATCGCTGTATGTTTTCTTTTGCCTTTGTCTTAACTGACCTATTCTTTGTTCTTTGCCCTTAGGTGTACTTACTTACACATTGTTCTATGCAAAGTGCTCTGATGTTCTTGGGCCTAATACATACTATATAAACATCTGAAATATATAAATGAAAAATAAAGATGTGTTTCTGCCCAGCATAATATTATGACTTCAGCAGTCAACCCTACCATACTTTGTCTGAAAATGGGCCTCTAATTTAAGGTTCATGTGCAAAAACCAGTATGTAAGCACCATCTTCCATAAAATGTATGTTGTTCCACAGGGGCCTATAAAGATTACATCTCAGGGCAAGATAGAGGGATTCTGATTTAAACCCCTATAGACTGCAGTGGTGATGGTGCACCATGGGGCAATTAAACATCTGGCAGTAGAGAGGATGTTGAATTGTGTCCCAATCTAAATATATTTATAGAGAGACAAAGAATAAGAATATCATGAACCCTGTAATCAAGCAAGCATTGGCAAATCCATTAGGTATTGCCTTTGAGGCCTGTTGCCTTTAGAAATGATTTTTAGTGGTGCTGTACTGCATTCTGACTATAAGAGACATTCTTTATACATTTTGCACCACTACATAGTTACTGCTTTTCATGTTTTATCGTGAAGACTGGATTAATGTGAGGTGGCATGCCTGTTCAAATGAAAAACATTCTATTTATGGTGGAAATAGGTGATCAGAAGTGCTTCCTTTTTGTTTATATTTTCACAAGATGATTTCATGTAGTGCCAGGAGACATGCAATTTCTGGAAGATAGTGACAGGATCTTTAAAGAGGCCATTCCTGGAAATGATTAAATGGCAAAATCATTACATTCAGTTGAGATCTGGCCTTTGTTTGAAGGTAATAGGCAAAAACAGGAAACTGGCACAGAGTCTGCACATAAGTGACACTCCTGGCACATAACTAGGCATACAGAGTGTATGGTCTGGGATAGTGACAGGACCAATCATTCCTAGTACCTGGCACCTATCAAGTTGGGGATTATTTTCCTTCTTGGAATTATGCACAACGGATTTCTAGTGAAGACAACGTGACTCATTTTGGGTCAACATTTATATGTGTGTGCCCCAACTCAATGCCGCCCACAGGCAGAATAATACTTGTGTTTGGCTGAAACACCAGCTGCAATTTTTCTACGAGAACCTATTGTCTTGTACGTTTTTTTATGAAAACTGCACTGGAAAGATTCAGGGATAACTATCTCTGCATATAATCACAATGGGGGATACAGAAGAACAGGTGGCACACTGTATGTTGTCCAATAGTTAACACATCCAAACAGAAAGGTGCATGGCACAGTAACAATACAGAACAATAACTTGTTACGCGTTGGTTACCCTGGGCTATGAAATGAGATTCAGTTTTGTTGGAGAAAAGAAGCTTCACTCATCTGATCTGGCAATGCTTATCATTAGCTTCCTACCTCACCCTGGTAAGATGTTACTACTAGGACAGACTTGACCACCAATTTGTGGTGGAGTTTTTAAATAAAGTACGGTAACTGGATTAAGAGAGGATCAAGATGCAGATCTTAAAAAGACTTTAGGATAAAACAGTGGGAATTCCCTTTATTGGTGGGTACCTTAGGTATAAATAAAATATTCAAATAGTAAAGCGGGTTGTATGATGGGTGCAATGGCCAATGCATGCAGTGTATTGCCGACATGTTTCTGCCCCGAACTGGTAGCCTATGAAAGGTTCAGGGTATTCATCAGGGCAATTAAGATATAGGATCCCTATATAATTGGTGAGCACATCTGCATGCAGGTGAAAGAAGGTTTGCTTACCTTCATTGTGCAAAGGTGATAGCCTGGGGTGGAGAATTATATCACATATTCATTATGTTAATGCTCATTCTCTGTGAAAAGATAGTCAGCAAACTTGTTCTTCAGTGGTGGCATTGCAAACAACACTCTACATGCATGAAAAGGTAATTCTGTGGAAATAAAGTAAAGTCATGCACACTTTCATGCATCCTGACTTCCAAAGTTTGGGCTGATGTTTACAACATGGTCAGTACTGGGGAGGCCACTTCCAGTAGTGACACACTTTGCATATAATAAAGGTTCCTTATAAATGATAGTACAGTACAGGACTCACAGGGGATCATAAATAATCAAAACATGGTTAGCTATTATTGGGACAAATAATTAACTAGTGAAATGTTGTCAACATATTGCCAACAAAATAAAACATATGGCTATGCTCTTGTATAAATGGGTTATTTCCTTGACAACAGGGATTTTGTCCTAAATATGTTAATGTTTCTGAAGAGTCATTAGGCCCAGATAGCAAGTGTCTAGTGAGTTTGGTGTTATCAATCTTTCCCCTAATGGTTGCGATGTTCACTGATTCTAGTTCTTATCTTTTGTGTTATCATTCCAATGAAAAGAAGGTTGCAGGGACATTTCATCATGTAGATTACATTCCTCAATTTACAGTTGGTGAATCCTTGTAGGGTACTGCGAGACCAAGATTGAGTTGATCTGTTTTCTTCATGAATCAACACACCTCAGTGTCCAAAAGGGAAATGGACTCTTATGTGGGTCGTTCTCCACAAAGTGGACTGCCTAGAGATCTTGTTTAGTTTCATGGGGTGTGTGTGAACCAACATGCTACATAGGCCACAGCCCTTACAGAAGGAAAACAAGGATTTGTCAAACATTAGATGTCCTGAGTAAATTATTCTGCAGTGTTTTTCACTATTTACTTTAGTTAAAAAAAGATTGGACAAAATGTTGTTCCACAGATCGGCGTGTCAGTGTCTAGTCTTACTCAGGGGATAAGTTGCTGTTTGCATCCTGCTTCCTGTTTTTTCTGATGACTCTAGTACAGTTATTATTTTCAGTTAATTTCTTTGTGGTGTTTTCTGGATGTTTCTCAATGTGCAGAGATCCTTGCAATTTTGTCTGAGGAGAAGAAACTGGACTCCTGGGAAATTTTCCCTGAAAGAGTGAGGATGGAAGCTATTGAATTGGATTGCACTGAATTGGCTGTTTCTATTGGTAGTTTTATGAAACACCTCTTGCTTCAAAGTGCAACTCTCTCAGTAAACCCTTAGGTCTAGGAAGGCCAGATCAGATTGCCCAATTGTAGTGACCTTCAAGTGAGGGTTGAGGGCATTCAGACATTCTGAGAAAATTTGCATTTCAGTTGTGGTGCCTTTCCAAATTAGGAGAATATCACTGACATGCCTCTTCCATACAAGGATATATGCTTTGTAAGGATTATCATAGATGAATACATTCTCAAAAGAATGCATGTACAGGCATGCCAAGCAAATGTACGCCCGATGGAAGTGCTGTGGGTCAGCAAGAAGAAGTCTGTGCCAAATGTGTGCAATCAATTATGAATTCTTGAGGAGTAATGGAATTCCATGGAGTACCTCTGAGGAGTCTTTCAAAAACCAATAGGGTAGCACCTTGAGAAATATTTCATATTACGTATATATCGGATACAAAATGTATATATGTGTGTGTGTGTATATATTATTTTTACTAAAAAAACAAAGGTTAAAATAACATTATAGTTAGGGGAATTGTTCTGTAACAATGTAATGTTTTAAACTCTAAAAACCACAGAAATTCACCAGTTGTAGTAGTAATCAGACATGCGTGGTGAGGAGTTGGCCTTGAGGTCTGTAGCCAACACCCCACAGGCTGCCAAACCCATGCTGTGAGGTTGGCCACAGACAACCAACCCATGCCTTCAGCTGTGAGCAGCAGGGGACTGGCCAAAGGGTGGCCGACCCACCCAGAGGAAGTCAACCCCACACTGCGCACAGCTTTTGGCCATTCGTTGCTAGGGGTTGGTTGCAGGGCCTCAACCTCATGCTGCATACAGCCTTTGTTAGGATCCAGGGGGAGGAGCTGTGCTGCCCCCCTCTTTGAGCATTCAAAGGCCCTTGGGGACCTCATCCTTTTGGACCAAATCCAATTAAAAGAGGGAAGGGGCTGAAAGTCCCCCCTCCCCGAGCGCCGTTAGACCTCCGGGACCTCATCCACCAGAGCCATACAAAGGGAAGAGGGCCATGCGCCCCTCCTCACCGAGCCTTTATAGGCCCCTGGGACCCCAATCACCAGGGCTGTATTTTATTGATAAAAAAGGAGAGGGTGCCACAAGGCTTCCCCCCCCCCAAGCCTCATATGGCCCTGGGGACTCCCCCCACCAGTGATGTATGCATTTTAAAAGGGGAGGTGGCCCATGCAGCCCCCGTCTCCGAGCCTTTTTAGTACCTGGGAACTCAATCCACTGCACTATATTTTACTAAAAGGTTGGAGGGGCTGTGCAGCCCTACTCCCTGAGCCTACTCCCTGACCCAATCACACCAGGTCTTTTTTTATAATAGATGGAAGCCCCAGTGCGGTGCCCTCCCTGGGCACCTACCAAGCATATGTTGGAGACCCCAGCCAGCTCCCCACATGCTGTAAGAGCCAGCATTGCCCCCAGCCAAAGGTAGCAGCTATTTATGCTGCTTTCTGCGGGAACAAGGAATAACTTGTTCTTTTTCCCTGCCCATGACAGTGCGAGCAGGGAAACTGATCTCAAGTCTGCTCCTAGCTGGAGGGGGCATTTTTAAAGCTCCCACCCATTGGGAGCAGACTTTGGCCCTCATTTTGACTTCGGCGGTCTTTTGCCAAGACCGCAATCGAATCGGGTGTTGACGGTCCGAAGACCACTGTATTACGATGCACCTACAAATTTCTGCCCATAAACAGGAGGACATCTGATACTATTGGCTTGACAGGTGGTGGGTGAGAGGCGGTTCCACCGCCAACATCACCAAGCCGGAAGGACTCCGCCCGCGATATTATGAGCAGTAATATGGCACAGCAGTCCTTGCACGGCAGTGCGGCATTGGCGATGTAACCCCTGACATCCACCCCCTCCCGGACGACAACCTTGATGTGTGTGCCAGTGACAGGAATGGGGATTCCTGTTGCCAGGTGCGTTACCACAAAGGGTTTCCGTGACGGGGCGACCGCCGCAAAATGCCTGGCGGTTTGTTGTCTCATAATACGGTCGGTGGTCTTGGGCATGCCGTAGGCCCGGAGGAGCTCACCGCCAGCCATGCCTGTCCGACCACACTGGCAGGCCAGCAGCATTGTGGCAGTTTGGCTTCAGCTAAATCGCTGAACTCGTAACGTGGCGGTCTTTACCGCCGGGATCGCAGCGGTAAGACCGCCACCATGATTGTGCCGGTCTTAAGACTGCCACACTCATAATGAGGGCCTATGTGTTTGCTCCTGTTTGGTGGGACATTTGAAAATGTTCTTACTAGACTGGAGCATACACATGTTTCTCTGCCCGTGCCCGTGCAGGTGGGAAACTACTGTCTCCCGGAGGTTGGCTCCCCGTGACACGCAAGCCAACTGGCCCCAGAGATGGGGTCCCTGCGGCCACCCTCCCTTTCAAAATGTGTTATAGCCCCAGGGGATGGGATCTCAGGTCCAAATTAGGCTCTTGGAAGGGGGCTGCATGCCTCCCTCCATTATTTTTTTGTCTCTACCCCAGACAATGGGGTTCCCAGGGACTATCAGAGGATTAGGAACAGTGGCCACATGCCTCCTTCCCAAAAAAACATACATCACTCCCCCGGGCCCTGGCCCACCCTGTGGAGCTTTTAATAAACAAGCACGGTAGCCCACACTTTTTGTTTTTTTGCCGCAGATCACCCAGGAATTTGCAGCAAGATTTTAAAAAATATATATTTTGGGCCTCAGAACTAGGGGATCAGGGTATCTGCACTATGCAACCTATGTATTTTGTCTGCTTTTGTTAGGACTCGGAGGACTGAGTCTCAAGTCCTAAGATGGCTGCCACCACTTCCTGGCTGAGTTAGTGACAGCGAATCAGACATCAGGATGAGATCTGTTATCGCCGTGAGTCCTTTGGAGCATAATACAGTATATACACATTTTTGGAACCTTAATTTCTCCAAAACTACTGAACAGATTAACACCAAAACACAAAAAGTACTCTTTCTGGACAAAGATCTCTGCCAAGTTTGGTGTAAAACACATTTTGGGACCTCGCCCTCCCTTTTTTCTCAGCGCCCGCTTGACAGATCATCCCAAATCTTTCCATGTACAAACTGGTCAAAAAGTTGTACTTTTTTGGCAGGTTTTGTGTAGATTTGCAAAACGGTGCCAAAGTTATTAGCAACACAAAAAACACATTTCCTATGGAAACACAATTCTAACTATACATACTCAGTGGCGACCACCACTAGGTAAAATATATGTGTGTGTTCATGTGTGTGTAGATATAATTTATTAAAATGCAAATTATTTATATATATATACATTCACTGAAAAAACAAAGGTTACAGGGACATTATAGTTAGGTTCTGAATTTACTTGTACAAAACCATAGAAATTCAGAAGTTATAGTTAGAGTTCTTTAAAGTAACTATAACTTGCACCCCAAAATTAAACATAAAATAATAAAATTCTAATAAATACAATTCTCTCCATACTACTCAAACATACAAATTAAATTTGGTGATAAATAATTAATTATCAAGTACTAACCAAATTCTGCAACACTGCTACAAAAGAATTTAGGGCCAGGACACGCTCACTAGAATCAGATGACACCATCAAGAGGAAGTTATCTAAGTAGTGAAGCTCATCAGGAAAGCCTATTTTTGTAATGAATATTTGTAATGAATATTCATTCAAGAAATGAACCGAACCTCTCAAAATAGGTGCTGAATACAGAGCACCCAAGCAGCATGCACTTATTGTAACAAAACATATCACTAAACTGAAATCCAAGCACATTTTAATCATCTGGGTAAAAGTATAAAAGCAAATTTAGGGCCTGATTTAAGTAATGGCTATAAAGGTCCCGCTGTCAATTTATCAATGGAAAACACATCTGCCTCCTTGGCATTCCACCTGCTTGATTTAGATGTTCGGGGTCCCAAAGGTGAAAGAATGCCCGAGTCCCGCCGAATGCATAAATCACTGAACACAGATGAGGGTCTATAGTATATTTTACTAATGCCCACCTGGGAGCATAAGGTGTATGGACTTGATTGAGCTGGCTGGAGTCCTGTTTGGATGTAGAATCTAAAGGGGAGCAAACAAGGTTCCCAGACGCAGAGTCTCAAATAGGCCTGCAATCCTCCCCAGTTTGCCCTCCTTTTGGCATTTATTTATCCACAATCTCCATTAGCGCATGGCAAAAAAACAGCCTCTTCACCTCCCTATACCTCTACCCACTCCCTTTCCCGCTACCCAAACCTGAACCCTTGGCTTTACCTCTATCCACTCCTGAGCCCTGAAGTCACCCCCACCTCCTTTAACCTCTACCCACCCCTGAATCCTGAAGTTACACTTCAGTCCTTTTACCACTACTCACCACCCCTGAACCCTTGTGTCACTCTCACCTCCCTTTACCACTACCCACCTCTGAATCCTCATGTTACCCTCACATCCCATTACTTCTACCCAACTCATAACCCTAAAGTCATCCACACCTCCTTTCACCTCTACCCACCCCTGATTCATAATGTCACCCTGATATTCCTTATACCTCTACCCACCTGAGCCCTCAAGTCACCCTCATGTCCTCTTACCTCTACCCACCCCTAAGCCCTCAAATCACTCATTTCCCTTTGCCTCTACCCACCCATGAACCCTCATGTACCTCTCATCTCCCTTTACCTCTACCCACCTCTGAACTCTCAAACCACCCTCACCTCCCATTGCTTCTACCTAACTCTCAAATCACACCCTACCTCCCTTCACCTCTACCCACCCCTGACTCATAAAGTCAACCTCACATCCTCTCACCTCTACCTACACCTGAGCCCTCATGCCACCTTCACTTCCATTTACCTTCACCCACCCCTAAGCCCTCAAGTCACCCTCACCTCCCTTTACTTCTTCCTACCCCTAAGTGGTCAAAATATCCTCACCTCCCTTTACCTCAACCCATCCTTCAGTCCTCAGGTCATCTTGAAATCTCTTTACCTCCACCCACCCCTGTGCCCTCTCTAGTCAACCTCACATACCTTTGCCTCTACTCATCCCAAACCCTGAAGTCACCCTCACCTCCCTTTACTTCTACCCACCAATGGTCCTCAAGTCACCTCACCTCCCTTTCCCTCTACCTACCCCACACCCTAAATTCACCCTCACCTCTCTTTTCCTCAGCCTATTCCTGAACCCTCAACTCACCATCACCTCCCTTTACCTCCACCCACCCCAGACCCCCCTAGTCAACTTCACCTTCCTTTATCTCTAACAACCCCTGAACCCAAATGTCACCCTTACCTACCTCTATTTAGATCCATTCCTAAACCCTAAAATCACTTTAAAAAAAAAAAAAAAAACATAAAGGTTTGCCTATTGCATCCTATTGTAATTCTACACTGTTTGCATTACTTTTCTTACTCTTACTTACCTGTTTTGGGTTTGTGTACATATAACTTGTATATATTACTTACCTTCTTACTGAGGGTACTCAGTGAGGTACTTGTGGTATATTGTCATAAAAATAAAGTACCTTTATTTTTAGTAACTCTGAGTATTGTGTTTTCTTATGATAGTGTGCATATGATATAAGTGGTATAGTAGGAGCTTTGCATGCCTCCTAGTTCAGCCTAAGCTGCTTTGCCATAGCTACCTTCTATCAGCCTAAGCTGCTAGAAACACCTCTATTCTACTAATAAGGGATAACTGGACCTGGCACAGGGTGTAAGTACCACATGGTACCCACTATAAACCAGGCCAGCCTCCTACACCAAGCATAATCCCACCTTTTAAATCTCTGCGGCTTCCCTTTTAAACCGGAGCCCAATAGTGCTTTTGGAGACAGTTCGATGGTACCCACGATCCTAGTGTCACGCCCCTGTTCCCGCTTACGCGCAGCGTTTGTAAAAAACGTGACTCCGGCTCCTCTAATTCCCGGTGCCAACAGCAGCAGCTAAACAGTACGCGAAGACCGACCAGCTCCAGGAGGACGAACACCTTCTAACACCGCTCAACTGCGCCGACCGTCCAGAAAGAGAAGGTGATCCAGGTAGCTTAAAAACACTACTTCGCTTAATCCGAAAACACTCCTTCGACCAAGGATCCACAAAAAGTCTCTGTCCGTCTGGGCTGCCGCTGCGCTGCAAAGAAGAAGGCCGAGCCTTCTGGGGGGGTGCTTATAAGCCCCCCACTGGCGAGCGGCGGCCCAAACTGGAACGGCCACAACGTTGGCCCAACATCCCTACTCGCGTGTTACTTAAGCCTACACGCCTCGCAAGGCGTGCAGGCGGAAGTAACTGGCCAGCCCGTACACAACTAGTGCAGAGGGTCCAGCCCCCGGCGTCCCCGATCCCTAAGGGGCCGCGCTCCCCACATGTTGGGGGGGCGCTTTTCCAGTGTCTTCAATTTAAGGTGGTGACCAGATCGCAGAAAGCTGGGTAGTCAGTGATGTTTCTCTACTATTTAACTTTCTGCAGATTATGTACTAGTTCATCGAGAGACCGCTATCAAAGAAATGTAATCATTTATCCTGCAGGCAGCTAAATAGCTGATTATGCACTATTTGCCCCACAAGCAGATAACGAGCAAAGCGCTACATTTTCTTTTTACTTGCCTGATACCTAACCAGCAGACATTATTTTCTTCTATCAACAGGGTCACTGGATTTCTGAGATTCTGTGGCTGTGGGTTTTCTGTACCCATAGTTATGGAATTGCCACACTTGCTATTAAATCCATTATTTTACGCCTAATTTTCATTTAAAAAAAAGTTTGTAGCTAAAGGGTGGGTAAAAAGTTACAAAAAATGCTACCGCACGTTGTTGTACAGTGGTAGGCCTTTTGTTACACAGAGGCAGGACACCTTTCTGTTGGTGATCGCTGAATTTAGGTGTTAAATTGATATTAATGATGGGAAACCTTAGCCTATGCAATGTTACCGTGTAAAAATGACAAATTAGTGACTACTGCTTTAAAATGTGGCATAATGTGCCACATAATTTGCATTTTATTGGCATATAATTTAGCCACCCTGCTGAATAAATCGGTCCTCTCCTGCCGCATAATTCCAGTGGCCCTGTCTATCAAGAAGCTGAAGTATGTCACAGCATTTGCTCATTGCTTTTGGAAAACGATGGCCCAATTTATCAGACATTGAATGAAACATGAGACATTGGGATCAATTAGTTTTTGTGCCAAATGTACACAATATTGAAAAAATTGTGAAAGAGTGCTTCATCTCAGATGACATTTTTTGATCAAGAATAATTCTGCATCCAATGAAGAACAGGCCTTAGCCCTCAAAAGTAATGCACTCCAACTGAGATGCACTGTTACTGGCTCAACAAACCATTGGCTAGGGGCAGCAGCATTGGTGCAAATTTGTCACAATTGTGCATGGTCCTTGGCTAGTTTCCTCAAACACAATATCAGGATACTAAGTTGTAGTGGGTGGGCAAGAGGAAGGGACGTGACCCGGAATTAACCCAGCTGCTGAAGCTGGTGTTAGCTAAACTGGGGGATGAGGAGTGAACCACATCCGTGTCGGAAGTCCAAACTGTGAAAGGTCCCAGGAGCTCAGGTGTGTCCCTGTGTGCAGCCCCCCCTTAAACACAGGCCAAGGAAGTAGGTAGCTGTACTACAGAGTAGTCTAGCAGAACTTCAGAGGGCACCCAAACCGATTTCCACAGCCACTGATGTTATGAATATAGAAAAGACTAGTTTCTCCAATCTGCCTTCTATGTCTGAGGTGAGTACTTCTTGGGGGGGCTCTCACACAATACACAAAGGAAGGTGAGAACAGTGAGGTCTTGCATATCTTGAGGGAGATCCGCCTGTCACTCAAAGGCCTTGTCACTTTTACTAAAAGGAGTGACCCAGTCCAGGCACTGGTCAGCGGAGGTGGAGGCATTCCAGGAGCAGTCCCAGCTGCAAGTGTAGGGGTATACAGTCCCACTGGGGAGAGTAACAATTGTCTCTTAGTGTGACACCACCTGCACTATCCAAGTATCCAGTGCAGGAAACTGCAGACAAGGGTAGCTCGACAGCAGGGGTGCAGACTTCTTTGGCAGAGTTACTTGCATACCTTTTGGTGAATATAGACAAGCCATCTACTACTATGGGGTTACAAGTGAGCAAAGGGGAAAGAGACAGTAAGGGAGAAGTTAAAGGAGGTCATGAAGACCTCAAAGAAGAATGATAATGACACCCTGAGGTAAGCTTGTGGTCACATCACCAATGTGTCTAAGACAGGAAAGATTGCCTCTACTGTTCCCTCTGAGATTAAAGAAAACATTTAGAAAGGTGATTTTGTGAAAGTTTCTCACTAATTTGAGCTAATCAGAAAGAATTAGAAGAAAGCCAAAACAGGGTAAGGACTCCAAAAAAGATAAGAAACCAAAGGTGGAGACAAAATACAAATTGGGTTCTTGGTTTTAATGTGTTAATCATGGGAATACTGGAAAAGAAACTTGAGTAGGCAGTGTCAATGAAATTTTTGCCAGTAAGAATCTTAAGGCACACAGAGTCCATGGTCGGGGGACTGTGCCCTCAATTTTCTGTGGGCAAGCATAGTAGGACCGAACCTACGTCAATGAATGCCCTGAAGAAGCATTCCTTTTGTCAGGAACACACTGGTGAGGAAAGGAATACGTTTTAATGTACAACTGTGCACTCGCCCACTGCACTTGCAAATTCAAGTACATCTGTTATTTCTGTGGACTGACTTCCTACCCAGAATTCAAAAGTATTGAGAGCGCCAACATTAGGAGCAAAGAGCCCGGGAAGTCTTCTTTCTAGGACTACACTTCCCACTCCAGTAAGGGAAGATAAGCTGCTACCTTGGCTTGACTTGTGCCTGAAAGAAAAAGCAGCCCAAGTCTCGTATTTTAGCTTTTCACATAGTTTTAGGGAACCAGTCTGCGGGGTTTCCCTTCTAGTACATTGCAACAAGCATTACCAAAGCCAACAGGTCTCGGCTACCTGAGAGCTGTTAGCTTTGTCAATTTCGTTAGGTGAGTTGTACAGCAGCGCGGCTGCTTTGCAGCATGGCTAAAAGTTAGAAAACAAAGTGCTATGATGCAGCCAACCCTGAGCATGAGGGGCATTGATCCTTTTTGTTACTATGGGATTATTCTCTGCCTTCACAAAAAATATGTGTAATTACCGTATTTCCAAGCAGAAGTTTATTGTGTTGACCCTTCATGATAGAGGCTCCAAAAAGAAATGTAGACCAGGGAGCACAGCACGATGTGCACCTTTGTAGAATCTTGAAACCTCTTTTTTCTGCATGACATGGGTGGTCAAGAAATCAAGGGGGAGTGGGTGGAGGTGGATGGGGCAAGCAACAAAGGGTGAAGGTCGGGAACTGACCAGGAAAACAATAATGCAGTAGGAAGGTGGGGGAGAGGCAAGCAACAGTGTGTGAAGAGGGAGGGAGGGCGTACAAGTTAAAGGAAAAAAGTACCTCTGAAAGTGGGGAGCAGTGGAGGGACCCTGGGTAAGGGAAGCAGTACTTGTGCCATGCTTCAGGGTAGGAAAAACACACGAAGAGGAAGTAAGGCTGGCACTTCGTGACCAGAGGGAAGCAAGGAAAAGAGAGTGATGGTGAAGCCAACCAATCGTAAGCAATTGGCACCCTGTTAGTAAACAAAATGTCTTGCAAGCAAAAGCGTAAGCACTGTCTCAAGAGAGACTTAAGGTATAGAGTGTGATGGAGAGGGGAGTGGGGAGGTGACAAACTGCCAAAGAGGCGAATGTGCCAGCCAAATGTACTGAAGGGAATAAAACAACCAATAATGCCCCTAAAACACATTGGAAAGCAGGAGATTTGTTATGGAAGAGGCAGGGATATAATTTGTCTGAGAGGAATTGTTTCTTACCATGCAGCCTTTACTGTGCTTTATCTTTAACATGCAGTCCTTACCACACAGGTAACCACATAGGTCTAGGGGCAACACAAACCATATACTTCAAAAGTGGAATGTGAATCACGAATGGACCCCAGACCTATGGGAGCTTGTAGAGGGTCACTGGGACTGTAAGAAAACAGTCAGGGTGTCCAAGATACCCCACCTCAAGACCCTGAAAAGTAGGAGTAAAGTGCACCTACTACCCCAAAATGACACAATAGTCGTGATAGGGGGATTCTGCAAGAACCACAAACACCAGCAAAGCACTGAAGACGGATTCCTGGACCTGAGGACCTGCAAGGCAAGGGGACCAAGTCCAAGAGTCTCGATAGTGTCCGGGGGGGCAGGAGCCCAGGAAACCCCAGATGAAGGTGCAAGAAGGCTGCCTCTGGATGGGAGAAGCCTGGGATTCTGCAACAACGAAGAGAGCTAGGAACATCTCCTTTGGATGGAAGATGTCACACGGCGTGCTGAAGGTTGCCGAAGTGTTCCCACGCAGAAATACTACAAACAAGCCTTGCTGGCTGCAAGTGTCGTGGTAAAGGTTTTTGGGTGCTGCTGGGGACCAGGAAGGACCAGGATGTCGCCCCTTGGATGAAGAGACAGAGGGGGCGCTCAGCAACTCAGAGAGCCCCCACAGAAGAAGGCAGCACCCGCAGAAGTACCCAAACAGGCCCTTAGAAAATTAGTGAACCGGAGCTGGCTCAGAATCACAAAGGAGGGTTCCACGACGTCGGAGGCCAACTCAGAGGGTTGAGCACTGCAGGACAGAGAGCTGGGGACCCAGGCTAGGCTGTGCACGAAGGAAATCCTAGAAGAGTGCAAAGGAGTCGGAGCAGCTTCAAATCACGCAGTACACAGGTTTGCAGTCTAGCGTGGGGAGGCAAGGACTTAGCTCCACCAAACTTGGACTAGTTCCTGTGTTCCAGGGACCACGCTCGTCAGGATGAGAGGAGACCCAGAGGACCGGTGATGCAATCTTTTGGTGCCTGCGTTAGCAGGGGGAAGATTCCGTCGACCCACGGGAGATTTCTTCTTGGCTTCCAGTGCAGGGTGAAGGCAGGTGACCCCCAGAGCATGCACCACCAGGAAACAGTCAAGAAAGCCGTCAGGATGAGGCGCTACAATGTTGCTGGTAGTCGTCTTGCTACTTTGTTGCGGTTTTGCAGGCGTCCTGGAGCAGTCAGCAGTCGATCCTTGGCAGAAGTCGAAGAGGGAAGTGCAGAGGAACTCTGGTGAGCTCTTGCATTCGTTATCTGAAGAATTCCCCAGAGGAGAGACCCTAAATAGCCAGAAAAGGAGGTTTGGCTACCAAGAAAGGAGGATTGGCAACCAAGAGAGGTGAGAGCCTATCAGAGGGGGTCTCTGACGTCACCTGCTGGCACTGGCTACTCAGAGCAGTCCAGTGTGCCCCCAACACCTCTGTTTCCAAGATGGCAGAGGTCTGGGACACACTGGAGGAGCTCTGGGCACCTCCCCTGGCTAGTGCCAGGGTGCCCACACATTAAGTAACTTGGCACCCAACCTTCACCAGGTGAAGGTTAGACATATAGGTGACTTATAAGTTACTTATGTGCAGTGAAAAATGGCTGTGAAATAACGTGGACATTATTTCACTCAGGTTGCAGTGGCAGGCCTGTGTAAGAATTGTCTGAGCTCCCTATGGGTGGCAAAAGAAATGCTGCAGCCCATAGGGATCTCCTGGAACCCCAATACCCTGGGTACCAAGTACCATATACAAGGGAATTATATGGGTGTACCAGTGTGCCAATGAGAATTGGTAAATTTAGTCACTAGCCTGCAGTGACAAATTTAGAAAGCAGAGAGAGCATAAACACTGAGGTTCTGGTTAGCAGAGCCTCAGTGATACAGTTAGGCACCACACAGGGAACACATACAGGGCACATACTATGAGCACTAGGTTCCTGCCTAGCAGGATCCCAGTGACACAGGGGCTAAAACATACATACATACAGTGAAAATGGGGGTAACATGCCAGGCAAGATGGTACTTTCCTACACACGGGGAATCTTATTAAATGTATAAAGGCGGCCCCAGACGAGCCTTTCAATTCATGCTGCCCGCCCCTGCTTATTAAGGTTCGGTACAGTAAGGGAGGTGTAGAGGCCACATTTACAGTAAGGCCAGTGCCCATTACACAGATCCGGGTGTACATTTAAAAACGCGTGGCCCTAGTAAGGTAGCGGGTGGTTACTGGTTTGTATCTTTTCCACAACCTTAGTGTATCACTGCATCCCCTCTAGGGGCTTTTGTCTAGAGTGTTGACTTAGATTTGAAGCCTTTATTTTAAGCGCTGGGTGCATGTTCTATTGGATTGTCAGCGGGCGCTGCATTGTTGTTTAGCGCTATGCTATGTTTACACTGTAAAATTTTTGAATCAAAGCTGAGTTTTTTCTTCTGCTAAGGTGAAGTTGAGAACTTCATTTTGCCTGAATATTGCTAGATACCAGTGTGTTTGTTTTACAGCCATCAGTGTTACTTAGCTACTTACTGTAAGCGCTGTTTGCTGCCCCCCCTACCCCACACCCCCCCGGTTGGGGGCAGAGAAGTTGTACTTTACGCAAGGGGAATTCATTGCGGGTCAATTTTCTGGGTTTGTTTTTGGTCTGTCTTCAGACCGTTGTGTAATGGCATCCAATCGGATTAGGGTGGGCAAAAGGAAGGGGAGCGATCCGGAGTAGGCGCAACTTTTGAAATTGGTTTTGGCCAAATTAGGTAATGGGGACTCAGATGGCGGGGATACCCCTTCAGAGGGAGAGGACAGTTGGGAGGGCCCCCTTCCCGTCCGCGGCGAACACACACGCAGCATTCCCTCCAGTGAAGCGGAGAAATAAGAAACAGGCCACAATAGTCCAGCAACCTCCCCCCCCCCCCCGGTTGGTACAGTTACAGATGTGGCACCTGTCCTAGCTACTGCTTCTGCAAACGAGCACATTTCAGCGCTGCGCCCGGGGAGGTAGTGGGTGCATCAGCACCAACATTAGGCGTAGAATCTATGCTGGCCGACATACGGCAGTCACTGTTAAACTTGGCAGCACCCCACTCTGTGGGGTCAACTGTTCAATAACCCCCCCAGTGTCAGTTGCCACCAACGCCGGGCCCAGTCTTGGAGCAGGTACAGGTCCCTCCAGCCCTACCAGGAACCTGACAAGACCCAACGGCCCAAGCTTTGCTGTCGGTTTCACAGATATTAGCCAATGTGAGTGCAAAACCCACCGCTCCTCCCCCTATGACTCCTTGGGCTAACGATGCACTGCAGAATTTGATGCTAGAACTTAAGCGCCAGGTGGAGGCACTGGCAGCGGCACGTAATGTTCCTCCTTTACAGGTGACGACCGCGAGCCCATGTGTCAACCCGGCACCGGGCTCTCTGACTCAGGCTACAATGTTGGAAAAAGATCAGGGTAAGGTTACCGAACAGGGCAACATTCCTGCAAAAACTAGTACATCTACTGAGGGGCCGGGACTGGACACACTACTGTCTAAGCCAGGGAAGTTAGCAGCACATGTGTCTCTTGATATTAAAGAAAAAATATGGAAAGGGGAATTTGTTGATATTTTCAGCCTGATCAGGGCAAAGAGAAGAGAGGTAGAAACAAAAGAGAAAGATGCAAAAGCCTCATCTTCTAGTGAAAAAATGCCAAAGATGGAAGAAAATATTACTAAATGGTTGTTTGGTTTTAATGTGTTTATGTCGGTCATGCTTGAGAAGAAACCTGACTCAGGTATTGCTATGATCTGCTACGCAAACAAAATACTAAGAGCACACCATATGTATGGGGGGGAACGCTTGGCTTGAGTACGACAGGGATTTCAGGTGGGCAAAGGTGAAGGACCCAGCGATTGGTTGGGACCAGACTGAAGTGAATGTTTGGTTGGAATGTGTGAATAACAAGTTGCCTAGTAACCAGCCCTTTCGATCTCAGGATGCAAGCGACAAAAAAGGTTCATGCTGGGCGTTCAATAGAAAGGTATGTTCCCGCCCCCCTGGGGACGTGCAAATTCAGGCACACCTGCTCATTTTGTGGGCATCCCTCCCACCCCGAATTCAAGTGCCTTAAGGAGTCAAGGGATAAAGTTAAAGAGGGAAGTAAGCCCAACATCTAGTTTAACCTGGCCTTCCCTCATAAATATTGATGCACTATTCCCTTGGCTGCAGGTTTACCCAGTTAAAGTTTTAGCTGAATTACTGATAAATGGTTTCTCTCAGGGCTTCAGAATTCCTGCCGCCTGCATCCCCCCTTTGGAACATTGCAAGAATCTTATGTCTGCAATAAGGAACCCTGGTGTAGTAGCAAAAAAGATTGGCAAGGAGCGAGCGCGAGGGTGAGTGGCGGGGACTTTCCTTTTCCCCCTCAAAAGATTTTGTTTGTTCTCCCTTAGGGGTAGTACCCAAGAAAGAACCGGGTCAGTACAGGTTGATTCATAACTTGTCTGCTCCTTTGGGTTCTTCGGTGAATGAAGCCATTGACCCGGTTCTATGTTCGGTTCGTTATGCTACTGTTGACCGGGCACTAGAGAAACTAAGGACTTTAGGGCGTGGGGCGCTGTTAGCAAAAACTGATATTGAAGCAGCTTTCAGACTTCTGCCAGTCCACCCTGATGATTACCACCTCCTGGGTTTCCAATTTAAAAGAGATTACTTTTATGATCAGTGTATGCCCATGGGCTGCAGTGTGTCCTGCAGTTACTTTGAACAGTTTAGCTTAGCTCTACAGTGGATCTTCATTAGGCGCACCGGCCATTTAAATGTGATCCATTACTTGGATGATTTTCTAGTTTTAGGACCCCCTCGGTCGGCGAAATGCCTCTGGGCTCTGCAAGCCCTAACAGCTATGTTCAAGGAATTTGGCGTCCCGATAGCACCAGACAAAACTGAAGGCCCCTACACTTGCATTACTTTTCTGGGCATTGAGATTGACTCGGTGGCGGGGGAGTGTCGCCTTCCGCTAGACAAACTTCAGGCATTTAAAGGGTCCATCGGAGCTGTCCTGTCCCATAATAAAGTCACACTTCATCAGCTACAGGTTCTGGTGGGTCAATTGAATTTCACACTAAGGATTATCCCTATCGCCTGCCCTTTTTCCAGATCCATAGCCAGGGCCATGGCAGGTTTGGCCGAGAAACACCATCACACCAGGCTGTCTTCAGAAGTCAGGGAAGACTTGAAGGTCTGGGATGTATTCTTACAGGACTTTAATGGGGCAGTGATCTGGCCTCTTCCTCCGGTGGCTAGCCCCACCCTTGGACTTTTCACAGATGCAGCAGGTAGCGTGGGTTTTGGTGCCATTCTTGGTTCCTCCTGATGCAGGGCGGATTGGCCAACTGAGTGGGTCAGCATGGGTCTAACCAAAAATATAGCCTTTCTGGAACTTTTCCCCATCATTGTCGCCGTCTCTGTCTGGGATAGCTTATTAAAGGACAGGTCTGTGGTTTTTTGGTTGGACAACATGGCTGTAGTAGAGGCGATCAATAGACAGAAAGCTAGTTGTAGATGGGTACTTAGGCTACTTAAGCATTTAGTGTTACGGTGCTTGAAATTCAACATTACCTTTCGGGCGAAGCATGTACCAGGGGTGAATAACACTGCGGCTGATGCCTTGTCTCGATCATTGAGTCAGGACTTTCTGAGGTTCCACCCACAGGTGTCAGAGAAGATGACCGAGTTTCCAAATCACTGTGGAAGATTGGTGTCCCGCACTCTCAACCTTAGTAGCAACATCTTTAGCTGCCCGCACAAGGGTGACAAACAAAAGAGCCTTTTTACATTATAGACTGTTCTTGAAATCCTTAAGTTCATGAGATTGGTTTTCTGCTGAAGCAATGTGTGCATTTTTACAACATTTAAAGAATAAAGGTAAACCAGTGTCTTGCGCCAAAGCTAACCTGTCCGCCATTAGTTTTTTCGCCAAACTCAGGAATCAAGATTCTCAGCTAAACTCTTGTTATTAAGCAGGCTTTGGCAGGTTGGTCTAGAACAGACGGTCCCAGGTCAGACACGAGGAGGCCCATAACCCCCCAATTACTAGAAAAATTATTGTACGCAGTCACCGCGGTTACATCTTCTTCTTTTTGAGGCTACCTTATTTACAGCCGCTTTTTCAGTTGGCTTTTATGGGGCTTTCCGCATTGGGGAACTGATAGGAGCCTCCAGGAGCGACCACGCTGTGGGACTCCAGTGGGCCGATGTTATCATCAGTAAAGATTCTATGACTATACAGCTCCGTAGGTCCAAAACGGACCAGTTAGGTAAGGGGGCGTGTATTTGGCTCCGGGCGGCACCTGGTTCAATTTTATGTCCTGTGGGCAATCTAGCAGCTTACTTGGCAGTTCGCCCTTTGGACAAATCTACTGCACTGTTCATTCATGCAAATGGGGACTGCCTGTCTCACTACCAATTTGCAGAGGTACTGAAGGTTACACTACAGGCAGCAGGGGTCTATTCTTTGGGTTACTCTCCCCATTCATTCAGGATTGGGGCAGCTACTTTGGCAGCAGGGGCAGGTTTACCCATGTCAGAGGTAAAAGCCATTGGAAGATGGGCTTCCAACTGTTACAAACGTTACATTAGACCACAGGACTCGGAAGCCGCCAGTGGGCCCTTACCCCCAACACCGGTCATACACCAACCGACAAGACAATTTAGTTTGATGGAAGAAGTATTTATTTTTATATATACTTTCATTAAAATTCATAGAAACAATTTATGCAAGTCATCATATGCACATTACTCAAATAAAACATTTCAATGCAAACTTAATATATATCCTGTTATAGACGATACTTTTTCATTTGTAACCATAAATTATTTTGACAGGATCCCTTCCTGTCCTGAACCTCCTTTGGACCACACAGGGACTGGTCGTCACCTGTACCCCTAGGGGGGGCGGTACCCCTGCTTCCTCTGTTCCTTGCCCCCATGCTCAGGGTTCCGCCCCCTCTCCAAACACCAATCAGCCAAGGGGTGTACCGGGGCGGCCCAGGGCATGAGCCCCGTGACCACCCCAGTGATCTGGGCTCCCTAACCCCAATCAGGTGTGTCCATCGCAGGTTGGTCCAGGACTTCAGATCCTATCTCTGTTGTTATACCGGGGCCCCACCCTTGGGGTCCCCTCTGTTGCTTCCGGTTACTTTATTCTCTCTTCCTCCACCACGAGAGCGACCAGGGCCCCAGGGTCCTTTGCCCTCCCCACCCGAAAACAAGCACTTAGCGAAGAACCACATGTCTGCCATGAATTGGTCAGTACCGGCGTCGGACAAATGAACCAAATCTCTATGAAACATTTCCGCTCCTTTTAATTGTCTATGAGGGATGTTCCACAAACGGCCCGGACCAGGGCAAAGTTTTGACATCTCCGCGTTAAGTCTCCTAACTGACACATTGATTGTCCTCAGTTTTATTCCAGGGCCCCATTTTTTCTGCGGCACCATGTGAGACCAGGCGATGGCTGCATTAGGAAATTGCTTAGCAAGCTTCATAATTTCTAAGAATATTGCCTCTCTGAGGGCCTTCCGTCCTAAATGTACCAGGTCGTTGCCCCCAAGGTGAATGATGATGAGGTCCGGGGATTGGAGCCCTGCACATCCACAAGCCAGATCTACTAGCTGCTCCAGCTGTTAAATTCCTTTGCCGCCAACCCCGCACCACCTGAAGGCCACGTCTAAGCTTGTCGCCGGATTCGGTTTACGGAGCTGCTGCAACCGGTACGCCACCCGACGAACAAATTAATGCCCCAGTACCCAAACCACACACGGAGCCATCTACTGTAATAAAGGGAAAATTGTGTGAGAAATGATAATGATTTTTAGATAACACACATAACCACTGATTAGACCAGCTCTGGCCTAACGTAACGCTTATAACAGTTGGATGACCATCTTCCAATGGCCTTAACCTCTGAGATGGGCAAGCCTGCCCCTGCTGCTAACGTAGCCGCGCCAATCCTGAATGAGTGAGGGTACTAACCCCGATGTTCTACGCCCGCTGCCTTTAGTGTAATCTTGAGTACCTCTGTAAATTGGTAGCGCGACAGACAGTCCCCATTTGTGTGTATGAATAGCGCCGTGGATTTTTCTAAAGGGCGCACCTTTAAGTATGCAGCTAGGTTGGCTACAGGACAGATAAGAGACCCATACACTGCCCGAAGAACAATCCTCGCCCCTTTACCTAAGTGATCAGTCTTTGACTTGCGCAGCTGTATGGTGGCAGAATTATTATTGATTATCACATCTGGCCACTGGAGACCCCCCGCGTGGTCGTTCTTGGAGGTACCTAACATTTCCCCAATGCGGAAGGC
Organism: Pleurodeles waltl; assembly: GCF_031143425.1. NCBI lineage: Eukaryota > Metazoa > Chordata > Amphibia > Caudata > Salamandridae > Pleurodeles > Pleurodeles waltl. The sequence goes on from NC_090450.1 coordinate 567,137,532, forward strand.
CCCATAGAAAGCCACAGAAAAGGCCGCTGTAAATAAGGTAGCCTCAAAAGGGGATGATGTAACTACGGTAACTGAGCCCAGCAATTTTTCTAATAATTGAGGGGTTATGGGCCGCCTGGAGTCTACCCTGGGACCGTCCGCTCTCGACCACCCCACCAGCGCCTGCTTAATAATAAAGGCATTGAGTTTAGAGTCTTGCCCCCTTAGCTTGGCGAAAAAACGGATGGCTGACAAGTTGGCCTTGGCGCAAGACACTGGTTTACCATTGCTCTTTAAATGTTGCAAAAAGGCACAGATTGCTTCGGATGAAAACCAATCTAAAGAGTTCACTGATTTCAAAAACAGTCTATAATGCAAGAAGGCCCTTTTGTATGCCCCCCTTGTTCGTGTCGCCAAAGATGACACTACTAGGGCTGACAGTGCGGGACACCAATCCTCCACAGTGATGTTGGAAACTCTGTCCTCCTCTCCGACGCCTGTGGGTGGAACCTCTGAAAATCCTGCATTAATGATCGAGACAAGGCATTTGCCGCATTGTTATTTACCCCTGGAACATGTTTCGCCCGGAATGTGATGTTGAGTTTCAAACATTGTAACACCAAATGCTTAAGTAATCTAAGCACCCATCTGCAGCTAGCATTTTGTCTATTAATAGACTCCACAACTGCCATGTTGTCTGACCAAAATACTACCGACTTGTCTCTCAATATGTCATCCCAGACAGATACAGCGACAATGATGGGAAATAGTTCTAAGAATGCTATATTTTTGGTGAGACCCAAGTTAACCCATTCTGATGGCCAATCCGCCCTGCACCAGGCGGAACCTAGGATAGCCCCGAAACCCATGCTGCCTGCAGTGTCCGTGAATAGGCCGAGAGAAGGGCTGTCCACAGGGAGATGAGGCCAGATTACAGCCCAGTTGAAGTCTTGTAGGAATGCCTCCCAAACCCTCAAATCTTCCTTTACTTCAGCAGACAGCCTGGTGTGGTGGTGTTTTTCGGTCAACCCTGCCATAGACCTAGCTATGGATCTGGAGAAAAGGACGGGCCATGGGAATGATCCTCAGGGCGAAATTCAATTGTCCCACCAGGACTTGCAATTGGTGAAGGGTGACCTTGGTAAGGGATAGGACAGTTCTGATGGACCCCTTAAAAACCTGAAGCTTGTCCAGAGGAAGGCGGCACTCCCCCGCGATGGTGTCAATTTCGATGCCCAGAAAAGTGATGCACGTGGAGAGGCCTACTGTTTTTTCTTGAGCTATTGGGACCCCGAATTCCCTGAACATGGTTGTTAGCGACTGCAGGGCCCAAAGGCATTTTTTAGACTGGGGGGGGCCTAAAACTAGGAAATCATCCAAATAATGGATCACATTTGCATGACCTGTACGCCTGGTGAAAATCCACTGTAAAGCAGAACTGAACTGTTCGAAATAACTGCAGGACACACTGCACCCCATGGGCATACACTTGCCATAAAAATAGTCCCCGTTAAATTGTAATCCCAAGAGATGGTAATCTTCAGGGTGGACTGGCAAAAGCCGGAAAGCTGCCTCAATATCTGTTTTTGCTAGCAGCGCCCCACGCCCCAGACCCCTTAGCATCTCCAGCGCCTGGTCTACGGTAGCATAACGCACTGAACAGAGGGTCGGGTCTATAGCCTCATTTACTGACGCACCCCGAGGAGCTGAGAGGTTATGGATCAACCTGAACTGAACAGGATCTTTTTTGGGTACTACTCCTAATGGGGAACAAACACAATTATTTGTGGGGGGAGAAGGGAAGGGGCCTGCCAGTCTCCCTAGTGTGCATTCTTTACCAATTTTTCCAGCCACCATTTCTGCAATGACCTAAGGGGGGGACCCGGGATGCAGGAATTCTAAAGCCCTGAGAAAAACCTTTAATCAGTAGTTCAGCTGAAGCCTTAACTGGATAAAACTTCAGCCAAGGCATCAGAACATCTAAATGAATGGGAGAAGGCAAGGAGGAACTAGATACTGGACTTACTCCCCTCCTTAGCTTTGTCCCTCGGTTTCTTAAGGCATTTAAATTCGGGGTGAGAGGGATGCCCACAAAAAGCACAGGAGTGCCTGAATTTGCACGTCCCAGGGGGGCGTGAGCATACTTTCCTGTTGAACGCCCAACAAGATCCTTTTTTGTCATTTGAATACTGTGCTGGAAAGGGCTGCTTACTAGGTAATTTGTTGTTCATGCACTCCAACCAAACATTTACTTCAGTCTGGTCCCACCCAATTGCTGGGTCCTCTACCTTTGCCCACCTGAAATCCCTGTCATATTTCAGCCAAGCGTTTCCTCCATACATATGGTGGGCTTTTAGAATTTTGTTCGCATAGCATATCATTGACATATCCATTTCAGGCTTCTTTTCTAGCATGACCGACATAAACACATTAAAACCGAATAACCAATTCATAATATTCTCTTCTATCTTTGGTTTTTTATCCGTAAATGATGAGGCTTTTGAATCTTCATCTTTTGATTCTACTTCCCTTCTCTTAGCCCTCACTAGGCTAAAAATGTCCACAAAATCCCCTTTCCATATTTCATATTTAATTTCAGAAGGCACATGGGCAGCTAACTTCCCTGGCCTAGTAGCAATGTGTCTGAGCCCGTCCTCTCAGCTGAAGCCGGTGCTTTTATGTTGTTACTACCCTGTTCCATAACCTTACCATGCTCCTTTTCCACTGGAGGAGTCTGAGACAGCGAGCCCGGTGCCTGGCTGACACAGGGGCTTGAGGTTGTCGCCTGCAATGAAGGAACATTACGCGCTGCCACCAATGCCTCGACCTGGCACCTAAGTTTGTGTACCGTATTCTGCAATGAATCACTAGCCCATGGGGTCGTGGCGGGGTGGTGTTGCGGGCGGCACAGTAATATTGGCTAACATCTGGGATACTGACAACAACGCTTGAGTTGTTGGGTCCTGAGATTCCCTAGGAAGGGCCATTCCACCTGCCGCTGCTCTGTGGTCATGCTAGCTCCTGGTGCCACTCCCTGCATGGTGGGTAATGCTTGTGCAGGTAACTCCTTGATGGGTGCTGCTATTACAGCTAAAGAACGCCGTATATCAGCTAGCATAGCTTCTACCCCTCCCAATGGACCCTGAATAGATGTCACCCCCCCCCGGTCGAGGCCCAAGAATTCCCTCAGAGGGTGCAGCAGGTGCAGCAATAGGGGCCACCATGGTGACTAAATCAACAATAGGAAGAGGAGGGACAGAGACTGTTTGTGGCCTAGGTTGTTGGACTGCTGCGGTCTGCTTTTTATTCCTACGTTTAAATGGAGGAAAAGCTGCACGTGGGGCGACATGCATGCGGCGCGGGCGGGAAGTGCCTTCCCCACCGTCCTCTCCATCTGAAGGGGCAACCTCCCCATCTGAATCACCGTCCCCTAATTTCGCTAAAAGTAATTTCAATAGTTGGGCCAACTCAGGATCTGTGCCCTTCCTCTTACCCACCCTCACCCTATTAGATGCCATAATGCAAAAGACAGGTGAAACAAGGTCTAAGCTGTAGTAAATAACCTGCCAAAATTAATTACCCTGAAAGAAGATTTTTTTGTTAACACAACACCAACAGTAAGCTTGAAAATACAGCTGTTAACAGACCTGTACCACTGTCCCTGCAGCCAGACCGATTCCAGGACAGCTCAGCGTTTTATTTTTTGGGGGTCTAACCCCCTTTTTATCAATAGAAATAAATGCACAGTTTGTAATACCATTTAGACCAGTACAATTGCTTTCATTAATACTTGCAAGGAAATTAACCAACTGCTTAATAGAAAGATTACCACAAACATCTGCCTGTGGATTAGCCTGTTAATAAAGGGTGTCAACAACCTTAAAAATGCTGCCACAAAATAACCTTGAATCTAATAAATGAAATCACTTAAACATTGTTTGTGCGCAAACCCAATCCCAACGAAAAACGTAGCCCCGGCACTGCGCGCCCCCGCACCTAATTTAATCCAGGTAAGAGTGAGGGGAAACCCCTAGCAGGAGAGAGCGCGCACAGCACAGAAACACAATCAATAAAATGTATGCCCGATACCGTGCGCACACTCCCCTTAATTTAAATTTGATGGAAAAAAGGGGGGAACCCCTAGCAGGTGAGAGCGCGCACAGATCACCTCCTAAAAAACAGAGTCCAGCCTCCGTGCGCTCACTCACCTCGCTTCCACAGCAGAATGCCCAAAACACGGCCGCTCCCCTGCACTCTTCCGTCTCTGAATGCCCCGCACACGGCCGCTCCAAAACACAAAACTAAGGGCGAAGTTTGGCCCCAAACGAAGTCCCACGAAGTTCAACAGGCCCGTCCTAATCAATAACAGGCCCGTCCGTTCGGGCCGCCGCGCCAGGAAGAAGAAGGCTCAGCCTTCTGGGGGGGGGGGGCACTTTTATGCCCACCCACTGGCGGGCGGCGGCCCAAACCGTTACACCCCTTGGCTGATTGGTGTTTGGAGAGGGGGCGGAACCCTGAGCATTTGGGCAAGGAACAGAGGAAGCAGGGGTTCTGCCTCCCCTAGGGATACAGGTGACGTCCAGTCCCTGTCACGACTCACGTGCTGCTTGCGCCTGGAATTTGCAGATCTGGTGGCGTGAATCTTCAATGTTCGGCTTTGGCCCAAAAAGGGGCGACTCTTTCTGGTAGCCACGGTGCTGTAGGCAATGGAGACACCAAGAACAGACCGTGCCCTTCAGAAAGTAGCGCCAGAGGGAAAAACCCCTTCCAAAGGGGAAAAACCTCCAAACAGGAAAAGTCCTGGAGAAAAACAAGAACAACAAACAGGAATCCAAAAGGAGCAAAAATCAGAAAATACAGAATGCTGAGTCCAAAACCAAAAGGCAAGGAAATCAGGAGCGAAGACACCAACTGAGCAGAAAGTGTTGCAGCGCAAGGAAAGAGGAAAAACACAGCCCTTATATACCAACAAACAGGAAGTGACCCACAGGAAGTAAAAGGACACCATCTTAGATAGGGAAACAATATATAGAACAGAATAGTAGAGGAACCATAGAGAATAGGGAACAAGGAATGCTGGGAAAGCACAGGAATCTGGGAAGGAGGAAAAGACATAAAGAAAGGCACACAACAGACTGCAAACAGAAGAAAGGACAAGAAACGAAGAAAAACAGGTAAGAGGGTTCAGAGACCCCTGGGACAGTGAAAGGCAGAAGGAAGAACGAGGCCCCAAGCAAATCTGGGGCCTCGAAACGCGCAGGAGAGGCTGGGGGCGCGCCGCGTCTTAATAACGCGGTGCGCGGCCCGAGCCGAACGCCCGGCCGAAGTCGAGCTCTCGGCTCGCGCCGCACCGCGCGGCGCGACAGTAGGTCCCCCTCCCGAAGGCCCAGGTTTAAGAGGGAATAAACAGTGAAAGCGTTGAGTCAGGAGAGGAGCGTGAACGGATGAGGCATCTTCCCATGAACATTCACTGAGAGGATAACCCTTCCAATGAATCAGATACTGAAGTCGTTTATGAAAAAGACGAGAGTCACAGATTTCCTGCACTTCATATTCAGGAGCATCATTCACAAGGACAGGAGGTGGACAAGGAAACTGACGTGAGTAAGGATCAGGCACATAAGGTTTAAGCTGAGAAACATGAAAAACCGGATGGATCTTCCATGTATGGGGTAAGTGAAGACGGACAGTGACAGGATTGACCAACTGGAGAATACGGAAAGGCCCATAGTAACGAGGTGTGAACTTGTTTTGAGAGAGACGTGAGGGCAAGAATTTGGAGGAGAGCCAGACTTTATCTTGCAGATGATAATTTGGATTGGTTGTACGTCTCTTGTCTGCAGCCTTCTTCATATACCTCTTGGTATGTAACAAATTAGATCGAATTAGTTTATGGAGTTGGAGAAGGCGTTTGGAGAAATAGTTAATAGCAGGTAGAGGAGAGTTGGATTGTGGAGAAGTAGGGAAAGAGGTAGGATGAAAACCATAGGAACAGAAAAAGGGAGTGACCTTGGAGGCACTATGGACTGAGTTATTGTAGGAAAATTCAGCTAAAGAGAGGTAAGTGCTCCAGTTACTTTGGGTAGAATTGCAAAAGCATCGAAGATATTGCTCTAGTCCTTGGTTCAGACGCTCAGTCTGTCCGTTGGTCTGAGGATGGAACCCTGAAGACAGGGCTCTATTCATATTCAGTGTTTTACAAAAATGCTTCCAAAATCGGGAGATGTACTGAGGTCCTCTATCAGAGATTATGGTATGTGGAAGTCCATGGAGACGGAAGACATGATCTATGAATATTTGACCTAGTTCTTGGGAAGTAGGCAGCTTTTTTAGGCCAGTGAAATGAGCCATCTTTGTGAAAGAATCCACTGTGACCATGATAACCCGGTTTCCTGCTGATGGTGGGAGCGAACACATAAAATCAGTAGAGATAGTATGCCATGGGGCCGATGGAACAGGCAAAGGTTGTAGTAATCCTGCCGGTCTGGTGTGAGGTATTTTGACTTGGGCACATATGGGACAGGCCTGAACGTATCTTTCCACATCCAGTTTCCAGGTAGGCCACCAAAAAAATCGTGAAAGTAATTCTTGTGTGGCTTTGATGCCTCTGTGACCAGCTACAGGGGAATCATGGCACATTTGTAATGCTTTCTTTTGCACCTTGTTTGTAGGGAGGAATATCAGGTCTTGGTAATAAAAATATCCTTGTTTCTTGTACAATAATGGTCTTAGTTCTTCTATGTCATGGTCCGATAGGTTGGCGTATTCTTGTTGTACTTCTTCCAGGAAAGACTGAGCCACTCCAATGATCTTACTGGGTTCTAGAAGATACTGGGATGAGGAAGGAGAACACTCTGGATATCGGCGAGACAGAGCATCAGCCAGAATGTTTTGGGATCCTGGAATATATGTAATATAAAAATCGTACTGACTGAAGAAAAAGGCCCAGCGGGCCTGACGACTATTCTGGCATACAAAATTTCTTAAACATTGTAAATTACGGTGGTCTGTCCTCACCTCAAATGGTTCCTTGGAACCCATCAGAAACTGCCTCCACTCAAGGCAGGCTGTTTTCAGAGCCAATAATTCCCTTTCAAGTACGGAATAATGTTGTTCAGCTGTGGAAAGGATATGAGACAAATAGAAAACAGGATGTTCAAGGCCATCATCCTCTTGTCGTTGGAGTAAGACAGCTCCGATGGCTCTCTCAGAAGCATCAGTTACTACTATAAATTGCTTGGTGGTATCTGGATGTCTTAAGATGGGGGCTTGGGTGAAGGCTCTCTTTAAGCTTTGAAAGGCTGCTTCAGCAGTCTCAGTCCAGACAAACCCCTTCTTTAAATTGTCCTTCTTTAAGGTGTGAGTTATGTGGCTAGTCTGACTGGCAAAGTCTAGAATGAATTGTCGATAGAAGTTTGCTAAACCTAGGAAACATTGTGTTTCTTTTATGGTAGAAGGAGAAGGCCACTCTAGGATAGCTTGTACCTTTTCTTGGTCCATAGCTATGCCGGTGGGACTTAAATGATAGCCCAGATATTTGACTTCCGTTATGTCGAACTCACATTTCTCTGGTTTGCAAAATAGTTGATGATCACGAAGTCTTTGAAGAACTTGTTTCACATGGGAAGTATGGAGTTCAGGATTTCTAGAATAAATAAGAATGTCATCTAGGTAGATCACGACTGTCTGATTAAGTAGGTCTGAAAACACTGAGTCCATAAATCTCTGGAAGATTGCCGGGGCGTTAGTAAGACCAAACGGCATAACCCTATATTCAAAATGGCCAAATGGGGTCCTGAATGCTGTCTTCCATTCGTCGCCTTCTCTTATGCGTAAAAGGTGGTAGGCTCCTCGTAAATCCAATTTAGTAAAACGTTGGGCCCCTCTGATTGCTTCCAGTATGTCCCTGATGAGAGGCAAAGGATAACGATCTTTAATGGTGATTTTATTCAGACCTCGAAAATCCAGGCACGGACGAAGATCCTTAGTCTTCTTGGGCACAAAAAAGAGAGGGGCCCCAGCCGGAGACGACGATGGAACAATAAGACCACTCTGTATATTTTCGTCCAGATACTCCTTTAGAACTTCCCTTTCGGGTTCCGTGAGGGAGTACATCCTCCCAAAAGGAACAATTGTGCCGGGTTCTAATGGAATTGCACAATCATATTCTCGATGTGGAGGTAGCACAGGTTTTGACGGTTTTTGGAAAATATCCTGAAACTCCAAATAGTGGTCTGGGACCCCTTGGACCGTATTAATGGACATACCAGTGGCACCTTCAGTAGCTAAGGATCTTTTCGGAGACCAATACTTGTCAGAAGTAAAACAGTTCTCGTGACAAAATTGCGAAGACAAAGAGACTGTCCGGGTAACCCAATTTATATATGGGTTATGTCTAATGAGCCACGGAATTCCAAGAATGATGGTATGGTTAGGGGACGTAATAAGATCGAAGGAGATGTGTTCTTGATGGTTTCCCACCTGTAGACTTAACATCAGGGTAGTGGTGTCTACAGGACCAGAGGATATCAAAGATCCATCCACAGTGTGTACCTGTTCGGGTACTTCTTTTGCTTGAGTAGGAACTAGGTTAGCAGCAGCCCATGTCTTGTCCATGTATATACCACTAGCACCACAGTCTAGTAATGCCATAGTCTTTTCTTGACGACCGTCAGGAAGTTGTAACAGGACAGGAAAGATGAACAAGGCAGTTGTATTGTCATTAAAGGAGCTGATGGAAGGTATAGCTGTAGATCCCGTCCCCTCCCTTCTTACAGAGGACGGGAGGTGGCGTTTCCCGAAGGTCTGGACGGACGTACTGGACAGGTACGGAGTATGTGACCAGCAGAACCACAATACAGGCACAACCCTCTCTTGCGTCTGTCTTCTCGTTCACTAGCAGAGAGCGGACCTCGGGTAGTATCCACCTGCATGGGTTCCCCTTCGATGTCTCTAGCAGGAGTGCGAGGTTCCTCGGAACGCTGCAGGTATGCACGGGAGCTACTTGGTTGGGTAAACCCTCTACTCCTTTTCTTTTCCGATCTCCGTTCCTGAAGACGATATTCGATGGACAGTGCTTGATCCATCAGGCCACGAAGATCTTCCGCTCTGGTAGAATGCACTAGTTCATCCTTTATTTCTTCTCTGAGTCCTCTACGAAATAATGTTACCAGAGTACGTTCCACCCAAGTGGTCTCTGCCGCCAGCTGACGAAAACGGGTTATATATTGCAGGACGTCTTGGGAGCCTTGTTGGATGTCGCACAAGGCTTCTTCAGCGGAGGCTTCCAATCCAGGACGGCTAAACATTTGTTTGAAGCGACTCACAAAGGCGGAATAGTCTGACAATACAGGGTCGTCGGAGGACACCATCGGGGTTGCCCAGGCCAAGGCTGGGCCGGATAAGGCACTGATAAGATAACCCACCTTGGTCCTGTCGTGGGAGAATTGAGTAGGTCGGAAGGCGAAATACACCGTTAAAGCATCCAAGAACTCGCGAAGCTTGGTTGGTTCACCAGAGAAACAAGGGGTAGAAGCGGAGATTGTCGGAACATCACTGGTGCGGAGGGCCAAAGCCTGTCGTAACGCAGCATTTTCATTACGTAGTTGTTGCAACTCCTGGGCTTGTTGCTGAATCGTGGTTAACAGAGATTGCTCCGGATCTGCAGCAGCCGCCACTGTATTATCCATGGTGTTTGAGGACGTCGGAATGGTTAGGCGCTGCAATCTGTCACGACTCACGTGCTGCTTGCGCCTGGAATTTGCAGATCTGGTGGCGTGAATCTTCAATGTTCGGCTTTGGCCCAAAAAGGGGCGACTCTTTCTGGTAGCCACGGTGCTGTAGGCAATGGAGACACCAAGAACAGACCGTGCCCTTCAGAAAGTAGCGCCAGAGGGAAAAACCCCTTCCAAAGGGGAAAAACCTCCAAACAGGAAAAGTCCTGGAGAAAAACAAGAACAACAAACAGGAATCCAAAAGGAGCAAAAATCAGAAAATACAGAATGCTGAGTCCAAAACCAAAAGGCAAGGAAATCAGGAGCGAAGACACCAACTGAGCAGAAAGTGTTGCAGCGCAAGGAAAGAGGAAAAACACAGCCCTTATATACCAACAAACAGGAAGTGACCCACAGGAAGTAAAAGGACACCATCTTAGATAGGGAAACAATATATAGAACAGAATAGTAGAGGAACCATAGAGAATAGGGAACAAGGAATGCTGGGAAAGCACAGGAATCTGGGAAGGAGGAAAAGACATAAAGAAAGGCACACAACAGACTGCAAACAGAAGAAAGGACAAGAAACGAAGAAAAACAGGTAAGAGGGTTCAGAGACCCCTGGGACAGTGAAAGGCAGAAGGAAGAACGAGGCCACAAGCAAATCTGGGGCCTCGAAACGCGCAGGAGAGGCTGGGGGCGCGCCGCGTCTTAATAACGCGGTGCGCGGCCCGAGCCGAACGCCCGGCCGAAGTCGAGCTCTCGGCTCGCGCCGCACCGCGCGGCGCGACAGTCCCTGTGTGGTCCAAAGGAGGTTCAGGACAGGAAGGGATCCTGTCAAAATGATTTATGGTTACAGATGTAAATTGTACATAATTCCTTTGATATTAATTTTGGTTTTGCAGTGACAGTTTAATGAAGTGATTTATATGATAAATGAATAATGTTGATATTAACAAAGTAAATAAAATAAATACTTCTTCCAACTAAACGTGGTGTCTGTCTGTGTATGACCGGTGTTGGGGCAAGGGCCTGCTGGCGGCCTCCGAGTGCAGCTGGCATTATTTAATTGCATTTAAACACAGAATTGGTGTCGACTCTTCATCTTAGATATTTTAGCATTTTAAACAGATGTGTTTTTTGAAAGTCCAGGCTAATTTTTCAGACTAGCTACGGACTATGTAATTTTTTAGCAATTTCTATAGTTTGTTAGTATAAGTACCTTATGTGGAAATCCTGAAAATGTGGGATAAAAATCTGGCTTGCATACGCCTCTTTCTGGCCTACCGCAGACATTCCCAATATAAAACATTGCAGAAAATCAGACCACAGAATTAATTTCTCATCATTTTAAGCAAGTGTCTTTTAACTATCAATCCAGACAGCTATCATGGCTGACAGTTCATGTGTGAAATTTACTTTCCTTTACTTTTATATCCTCTTTCACATAAAAATAAATATTCGCAGCCTTCTACCTATTCATCAGTAATAATCCATACATTATGGTCTGCTGGACAAAAAACAACCTTTTTTTCTGGACATTTAACTTGCTAACTTGTTTGTAAGAGAAGTAAAATCTATTTAACTACTAGAAAAAAACACGCACAGAAATTGCCTCGAGCTTCTGCTGTCTCCAATCCTTAATTCAAGGGCTGAAAACGAATTACAATTCCGGTGGGGGAGGGCTGGAGAACGCCCCGCCCCCCCCCTCCCCCTCTCTCCCCCCCCCCCTCACACACACACACACACACACGTGCGGTTTGGTGACAAAAAGGGAAACCTTGCACCCGAGGAGCTAACGTGCAATTGGTCCGCTTTATAGAAAACAATGGGTAGGACTGCACCTGGTCTAGAGGCCTGTCTAGCTCTTTTATCTCTGCCTCTCCGATCCCATTCACTCTATTTAGATCTAGGGTAATTAATGCCCTCTCCCGCCTCCCCAGGCACAGCAAAAGGGAAGTCTATTAACACCTCGCTGCCAATTTTACATTGCGTGGCCTATTAGAGAGAGAGAAGGCTCATTAACGGGAGAAACACTTGCTACCCGCAGAACGATGTGTTGGGTAATGAGGCCTGGGCGTGGATGAAATAGCCCTGTGTGATTAGCTCTGTGCCTGCAGCTGTCACTCCAGAGACCTACACAAAACATGGCACTCAAACTCCCACTGGCACTGCGCCATATGAATGCTGCTGCTTAAACGGGTTTCCATTGGTATACATGAGGCCGAAGAAGGGATTTGGAGAGTCGGAGGTAAATGTTTACGAGTAAAAACCAGTGTCTAAAAGTGGTCGATCTGGTACAAATGATGAACAATTAAATGCTGCGGCACTGGCATTGTCCAACTTTTTGTTCAATGTTCTGTGTACTGATTGGTCAAGGAACCACCATCCTCCTATGCAAGAATTGTGGGTATTTGCATATAGCGCTATCAGTCCTGATGTAAGTTTCCTTGGTTCTTGGTGAGAATAGTTGCCCCTGGCCACGTTTTTGTATTGCATTCTGGGACTTGCCGTCTTGTTCAACCCGTTAAAATACCTGAACTACAAGTCACAGATTATATATAGAAATAACCTGAAAGGGAACAGCTTCTTACACATGGACCCGAGAAACTTGGCAACTATACGTTGCTACCAAATAGTGCTCTCACAGTGGTGCACATTATTAATGCGGCTAAACCTAGCTTTTTATGTAGTGATTCATTTATGCTTCTGCCATTTATAAAGCACTGTAAAAAATAGCTGTTATTGGACCTGAAGATGAGATTCTGCTTCAGGGTGATCTTCAGCCATATTATCAGACAACTCTTGTGCTAACATCCATTTTAATTCAATAAGGGAAAAGCTGTATTGGGGAACATGTATTTTATCTACTGCACATGTCTTTTTTTGCTTCTCTCTGAGAGTATTTGCTTCCGTTTATGCCCCCAGTTGTTTTCTTCTGTCAAGGTGTACCAGAATGGAATTAGTGAGATAAGGAGCATTGTTTTCTCAAGTCATTTGCACTATACTGTGATATTAAATAGGAATTTTAAAGGTCCCACCAGATGAGGGCAGACATCCCTTTCATTGCCCGCTTTCTTGCGGGAGGGGAAACACACATTGCTCCCACCTGGCAGGGTCAAATATAAGCTGCTGCTCCTACAGCACTCAGGGTGGGTATATTGAGAGAGCTGGCTGGAGCCTCGGAGGCTCTGAGGATCCCCACATGGCTTGCAGCATATTGTTTGGTAGGTGTCCCTGGTGGGTACCACCCAAAGCACATCTGGTCCCGGGGAATTGGGGTCCCCGGGGCCACTGTAGGCTTAAGGAGGGAGTCACTTCCACTTTTTGAAAAAAGAAGGTCCAGAGAAATAGGGTCCCCAGGCCCCTTAGTACCATGGAGGTGGGGTTTATCACTCCTCCTCCCCTTTATAATAAAAGAAGGCCATGGGGATGGGGTCCCCTCGGCCAATTTTGGTTTGAGGAGGGGGGCCACACGCCACCCTTTAAATATATGTTTTGGCCTAGGAGAATGGAGTTCCCAAGGCCTCTATTGGCACGGGGAGGGGGTAGCATGTCCTCCTCTGGGGTCACTGGGGCCCCTTGTGGCTTGGGGAAGGGGGCTGTGTGCTCTCCTCCCCTAATGACAAAATAAAAGCCCTGGAAAATGAGGTCTCTGGGGCCCAAAGTACCTCGGGGGGGGGGGCAGGGAACCCCCTTAAAAAAACAAAGGCCCCTGGGGATAGGGTCCCTGAGGGGTGAAGTGGGGAGGGAGCTATGGGCCTGCTTCCTAGATAAAAAAAAATAGGACCCCAGGGCATGAGGTCCCAAGGGCCCAATGTAAATTGGGGAGTGGGGCTGCACCAATGTCTGGGACACAGGCAAGGCCCTGTAGTGTACCCCCCTCTGTGCACAGCCAAAGGCCGTTATTGCGATGAGGTTGGCTGTTTGTGAGGATGGGCTGCAGGGCCTTGTTGCAGGAAAAGTCACACAGCCAACCATGGTGATTAAATATTATTTGATGTTTAAAAAAGACAAGAAATTCATAAAAAAACAAAGGTTGAAGTGACTTTTTAGTGAGGTGATAACCTAACATTTTAAACTAAAAAAACACAACTGAAATTCACCAGTTCTAATTATCTATGATAACAAAAACTCATGTCCTAATGTAACTATAATTTGCACCCTTGGCTTGCACAGCTAATTAATTACCCTACATATTACATCACTCATGACATGCTCAATAACACCATTGCTAACATCCCTGAAACATTTGAAATTACATCATTGATGACAAGATTGTGTATAGTGATGGTGTTAGTTACCTTATGACATGAGTTATAGTTACAAGAGATAACGATAAATGATGAAAAAGTATTATATACATCTCTCTCTCTCTCTCTTTATATATATATATATATTTACATATATATATATATATTTCCTAGTGGCGGTCGCCACTAGGTTGTTATAGTTAGGACCTAGTTTCTATACAAAAAGTTTTTTTTTTTACTTGCCTACATCTTTGGCGCAGCTTCACAAATCTTTACGAAACTTGCCAAAAACATTTGCCTGTCACGTTAGCTGCTCTCTGGAAAGTTTTGGGGTGATCCGTCCAGGGTAGGGGGGGGCTGAGAAGAAAAGGGGGGAGTCTCAAAACACTTTTTTCCCCCATTCATTTTTCAACAGGAAATTGAACTGCTATAGCGCCGAAACTACTGGACAGAACTACACCAAATTTGGCAGAAGGGTAGGTCCTGGTCCAGAAAGCAACCTTTTTATGTTTTGGTATAAATCCATTCAGTAGTTTTAGAGCAATTAAAGAAAATCCAAATTTGAATATCCCAGGACGTGAAAGATTTGCGACCCCTCCCAATCATGGGCTGAGATCTGATTGGCTGACAACACTTCAACAAGGAAGCCTTTGAAGTGTTGTCAGCCACCCTGGCACTCAAAAAAAAGAATACAAAATTCAAAAGGGGCCAGGGTACGAACACCCTGACCTCTTAACTCTGGTGCTAGGGTCCCAATGGGACCCCCCCAAAGGCTAAAAAGCATTTTTTTAAAAAATTTCACCACGATTCATGGCGGCTCCGCAGATCCAGCACAATTTTTTTTTTAAATGAAGCGCAGGCTCCCGCTCTTTATCTTTATGAAGCTCCGATTGGGCCAAGTCCCGGAGCATTATTTAGGTGCTGGGGTGCTCCTGGCCCCCTCCCACTGCCCCGGGGACTGCCACCTCCCCGGGGCATTAATGAAAGTAAAAGCAGAGGGGCTGTCTGGTCCCTCTATAGCCCCGGGGACCACCACCTCCCCAGGGCATTTATGTCATTGTGTGTGTGGGGCGCATGGCCTCCCGCAGTTCCATGGACCACCACCTCCCAAGGCATTTATCTCTTGTCCAGGGGGGGCCGAACACCCCCGCGCCATGGGGATCACCACCTCCCCGGGGCTAAATACAAAACTAGTATGGGGGAGGCAGTCAGCCTCAGCCACAGCCCAGGGGGTCACCACCTTCCAGGGGCTTTGTAAATATTCAGTGTGGGTGGGGCTGCGCTGCCCCAGCTGCACTGTGTATCACTACTTCCCTGGTGCATTTATGATAATCTGTGCAGGGAGGCCATGCGACCCCCTGCAGCCCCTGAGATCACCACCACCACAGGGCTATAATAAAAAAGTGATGGGTGTCAGTTTTGAACCCCCAGGTCCCAGGGAACACCAGCTCCCTGGGGCTATTCTCATTAGCTATTCTCACAGAGCCTCCCTCATGGAGCCAACGATGGCCCTGGGGACTGCCACCCTCCATGGCCAGGTCCTGCTATGTCCTGGGGTGCCTACCCCTAAGACATAGCTGTTTGCTGAGGCTTGGCTGCAGCTTTGACAGCTGCAGCCAAGTCACAAAAACAAAGTCTGCTTTCTCACAGCGGAACCTGACAAACAGGTCTCGCTGTCAGAAAGCAGACTTTTCATCTCTGTTCCCTACACACAGGTATGCGTGCAGGGAACAGAGATAAAAGCATTGCTCCAGCAACCAGACGGCTTCTGTTAAAAGTAGCTGCCTGCTTGCTGGAGCAGTGGGGCCGCAGGGGAGGCCTTGAGGCTTCCCCCGCAGTCCCATGTAGCCCGTAAAGGGCTTAGTACAAAAAAATGTAAAAAATAGTGAGGA
This sequence comes from Pleurodeles waltl, assembly GCF_031143425.1. NCBI lineage: Eukaryota > Metazoa > Chordata > Amphibia > Caudata > Salamandridae > Pleurodeles > Pleurodeles waltl. The sequence goes on from NC_090450.1 coordinate 567,153,369, forward strand.
ACCGCAGGGGAGGCCTTAAGGCTTTCCCCACGGTCCCTGATAGCCTGCAAGGGCATATTACAAAATAAATAAAAAAATAATGAGGGACCGTGGGGAAGGCCTTGAGGTTTCCCCCACTTTCTCCGATATGATAGGCCATGAAGGGATAAAAAAAAAATATGTAGCTCAAAGTCACAGTCCTTCACAATGAGCACTGAGGGTTCGAATCCAGGTGTGTCCCTGATTGTTTCCCTCTTTTTTATTCAAATGTCTAAGGCTCATACTGAAAGGTGAATTTACTCTTTTTAGTTGACAAATACATTTGTCTTTTCAGTTTGTACAAACATATCTCATTCTAAGTATATATAAAACCATAGAAATTCACCAGTTATAGCTAGAGTTACCTGAAGTAACTATAAATTGTGCCTTCACCATGCACTGCTAATTACCCCACAAATTGCGCCACTCTGCGGAGCGTTCACCCCATGCCGTGATGCAGGAAGGCTCTGATGCCCTCCCCCTCCCCGACCAGAGAATCACGCAAAAGAAAAGGGGGCCTGACCCAGAGCCCTCCAACCCCAGGCCACACCACCTCCCCAATCCACAAGTCACTGACAAGGCAACATGATGTGTCTTTGGGAAGAGGGCTATGTTTATTCACAAACAACAACAGTTTAAACATTACATTTTTATCACCAAGTATATACATTCAATCAAACAAAAGAAGAAGAATTAAGCAGAATTCTTAAAAACATTTGCTATATTATGAAAATGCAGAAATCTTAAACAAAGAAATACAAAATTGACAATTGGGGGCGTGGCCAAGATGGCGGCGTGAGCGGACGCGTTGGTCCAAGCTCCGCCGCCCGGGCCCTGAAATTGCTTTGTGACCGCGGGGCTTGTCGGCCCGTGGTGCTCCACCGTGACGCCTGGTGCCTGGGGGGCATCGTGGGCTCTGTGTGAGCCGGAGGCGTTAGAGGTCGGGTCAGCGGGGAGCGTGGAGCCGCAAGCCCCGGATCGGTACCTGCAGCTGGACGGCATAGAGGGTCGCGGTTTATACCGCATTGCGAGCCCCGGGCCCGGCGGAATGCTGGCTGGGCGCGGGGGTGCGGCGGCGCCCTTGGAGGTCTGAGCCACCTAATGGCGGTGCGGGCGGCCCGCGGTGACCTTACCTAAAGCGGAGGTGAGCGGTGCTGGGAGGAGGCGCTCGGACTGCCTTGCGTCGGACAGCTGGTGGCCGCCGGTGAGGGTTTGAGGCCCGGAGGACGCAGCCTACGGTGACATTGCAAAGAGGCCCGATTGAGCTATTTGAACACCTGCAATCAGTGGGCAGAGGGGATGGCGGCCTCCAAGCCCAAGCGGGACCGGACGGTAAGAGATATGCTGACTGGGGGGCGCCAGGTGCCAGGAGGGGCCCCTGAGGAGCCGCCGACCACGAGGTCTCCTGAGGCAAGGAGGGAGATGACAGAGGACAAGGCAGCTCCAGTTACTAAGGGCTTTCTTACCTCCTTGTTCGACTCGCTCCAGAGCGACCTACAGGCACTCCGCAAAGACATATCTCATGAGGTGAAGCAGTTGAGAGTTGAGCTTACATCCTTGGGTGAGCGGATAGCGCAGGTCGAGGATGGTGAAATTGCCCGCGACAAGGAGGTGGCGGAACTGCAACAGGAGGTCGCACGCTTGCGGGAGCAGCAGGATCTCCTTCAGATGACGGTGGAGGACCTGGAGAATCGGTCGCGCAGACATAATATCTGCATTAGAGGAGTGCCGCTCGGGGCTGAGAAGGAGGACATTGGAGACTTTGTGGTGGCATTGTTCCGCTCGGTCCTTGAACTTGAGGAGTCCCGAGAGATCACCCTGGATAGAGTCCATCGTATGGGCCGCCCGGGCGGAGCTGGGGACCGCCCGCCGGATATACTGACATGTGTCCACAATTTTGGGCTGAAAGAAAGCATATTGCAAAAGGCACGCGATCTTCCGCAGGTCCATTTTAGGGGACATCAGCTCCAACTATACAAGGACCTTTCGGTTCGGACTCTGCAAAGGCGGCGTGAGTTTAAACCCATCACAGAGCACTTGCGTGCGCATGCTGTGTCCTACTCGTGGGGCCACCCGTTCCACCTTGTTTTTCGCTGGGAGGATCAGCTTCGCCAGGTGAAGTCAATTACAGAGGCAAACCGGATCCTGGGCTTGGAGGAGGATACCTCGGATCCGGGTTCGAAGCCGAGTCCGCTCGGTGGGGATCGTCCGCGCTGGCAGAGGAAGGAGAGAAGAAGGAAACAGCAGCGCCCAACTGCGTTGGAGCAGATCTCGGAGCGCCAGTCGGCAGTGAGCAGCGTGGCAGGTGGGACAAGTGCCTAAATGAGGAGCGGTGAAGGGCCGCTGGATGGCTGGGGGTCGTTTGTCACGGGCCTGTGGCTGACTGAGGAGGGCCTGGGCGGCGGAGTCGACGGACTTGGTGGACAAACTTGTGTGGTTCTACGGCCCTGTTGAGACTTTTACCTCTTAGGGATGTGTGTGAGAGGACTTTTCTGGTATGAGCACCCGTTGTGCGTTATGGTTATATATTGGAATGCTTCCCTGCGGGTCTGGTCACTGGTGGTCCTGGCGGCTTGGCTATGTGAGTTGGAGCGGCTGAGGAGCTGCTCTGGATCTTGGTCCCTCCGTAGAACTCCTCCCCACCTGAGCAATTGTCTCTCTGTGCTGTATGACAGTTAAGTGTCTTAGTTTGAATGTCCGTGGGCTTAATAATCCGACCAAGCGGTTAGCGATTCTGTCGGGCCTAGAGAAATCTGGGTGTCATATATGTTTATTACAAGAGACACATTTATTGCATAAAGACACATTCTGCATGCGCTCAAGGTGGTTTCCTAGACAGTTTTGGTCCTCAGCAGCTACAAAGCATGCAGGGGTGGCGATACTGCTTTCAAGGACCTTTTCTGGGGAGATAGTGGGGAAGATACATGAAGTACAAGTCAGGTTTCTGGCCATTAGAATAAGACTTGGGCCTTCTCCTTCACTATCGCTTCCCTTTATGCTCCAAATACCCAGCAGGAGGCCTTCCTGAGACAGGCGGTCTCCCCAATACTTAGCTTACCAGATAGTGCCATTTTGGTAGGAGGAGATTTTAACTTGGTGATGGATAATGAGCTCGACTGCTCAGGCCAACGCTTTGGGCAGGCGGGGGCTTTAACGGAGGCGGGGCGTCAGTGGCTGGTTGAATGTGGGTTGGAGGATGTGTGGAGAAAGTTGCATCCCACGCTCCGAGATTACTCCTTTTACTCAGCGGCAACCAAGACTTATGCTCGGCTCGATCTTTTTCTAGCCTCGCAGTAATTTGTGTCCGGGGTCAGGGAGGCCACGATTGAACCCAGAGCCTTGACTGATCATGCCCCAATTACCGTAGAGGTTACTGTGGGGGTGGGCTGGGTGGGTACTCCGAGCTGGCGCTTTAGGGATTCCTTGCTCCAGAGTGAGACAATGGTGGAGTCGCTCCGACGAGCGATCACGGACTACCTTAGCTTTAATGATGATGGTGGTACTTCTTTGGAGACAGTATGGGAGGCTCTGAAGGCAGTAGTGCGGGGCGAGGTGATGGCACTGTCCGCGGGAGATACGGGAGTAGCTGGAGCAGAGGGTGGCTGTACTGGAGCGTTCCCACAAATCTACTGGCCGGATCCCCGGGTGCTGCCGAGCCGCCCCAAGACGCACCCACGGAGCCTTCGCCTGCCAATCCTGCAAGTTCTCCTGCATCCGGACCCGCACCGCACCCGTCAAGCCAAGCACCAGCAGCAACCACCTGAAGTGCATCCTGCTCAACACCCGCTCCATCACTACTTCCTTGGTGCATTTATGATAATCTGTGCAGGGAGACCATGCGACCCCCTGCAGCCCCTGAGATCACCACCACCACAGGGCTATAATAAAAAAGTGATGGGTGTCAGTTTTGAACCCCCAGGTCCCAGGGAACACCAGCTCCCTGGGGCTATTCTCATTAGCTATTCTCACAGAGCCTCCCTCATGGAGCCAACGATGGCCCTGGGGACTGCCACCCTCCATGGCCAGGTCCTGCTATGTCCTGGGGTGCCTACCCCTAAGACATAGCTGTTTGCTGAGGCTTGGCTGCAGCTTTGACAGCTGCAGCCAAGTCACAAAAACAAAGTCTGCTTTCTCACAGCGGAACCTGACAAACAGGTCTCGCTGTCAGAAAGCAGACTTTTCATCTCTGTTCCCTACACACAGGTATGCGTGCAGGGAACAGAGATAAAAGCATTGCTCCAGCAACCAGACGGCTTCTGTTAAAAGTAGCTGCCTGCTTGCTGGAGCAGTGGGGCCGCAGGGGAGGCCTTGAGGCTTCCCCCGCAGTCCCATGTAGCCCGTAAAGGGCTTAGTACAAAAAAATTTAAAAAATAGTGAGGAACCGCAGGGGAGGCCTTAAGGCTTTCCCCACGGTCCCTGATAGCCTGCAAGGGCATATTACAAAATAAATAAAAAAATAATGAGGGACCGTGGGGAAGGCCTTGAGGTTTCCCCCACTTTCTCCGATATGATAGGCCATGAAGGGATAAAAAAAAAATATGTAGCTCAAAGTCACAGTCCTTCACAATGAGCACTGAGGGTTCGAATCCAGGTGTGTCCCTGATTGTTTCCCTCTTTTTTATTCAAATGTCTAAGGCTCATACTGAAAGGTGAATTTACTCTTTTTAGTTGACAAATACATTTGTCTTTTCAGTTTGTACAAACATATCTCATTCTAAGTATATATAAAACCATAGAAATTCACCAGTTATAGCTAGAGTTACCTGAAGTAACTATAAATTGTGCCTTCACCATGCACTGCTAATTACCCCACAAATTGCGCCACTCTGCGGAGCGTTCACCCCATGCCGTGATGCAGGAAGGCTCTGATGCCCTCCCCCTCCCCGACCAGAGAATCACGCAAAAGAAAAGGGGGCCTGACCCAGAGCCCTCCAACCCCAGGCCACACCACCTCCCCAATCCACAAGTCACTGACAAGGCAACATGATGTGTCTTTGGGAAGAGGGCTATGTTTATTCACAAACAACAACAGTTTAAACATTACATTTTTATCACCAAGTATATACATTCAATCAAACAAAAGAAGAAGAATTAAGCAGAATTCTTAAAAACATTTGCTATATTATGAAAATGCAGAAATCTTAAACAAAGAAATACAAAATTGACAATTGGGGGCGTGGCCAAGATGGCGGCGTGAGCGGACATGTTGGTCCAAGCTCCGCCGCCCGGGCCCTGAAATTGCTTTGTGACCGTGGGGCTTGTCGGCCCGTGGTGCTCCACCGTGACGCCTGGTGCCGGGGGGGCATTGTGGGCTCTGTGTGAGCCGGAGGCGTTAGAGGTCGGGTCAGCGGGGAGCGCGGAGCCGCAAGCCCCGGATCAGTACCTGCAGCTGGACGGCATAGAGGGGCGCGGTTTATACCGCATTGCGAGCCCCGGGCCCGGCGGACTGCTGGCTGGGCGCGGGGGTGCGGCGGCGCCCTTGGAGGTCTGAGCCACCGATTGGCGGTGCGGGCGGCCCGCGGTGACCTTACCTAAAGCTGAGGTGAGCGGTGCTGGGAGGAGGCGCGCGGACTGCCTGGCGTCGGACAGCTGGTGGCCGCCGGTGAGGGTTTGAGGCCCGGAGGACGCAGCCTACGGTGACATTGCAAAGAGGCCCGATTGAGCTATTTGAACACCTGCAATCAGTGGGCAGAGGGGATGGCGGCCTCCAAGCCCAAGCGGGACCGGACGGTAAGAGATATGCTGACTGGGGGGCGCCAGGTGCCAGGAGGGGCCCCTGAGGAGCCGCCGACCACGAGGTCTCCTGAGGCAAGGAGGGAGATGACAGAGGACAAGGCAGCTCCAGTTACTAAGGGCTTTCTTACCTCCTTGTTCGACTCGCTCCAGAGCGACCTACAGGCACTCCGCAAAGACATATCTCATGAGGTGAAGCAGTTGAGAGTTGAGCTTACATCCTTGGGTGAGCGGATAGCGCAGGTCGAGGATGGTGAAATTGCCCGCGACAAGGAGGTGGCGGACCTGCAACAGGAGGTCGCACGCTTGCGGGAGCAGCAGGATCTCCTTCAGATGACGGTGGAGGACCTGGAGAATCGGTCGCGCAGACATAATATCTGCATTAGAGGAGTGCCGCTCGGGGCTGAGAAGGAGGACATTGGAGACTTTGTGGTGGCATTGTTCCGCTCGGTCCTTGAACTTGAGGAGTCCCGAGAGATCACCCTGGATAGAGTCCATCGTATGGGCCGCCCGGGCGGAGCTGGGGACCGCCCGCCGGATATACTGACATGTGTCCACAATTTTGGGCTGAAAGAAAGCATATTGCAAAAGGCACGCTATCTTCCGCAGGTCCATTTTAGGGGACATCAGCTCCAACTATACAAGGACCTTTCGGTTCGGACTCTGCAAAGGCGGCGTGAGTTTAAACCCATCACAGAGCACTTGCGTGCGCATGCTGTATCCTACTCGTGGGGCCACCCGTTCCACCTTGTTTTTCGCTGGGAGGATCAGCTTCGCCAGGTGAAGTCAATATCAGAGGCAAACCGGATCCTGGGCTTGGAGGAGGATACCTCGGATCCGGGTTCGAAGCCGAGTCCGCTCGGTGGGGATCGTCCGCGCTGGCAGAGGAAGGAGAGAAGAAGGAAACAGCAGCGCCCAACTGCGTTGGAGCAGATCTCGGAGCGCCAGTCGGCAGTGAGCAGCGTGGCAGGTGGGACAAGTGCCTAAATGAGGAGCGGTGAAGGGCCGCTGGATGGCTGGGGGTCGTTTGTCGCGGGCCTGTGGCTGACTGAGGAGGGCCTGGGCAGCGGAGTCGACGGACTTGGTGGAGAAACTTGTGTGGTTCTACGGCCCTGTTGAGACTTTTACCTCTTAGGGATGTGTGTGAGAGGACTTTTCTGGTATGAGCACCCGTTGTGCGTTATGGTTATATGTTGGAATGCTTCCCTGCGGGTCTGGTCACTGGTGGTCCTGGCGGCTTGGCTATGTGAGTTGGAGCGGCTGAGGAGCTGCTCTGGATCTTGGTCCCTCCGTAGAACTCCTCCCCACCTGAGCAATTGTCTCTCTGTGCTGTATGACAGTTAAGTGTCTTAGTTTGAATGTCCGTGGGCTTAATAATCCGACCAAGCGGTTAGCGATTCTGTCGGGCCTAGAGAAATCTGGGTGTCATATATGTTTATTACATGAGACACATTTATTGCATAAAGACACATTCTGCATGCGCTCAAGGTGGTTTCCTAGACAGTTTTGGTCCTCAGCAACTACAAAGCATACAGGGGTGGCGATACTGCTTTCAAGGACCTTTTCTGGGGAGATAGTGGGGAAGATACATGAAGTACAAGTCAGGTTTCTGGCCATTAGAATAAGACTTGGGCCTTCTCCTTCACTATCGCTTCCCTTTATGCTCCAAATGCCCAGCAGGAGGCCTTCCTGAGACAGGCGGTCTCCCCAATACTTAGCTTACCAGATAGTGCCATTTTGGTAGGAGGAGATTTTAACTTGGTGATGTTTAATGAGCTCGACTGCTCAGGCCAACGCTTTGGGCAGGCGGGGGCTTTAACGGAGGCGGGGCGTCAGTGGCTGGTTGAATGTGGGTTGGAGGATGTGTGGAGAAAGTTGCATCCCACGCTCCGAGATTACTCCTTTTACTCGGCGGCAACCAAGACTTATGCTCGGCTCGATCTTTTTCTAGCCTCGCAGTAATTTGTGTCCGGGGTCAGGGAGGCCACGATTGAACCCAGAGCCTAGACTGATCATGCCCCAATTACCGTAGAGGTTACTGTGGGGGTGGGCTGGGTGGGTACTCCGAGCTGGCGCTTTAGGGATTCCTTGCTCCAGAGTGAGACAATGGTGGAGTCGCTCCGACGAGCGATCACGGACTACCTTAGCTTTAATGATGATGGTGGTACTTCTTTGGAGACAGTATGGGAGGCTCTGAAGGCAGTAGTGCGGGGCGAGGTGATGGCACTGTCCGCGGGAGATACGGGAGTAGCTGGAGCAGAGGGTGGCTGTACTGGAGCGTTCCCACAAATCTACTGGCCGGATCCCCGGGTGCTGCCGAGCCGCCCCAAGACGCACCCACGGAGCCTTCGCCTGCCAATCCTGCAAGTTCTCCTGCATCCGGCCCCTCACCGCACCCGTCAAGCCAAGCACCAGCAGCAACCACCTGAAGTGCATCCTGCTCAACACCCGCTCCATCCACAGACACGCCGTGGAACTCTGGAACCTGCTCGACACCACATCTCCAGACGTCGCCTTCCTCACAGAAACCTGGATGAACGCCTCCTCAGCGCCCGACATCGCCATCGCCATCCCGGACGGATACAAGATCACCCGGAGGGACCGCGTCAACCAGACAGGAGGAGGCATCGCCATCGTCCACAGGAACACCATCCGCATCACAACCAACTCCGACGACACCCTCACAGCCGCCGAACATCTTCACTTCCAGATACACACCGACCCCAAGACCACACTCAGAGGCACCCTCATCTACAGACCCCCAGGACCCCGCACACAATTCAGCGAAGACATCGCAGACTTCATCAGCCCACACGCCCTCCCCTCCGCTGACTACATCCTCCTAGGGGACCTCAACTTCCACCTGGAGAACAACAACGACAACAACACCACCACCCTGCTGGACAACCTCGCCAACCTCGGACTCAAGCAACTAGTGAACACCCCCACCCACTACGCCGGACACACGCTTGACCCAGTCTTCTCCTCCAGCAAGTACATCTCCTTCAGCCACTCCACCGGACTCCACTGGACAGACCACAGCTGCGTCCACTTCAGCTTCAGAAAAACCACGACTCACCACCACCCACAACAGGCTCCCCGCAGGAGCTGGAACAAGATCACCACCGACCAGCTCTCCACTTCACTGAGCCAGAACCCTCCCGCCAGCTCAGCGGACCCCTACCAAGCAGCCAACAACCTCACACAGTGGATCACCAACTGCGCTGACAACCTCGCACCTCTGAAAACCCATCCCATCAGGCCCAACAGCAAGAAAGCCTCCTGGTTCAACAACGACCTCAAGAACTCCAAGAAGAACTGCTGCACCCTCGAGAAAGCCTGGCGTAAAAACCCGACTACAGACAACATGACCGCCCTCAAGCACGCCTCCCGCAAACACCACCAGCTGATCCACACCACCAAGAAGACAGCATTCAAAGAACGACTAGACAACAACGCACACAACAGCAAGGAACTTTTCAGCATCGTCAAAGACCTCTCCAACCCCAGCGCCGGAAACAACGACATCACTCCCTCACAAGACCTCTGCGACTCACTCGCCTCGTTCTTTCACCGCAAGATCACCGACATACACAACAGCTTCGGCGCACAGATCACGCACCCAACCACCAAACCGACGCCCCCCAACACCACCCTACACGCCTGGACCCCGGTCAGCACCGAAGACACCATCCATACGATGAACACCATCCATTCCGGATCACCAACCGACCCATGCCCCCACCACGTCTTCAACAAGGCCGACTCCGTCATCGCACCCCATCTCCGGGACATCATCAACTGCTCCTTCAACACCGCCACCTTCCCGGAGAGCTGGAAGCATGCCGAACTCAGCGCCCTCCTGAAGAAACCATCAGCAGACCCCACCGACCTCAAGAACTACCGCCCCATCTCGCTCCCCCCGTTTCCGACCAAAGTCATCGAGAAGACCATCAACAGACATCTAGCCGCCTTCCTCGAGACTAATGGATCCCTCGACCACTCGCAGTCCGGCTTCCGAGCCAACCACAGCACCGAGACCGCCCTCATCGCAGCCACTGACGACATCCGAGCCCTGCTCGACAACGGGGAAACAACGGCCCTCATCCTCCTGGACCTCTCCGCAGCGTTCGACACTGTCTGCCACCGCACCCTAGTGCAGCGCCTCAGCAACATCGGAATCCAAGAGAAGGCACTAGAGTGGATCATCTCGTTCCTCGCCGGAAGAACCCAGAGAGTCCGCCTCCCCCCGTTCAGATCCAAGGCCACCGAAGTCATCTGCGGCGTACCACAAGGATCATCACTCAGCCCCACCCTCTTCAACATCTACATGAGCCCCCTCGCAGCCATCGCACGCCAACACAACCTCAACATCATCTCCTACGCCGACGACACCCAGCTGATCCTCTCCCTCACCAACGACCCAGCCACCGCCAGAACCAACCTGCACGAAGGGATGAAAGACGTAGCCGAGTGGATTATGAACAGCCGCCTGAAACTGAACTCAGACAAGACGGAAGTCCTCATCCTTGGATCATCACCCTCTGCCTGGGACAACTCCTGGTGGCCCCCTGCCCTGGGCAGCGCACCCAAACCAACGGACCACGCACGCAACCTGGGCTTCATCCTGGACTCCTCCCTCTCGATGACCAGACAAGTCAACGCCGTCTCATCATCATGCTTCAACATCCTACGCATGCTCCGAAAGATCTTCCGATGGATCCCCACCGAAACCAGGAAGACGGTCACCAAGGCACTCGTCACCAGCCGACTGGACTACGGTAACACCCTCTACACCGGAACCACGGCCAAACTACAGAAAAGACTCCAACGCATCCAGAATGCCTCCGCACGCCTCATCCTTGACATCCCCTGACACAGCCACATCTCCGGACACCTGAGAGACCTGCACTGGCTCCCCGTCAGCAAGAGAATCACGTTCCGTCTCCTCACCCACGCACACAAGGCCCTCCACGACCTGGGCCCCAGGTACCTCAACAACCGCCTGACCTTCTACACTCCCACCCGCCAGCTACGATCGACCAGCCACGCCCTCGCCGCCGTGCCACGCATTAGAAAAGCCACCATGGGAGGAAGATCCTTCTCCCACCTGGCAGCCAAGACTTGGAACTCCCTCCCCATCCACCTCCGTCTGACCCAAGACCACCTCTCCTTCAGGAAGCAACTCAAGACCTGGCTGTTCGAGCAGTAGCGGTTCCCCCTCCCCGAGCGCCTTGAGACCCTCCGGGTGAGTAGCGCGATTTACAAATTTCTTGATTGATTGATTGATTGATTGACTGGCGCGCCTAGGATCTGGCGGGAATTAGAGAAGGTGAGGCAAAAGCTGAAGAGGCTAGATTGGGATAGAGCGGAGTATGCAATAGTGCGATTTAAGCATAAATTCTACGTTGAGAGCAATAGGTGCGGAAAAATATTGCCGCACCGGTTGCGAGCGCAGCGTGCAGTGTCGGCGATAAAACTGATCCATTCCCCTTCTGGAATAGAGGCGCGTGCGAGTGATCAGATTGCAGAGGCTTTTGCAGAGTTTTACCGGGGATTATACGCGCCCGATGAGTGGGATGACGCTGCCTTGGATTAATTTTTAGAGGGCATAGCAATTACGCCCTTTGGTGAGAAGGAGGCGTCCCTGCTGGATCAGCCGATAAGGCTGGAAGAGGTTATATCGGCAATTTCTCGACTAAAGGTTGGGAAGTCCCCTGGCCCTGATGGGTTTACGGCTCTATTCTTTAAGACTTTCTGTGTGGAACTCGCCCCGCTTTTGGTGCGGCTTTTTAACTCTTTTCGGACGTCGGGAGCCCTGGCGCCTAGTATGTTGGGCTCTACCATTGCATTTATACATAAACCGGGCAAGGATCCAGAGGAGTGTGCCTCCTATAGGCCGATCTCGCTCCTGAATATCGATGCCAAGTTATTCACTGGCATTCTTGTTTACCGCCTTAATCTCTATATGCCGGGTCTTATTGATCCGGATCAATCAGGTTTTATATCAAACTGACAATGTAGCAATAATACGAAGCGGCTCCTGCACCTGTTGGATAAAATGGACCGCTCCCGTAGGGAGGCGCTCTTCCTCTCTTCAGGTTCATTGGCCCTATTTCTTTAAGGTACTAGAGCGATTTGGACTGGGCCCCGGTTTTAGGTCCTGGATCCGATGCATCTATCGGTCTCCCAGGGCGGCGGTTCGAGTTAATGGTGTGCTCTCCCTGCCGTTCCCGGTTAGGCGTGGGACTAGACAGGGATGTCCGCTTTCTCCCCTCTTGTTTGCGCTATATATGGAACCCCTTGCGCAGCGGTTGCGGGACAGTCCCTTGGTTTCAGGTGTGAAGTTTGGCGGAGACCACCATCTCAATACCCTCTATGCAGATGATGTGATCCTTACTCTGGCGGAGCCCGCGACTTCACTGCCAGCCCTTATGGAGATAATAGCCGAGTTCGGTCAGGTCTCGGGATTTCGGGTTAATATGCAGAAGTCTCAGGTTCTTAGTTTGTTGGTAAGCCCGGATCATGAGGCAGACCTGAGAGCTAGATACCCATTTATTAGGTCGTCCTCGCGCCTTTCCTATCTAGGAGTTGAGTTAGCGACCTCTGCTGCTAAGACGGTGAGGTTGAATTATACGACGTTAGTTTGTGAAGTACAGCGGGACTTGGAGTCGTGGGGGAGACATAAACTTTCTTGGCTGGGCAGAGTGGCGGCGGTGAAGATGACAAACTTGCCGCGCATTCTCTATGTGTTTCAGGCGCTTCCGCTGAATCCACCTCCGCGGACGATAGCCACTCTTCAATCGGCGATTCTGAAATTTGTATGGGAGAGTCGACCGGCGCGTCTCCCGCGACGGGTTTTATATCGCCCTAAGAGTGGGGGAGGGTTGGCGATCCCTTGCCTTCTGCGATTTTTTCAGGCGACGCAGCTGAGCTTTCTTTTGGAGTGGAATCGCCCGCTTACTGAGAAACATTGGTGCTTTATGGATCAGGCGGTGGCGGGCTCGCATATATGGAAGGAGCCTTGGCTTCGACGTCGGCACAGGGCAGCCGGACTTTATTCCTCCCCAGTCACAGGAGCAACGTTACGCATATGGGACGCAGTGGCCTGCCGATCGGGGCTGACGTCTTTTCTGTCTCCGATGACCCCCATAGGCGCGAATCCTGACTTCGAGCCTGGGCTTCGTCTGGAAGGTCTGAGACGCTGGTACGAGGGGGGCTGCAAGAGGGTGGGAAGTCTCTTTGATGAACAAGGGGTCTTGTCTTTTGATCAGATGAGGGAAGCATACGGCTTGACGGAGGCAGATAGGCTGATGTATTATCAGATACGGCACTGGGCTTTGCTGCCGGCGAACAGACCGTTAATAGATAGGCCTCTTACGCCATTCGAGAAATGGCTCTTGTTGAAGAAAGATGATAATAGAGTCATTTCAGAACTTTATCGGCTTCTGCAGGGGGAGCAGCGCCCGCCTAAGACTAGAGGACAGTTGCGATGGGAGAGGGAGCTGGAGAGGGAATTCTCGGATGAGGAGTGGGATAGTATATTCTACAGAATACATCACACAGCCTATAACGCAGCGGGGACGGAGACGTCATATAAAGTGGCTTCTTATTGGTATTACACTCCGGCACGTATACACTTATGGGACCCTGTTAAGTCTGGCCTCTGCTGGAGGGGGTGTGGAGGCACGGGCACACTCGTGCATTTTCTTTGGCTTTGTCCCAAGCTCCATCGCTATTGGGAGAGCATTATTGATGATATTGACATAGCGTTCCATACTAAGATCCCCAGATTCCCATCATATATCCTACTGGGGCTGCCCAATCCCCTTACTTTTCCCTTGAGGTCGTTAAAAGGGAGACAGATGGCCCTGGCACTTAACGCAGCCTTGCAGCCGATCCTAGCTATGTGTGGTACGGATAGAGTTCCGACACGTACTGCGTGGCTTAAGAAGCTCTGGTTTATCCTTGCCATGGAGAAACTCACCCTGGCCTCTCAGCAGCGGATGGGTGAATTGGGTGTATTATGGAAACCATTCCTCCAGATTTTATCTGCAGAATATACGGAGTTGACATGTCCGGCTTATTTGAGAGTTCTGAGACTGACCTGATCCTTGATCAGAATGCTATGTGGAGAGATATTTGGGGGGGCGGCGATTTGATGGGGGAGGGGTAGAGGAGTGGAGAGACAGGAGGATGACACGGACTCTGGTGGGGGAGCATTGTTGGTGTGTTTTTATGTGTATGTTTGTTTGGTTTTCATATACAGGACTCGCAGTTTGAAAAACTTTTAAGCGTACTCCGCCTGCTTACTGGATCGCAAAGAGGAGGCTAGTGGCGAGGCTCCTTTGAGCAAGGTTTAGAGATGGTCTAGAGAGACTCTTGTCTGTAGACTTGGAGTTTTTGCTGCGGAGATACATACCATCTATTGTACTGCGATGTGCTGTATTTTGTATTTTGTATGGTTAAGTGCTTAAAACAATAAACAGATTTGATCCACAAAATTGACAATTGTACTGACTCAATGGGATTTAGATGAACCACACCTCTCATGATCAGGACCCACACTTAAATCGTCTTCCAGCACCAAGGCTCAGCCAACCTTCATCCATCCCTGGAAAACCACACAGATGACTCCCACCTGCATCCCTTGAAGGGTGGTCCCAACTTCTGGTAACCTTGTCCGCACCCTAAGGGGCCACCCCTACAACATCAGGTTGCCCACAGGAGACCTCAACTGAGGCCAGTGACTGGAGTCCCATGACCTCTCCTTCTAACTGTGCGGCCTTGCTCCCAGACAGTGTATGTTACTCCTCAGAATTCAGATTGATGTCCAACCCCCTCCCTCAGTGCTGCCCTCAGGAACTAGTTGAACTAGTTGTAGCACTTCCCCCCGCTGTTACAGGGTGATCCTTGGGTTCACTTGCATGTCACCAGAGTGACCAGGGCCTACCGGTCCCTTGCCCCCCCAACAGAAAACATTTTTTGAGTAAAGGCCCAGATGCCATTGATAAACAAGTCAGACCCGACATCAGACAAGTAAACCCTGTCCTGATAAAACATTTGGTCACCCCTGAGCAACCTGCGTGAAATGTTCCCAAGCTAGCCTCATCCTGGGCAAGGTTTGGCCATCTCGGCATTGAGGTGCCTGACTGACACGTTCTGGGCCCTAGCCCGGACACCTTGACCCCAATTACGTTGTGGTATCATATGTGACCATGCAATAACTGAATCCAGGAAAATCCTACCTAGCCACCCAAACTCCCACAATAGGGCTTCTCTGATCGCCCTACTCCCCAGGTTCACCATGTCCTTACCACCAACTTGGATAATATTCAGATCCAAGAACTGCAGTCCCACAATACCCTTCATACACTCTATGATTTGGCATAGCTGGCTGATCTTGGGGCCCATGACTCCACATCATTGCAGAAGGACGTCATCCACCTCTGCAGGCTTCTGTCTACGATGTGGTTTCAAATGGTAGGCAGCGTGCCAAACAAAAGAGTGACTGAGGGCCCATATCACCATGGAAGGCATACTAAAGGAGAAAAATCAAGAATGAACAGCAGAAAACACAAATAAATAAGCAATGCAAGAGGGGAGAATCACAGCAACTTTGGGCGAATATAGTGTAGGAAGCAAGATGAAGACCATCGCCCGATTCGTTTAACCTCAGAGGCTGACAATTCAGCTACCGTTGCCACAGTTGCAACCCTAATCCAAAAGGAATGTGAGGAGTATCCCTCGAGGTCCATACAAATGCTAGTGAGCGCAGTGCGGAAAACCATCACAAACTGGTATCTTGACAAGCATTCCCCTTTGCCATGAATGAAAAGCGTGGAGGATTGAACCCTGGGCCTGACTGCAAGATATGCCTTCATACTCAAAACTGGGCACAAATCTGACCCATGTGCCCCATGAGCTCTACTACGTCTCCTTTACAGGCCTTTCCAAACGCAAAAAATGTCATTGATGTATCCGACCCAGAGGACTATATGTGTCCCAAAAAGATTGATGTTTCCGGCTACCTGTGATGATGAGTCGGCCTGTAATTTTGTTAATATTCTGAATGAGAACTCATTGAATCTAAAGGTCTTGAGCTGTATTGACTCCAATTCCATTGAGTTTTTAGATGTACAAATTGGCAATGAGAACGGTAAGCGGTCTAGTACTTTACATAGAAAAAAAACAGCTGGTAATAGTCTGTTACATGCTAGTAGCAGTCACCCAAAATAGAAAGTATTTCATATGGTGAGCTACTACGGGCTCGGCGTAACTGTAGCTCGAAGATGGCTTTCTCTCAAGAAGTAGAGATAATGTCCAAAAGATTCATCCAAAGAGGATATACCAAATCTGTAATTGATAAGACCATAACAAAAGTATCTCAGGTCAACAAGCAAGAGCTGTTCAATAAGAAAAATAAAAATAGAGTTCAGCAGGATAAGCAACCTATTAGGTTCATTACAACGTACCGCAGTAGTATCAATGAGCTAAGGAACATTTTCAACAAATTCTGGCCTGCTTTAACAACTGATAAGACATTTGCAAAAAAATTGGACAAATAACCACATTTTACCTTCATAAGAAGCACCTCTCTGAAGGATTCTCTAAGTAAGTGCCTTATACCACAAGCACAAGTGAGTAACCCAGTTCAAGGGTTCGATATCGGTGGCAAATGTAAAGTTTGTGGACACAGTGATAATACCAAAAACACTAAATTTTCCCAGCAGCTCTAAACCTTTTGTTATCAGAAAACACTTATCATGTACTTCTGAGTATTGTGTCTACATATTAATCTGCCCTTGCAATAAATGGAAAGAGTCGAAGAGTCGATTACCCGTGAGCAAGGAAACGCTGGTTTCCGAAACGCGTTGGGTTTCCTGGATGGCCATTAAAATTGTTCACTTCAGTAAGATTTCTGTGACTGTAATTCATTTTTCTTTGACCGTGGTGAAATGTTAAGATTCGCCCAGCTGGACTAATTTAACATTTGGGTACGAGGGTGCTGCAAACCCTGTCTTGGTCTGCCACTCTGTCGGCGAGGAAGACGGTGATTTATGACCTTTGGTGGTTGAAACGCGTTGGTGGAGTTTGGGTTACTCATCTCTGTTGGAAGAATAAATTTTCAAACACAAGGTTCCCTGTGTGTGCCGTGTTTGACCTTGTATCATTTGGTGGAGATATATGTATATATATATATATATAAATATATAGCCAAAAAGTACTCTGTAGTTATTATTCAGTTCGTCAGCACTGCCCTAGCAAAGAGGGCAGTGCTGTCAGGTTTCCTTGGCTGGGCTGTTGCTACTGGCCTGACCTTCTGCCATATTAACAAGGTGTTCCTACGAGGATAGTTGTAGCCCTGACAGACCTGTGTGTATCTTTTTTGCTATGCCAATCCGAATACGAGCCCATGGTATCATTATATAACATGATTGTTTCTTTCTATAATAAAGAGTTGTGACTTTAAAGTGAAGGGGTGAAACGCGGCAAAGCTGCATAACAGCTGCAGTACCCAGCCACACTCTCCTAACCAAAGAGCTAGAGTAAGTATCCATCAAAAGGCAATTACAAGACAGACATTTTTTTGCGAGAATTTTGCCTTCTGCAAAAGTCTTAAAGTTAGCCTTGTATAATAAAGTATAACATACATTTTATTAGCAACTTCTCCCCTGTTTTCTTGGTGCTGTGAAGACCTCAATATTGTGCAATACTAATTAAACATAAAGTAACATAAAGTGCACAAAGGATGTATTGCAAAATCAAGGAAAAAGTAGAATGCTCCATTCTATTTAATGCACAATATAAGCAACTGTATATCAGTAGTAATATGCACTGTCATCGTGCCATATGCACACATTTACACACAACTTGCATAAATGTTGAATTCCAGTAGGAGTATCTCAAACATTCAATTTTCTGGGATTGGTAACATGAATATGACTTAGTTAAGGTCAGCACACATCATTTGCAGTAATGCAAAATTGGAGCAGGACCAAGGCTGATTTGCATATTGCTGGTTCCAGTCTGAGGTTTCATGGCGGGCAAAAAACAGTGGACTAGAATGCATCTCTAAGTACTTACCAGTGGCTGTGTTTAATTTGAGCATTCCAACTACCACTTTTTTGCTTTCTTCGGTGCAATACTAAAAAAGCGGTGGGTGTACCAAGACCTGGGTCCTATGTTCAATGTGCTTTAGCTGTAGCTAACTACCAAGCCCCAAATAGGCCAAACCTGGTTCAAGGTTACTTGTGTTCCCATTCATAGGGTTCCTGGCCTGGTAGTTTTGCTTAGGGTATTTCTATTTCAGCAGGACAAAGGCTGAAAAGTGCATTTCTTGTTCCTGTCTGTGATGGGCAAATGCTGTGACATCTCAGCCTTTTACATCTTTGGAGGTTGAAGTAGGATAAGGTACCAGGGAATATAATGTTTGTTCTCCTGTCTGTGATTTTAGTCCAATCAAGTGCCCTACATTTCTACTGTTAAAAATCTAATCACATAAATAATTAATGTTCATTTTTAAACATTTTAGCAGGTTACATCAAGGGAGGGTGGGGTGAACCAAATTATGTTTAAGTCAAATGATGGCTCTGCCTAAAAAGTTTGAAAACCACTGCATTAAAATGTGTGCCCTTTGCCACTTTAAAAACATTCCAATTCTCATGCTTTTTGGAACAGCATTACCAGAGAGGTAGCCAGGCCACTGATAACCTCTGTGGCCCATGATTCTCACCAGTCAAAAAGCCAGGAAGCTGTGGAAGGACTGGTGGTCAGGGTATGCCCAGACATGGGTCCCTTGCTCGCTGCGCCACTGGATTCAAGCTGGCCTGGCTGATGAAGGGTGATACCCTGAAACTGGTCCCAGGATGCTTGTTTCCTGTCCAGGTAGCGCCTGGCCTAGCAGTTCGGGCTGGACTGTTCCCATGGGGAACAGGGTCAAGACTGATTTGCATATGGCTGGGTCCAAACAGGGGTGACGTGGCGAGCAAAATAACAATGGATTAAACCCAGATCTGTGACTGGGGTGAGTATTTGAAAAGTTTGAACACTCCGTCCATCATTTTATTTTGTTTTGTGATGTTTCTTTGTGCACCCTAAGTGGTAGGGGTCTGCCCAGACGTGGGTCCCTTGCTCGCTGCGCCACTGGATTCAAGCTAGCCTGGCTGATGAAGGGTGATACTCTGAAACGGGTCCCAGGATGCTTGTTTCCTGTCCAGGGAGCACCTGGCCTAGCAGTTCAGGCTGGACTGTTCCCATGGGGAACAGGGTCAAGACTGATTTGCATATGGCTGGGTCCAAACTGGGGTGACGTGGCGAGCAAAATAACGAAGGATTAAACCTGGATCTGTGACTGGGGTGAGTGTTTGAAAAGTTTCAACACTCTATCCATCATTATATTTTGTTTTGTGATATTGCTTTGTGCGCCCTAAGTGGTAGGGGTATGCCCAGATGTGGGTCCCTTGCTCTCTGCACCACTGGATTCAAGCTAGCCTGGCTGATGAAGGGTGATATCCTGAACCCAGTCACAGGATGCTTGTTTCCTGTCCAGGGAGCACCTGGCCTAGCATTTCGGGCTGGACTGTTGGGAACAGAGTCAAGACTGATTTGCATATGGCTGGGTCCAAACAGGGGTGACGTGGCAAGCAAAATAACAATGGATTAAACCCAGATCTGTGACTGGGGTGAGT
Source organism: Pleurodeles waltl (assembly GCF_031143425.1). Classification (NCBI taxonomy): domain Eukaryota; kingdom Metazoa; phylum Chordata; class Amphibia; order Caudata; family Salamandridae; genus Pleurodeles; species Pleurodeles waltl. Next base: position 567,172,811 of record NC_090450.1, read on the forward strand.
GTTTGAAAAGTTTCAACACTCCCTCCATTATTTTATTTAGTTTTGTGATGTTTCCGATTGAGAAGGACAGTCATTGTAGTTGATTTTGTGGTAAATCATTACATTCAACTAAATGGTCTAACTACATAAAACCTAAGTGGAGTGGACAAGGTAACCATGTGGCCGAAAGTTACAGACTCAGTTAATGCATTTCTGGAGGAGGCATGCACTGTAGACGATACTTAAAACAAATGGCTGTAGATGGGGAAGGAGTGGGTCCATCCACAGCAGGATTTGTCTCAATGCGCCTCCATATGACACTCACAGATATCTCATCATACTAAATGCAGTGCCACTGGAATTGCGCAACTGGGGAGGATCAAGTATGCACAGGGTGAGATAAATTATGCAGCAAGAACAAGCAAATTATGTGGCCTAATGCAGTATAATGCAGCACTTTTGTGGCTGCCTTACTCCATTAGTTTGTCACCTGTAGCCATATTAACACTGACTGTGTAGAACTTTCAAGATAATATTAAACGACCTCCATACATCAACTAGCAGCTAATAGGTGACTGGTTAACCTTCACAAAGGACTTTGCACTGTGCTGTGAGCTTCTGGGCCTAAACAAAAAAACTACACAGACTCCATCTTGTTCAAGTCATGCATGAGCTTTATCCACTAACAAGGCTATATTGCAGCACTCTGCTCTGGATGGCATGGAAAGACAAGGGTGTAGGCTATGATGTTCTCATTCTGGCATTTGCACGTAAATCTCTAGGGTGCAGCTGCAGTGGAAAGAGTGCATTGTTTAACAAAATGTTATCAGTGTACCAGGAAGAATTTGTTACGCAAATGATGAATTCCCATCTGTTTGCTGTGTGTGAGAACTGAACTGTTGAACTGAACTGTTGAGTACTTTTTCATTGCTCGATGAGGGTTTAACTCCCTGTGCCTAGAGGTTTTGTCAGTCATCTTGATCATATCATTCAGATGAATACTAGCGATTTTACTAACTTTTGATCTATTCAAGTTAGAAACAATATTTTTTCTCATTAACCTCTGTAAGTTATGCAGCATATTATTGATTACGTGGAAAGTGCTGCAAATCCATAACTATGCAGAAGATGCTGTGCCCGCAGAATTGCATAATTCTAGGGGGCTGGCTCTATGTTAGTAGAAAAATGTGTTCACATTTTATGTTGCTGATAACTGTAAAATAATGCAGATGATATTAAGCTTTGACAAATGGTTGAAGTGTAACTCACATTGTCAAGACATTAAACTAATAGGCTTCAAATTATTTGCTTACTCTTTTTTGTAGGCCATGTGTTGCTGTTCCACGCACCAGTTTCCATCACATCCTCTTTTGCGCCTAGCACTACAGCAACATGTGGGCTGGTAACTCTGCGGTCAGCTCTTTTGTGTTTGGTTTAGCTATATCTCTCTCCGTATGTGTCAGGATGTGTATTTCTCATGCTACTATAATACACTCCCCTCGGTACACACGCACACCACCATGAGCCACTGGGACAGTATCTGGCAGAATAAAGATTATTCTGTAGTAAGTGACTTAGATGTTCATCAGCTCCACCTCCATTGTCCACTTCTCTCCTGCTGCTCCAGCCACACAACAAATGGACTGAAGAAAGGAACCTCAACAGGTTTAGGGGGTGAGCAGGGACAATAAAGTAGACCTGTGGGACATGGAATGAAGGTACACATGCAAGATAATCTCTCCAGGGTCAGGCTCCCCATAGCTCCTGAGCCCCTCAGGAGGTCACCTTCCCTAGCTCCTGGTACTGAGGGACTCCAGAGCCCGCCTCCCAAGGGTTCCTCGGATCCCCTGTCCCTCCAGTGTCAGCCTCTCCAGTGTCTGACTCACAGTGGTTCCTTAGATCCCCTGTTACTCCAGCGTCCGAATTCCAGGTGTTATTCGGCTTCCCAGTTGCCCTGGTGTCAGTCTTTTTGGTGCTCGTCCTCCAAGGGTTGCTCAGCTCCCCATCCCTCTGTTGTCTGTCTCTCCTGTGCCCACCTCCTAAGGGTTCCTCGGTTGCCCGGTTTCTGCAGCACCCACCCCCTGTGTCACTCTACACCACAAGTAGCTATAATACAAAGGTGACAACATGGTCTTAATGTTTTAATAACAGTGACAAGCTGACAGGCCACGTGTCTGTGTACTTAAGTCAACATATGCATCATACTGTCGCGCCGCGGCCGCGAGCACGGGCCGCGCGGCGCGGCACTTGGGAAACGCGGCGGCTCGAGTCAGGGGTCGCGGCACTCGCTGCGCCCCCTTTCTTCGACCGCCGATTCCAGGGCAGGCGCGGCAGGGGAAGAGACACCGAGTCGCCTCTCAAACCTGCCACGCATAGCGCATTCAGCGCGCGTAACATTCTGTTTATTTAACACATGTTTGGGAAACCTCGGGAAACCCTCTTTGCCCTCACTTACCGGTCACACAGGCAAAAGCCGAATGCATGCACATGATTGCCTTTTATGCATGCTTTTCCCTTTCCCAGCATGCTGTTCACATCCTCTCTTCCCTGCATGCATTGCTTCTCTTTTTTTCAGACACATGTTCTCTATCATTAATCATGATCCTTTTCCCAATCCAAGATGGTGGTATTTCTACTTCCTGTTTTTCACTTCCTGTCTAGGGGTATATAAGGGGAATCTAGCTTCTTTCTCATTGCGTTGCAACACTCCTGTGGTGGTAGTCACGCTCCGGCTGCTTCCCTCTTGTGAAGCCAGTTATTCTTGACCTGTCTTTCGTCTCCAGTATTCCTGAACTCCAGTATCTTCCATCCTAACGTCCTTGTGCCCTCCTTCTGTTTCAGCGAGTTCCTGTTGGAGGTTTTTTACCCTTTTGGGGTTTTTCCTCTGGGACTCCTGGAGGGCACGGACAGTAGTGGCTTACTATTGTCAAACAGCACCGTGGCTACCGGAAGGGGTCGCCCCTACCTCGGCCACAGCAGGACCTGCAGGAACTGGGGCCGTTCACCACCTCTCACCAACCCCGACGGTAAGCCCAGGGTGAATCGTGACAGATTGCAATGCCCAAAACTCCAGTTGCAGTCCGGAACCATGGATAATCCAGTGATGAATACAGAACCAACAAGCCAGACCCTGCTCCTGACTATACAACAACAGGCTCAAGAACTCCAGCAGCTATGTACCGAAAACACTGTCTACCGACAAGCCTTTGCCTCTAGAACCACTGATGTTCCCACGGTATCCGCCACTACACCTCGTTTCACCAGGGATCCTAACAAATTGAGAGAATTCCTGGATGCCTTGACGGTCTATTTCGCATTCCGCCCCTCACAATTTGTGCAAGACAAGACCAAGGTGGGGTATTTGATTAGCGCCCTATCTGGCCCAGCACTAGCATGGGCAACTCCTTTAGTGACAAGCAATGACCCTAGCTTGTCTAATTATTCCAGCTTTGTCACTACCTTTAAACAGATGTTTGAGCGCCGTGGACTCGAGTCTTCAGCAGAAGAAGCTCTCTGCGATATCCAACAAGGAAATCAGGATGTATTACAATACATCACTCGTTTCAGACAATTAGCAGCAGAAACGTCCTGGGTGGAACGTACCTTGGTGACTCTGTTTCGCAGGGGTCTCAGAGAGGACATTAAGGATGAACTGGTGCACTCTGCCAGAATAGAGAATCTTAAGGGGTTGATGGATCAGACCTTGATGATAGAATATTGGTTAAATGAGCGAAGAATGGAGAGAAAGAAGAGTCGTTTACCATCACACTCAGTGACGTCTCGCACCTTTCCTCATCGTACCAAAGAGGTTCGTCCTGAAACTAAGGGTGCTACCGAGGAAGAGCCAATGCAAATCGATACGGCTCGAGGGCCTTTATCATCTAGTGAACGAGAAAACAGACGAAGGAAGGGACTTTGTCTGTATTGTGGTGCTGCTGGTCACCTAATTCGCACCTGTCCCGTCCGTCCAGCCAAGCCTTTGGGAAACGCCAATTCCCGTCCTCAGTGAGAAGGGTGAGGACGGGATATTGCAAAATACCTTCCATTTGTTCTTCTAGGGAGGAAGGAAGTGCTCTTTTCCTTTTACCCGTTATCCTCCACTTAACTGATGGCCGGGAAGAAAGAACTCTGGCCTTGTTGGACTGTGAAGCCAGTGGTATCTACCTAGATGAAGCATGGGCCAGGGAAAGACAGATTTTGCAAATACCTAAGTACCAGAACAAGTCCACACGGTGGATGGATCACTCTTGGCCTCAGGACCCGTACAGTATACCACCCCTACCTTCAGTCTCCAATTCGGGAAACATCAAGAAAATCTTTCTTTCGATTTAATTTCTTCACCACATCACGTTATGATCCTGGGAATTCCATGGCTCACACGGCATAACCCTTACATCAACTGGGAAACAAGAACTATTTCTTTATCCTCTCACTTCTGCCAACACCACTGCTACCTAACAGGAGACTATTGGTCCCCAAAAAGTCTTTTAACAGCACCCCCTAAGGTGGGATGTTCTATTAACGTCCTATAGGGAGTACCCAGTCATTATCAAGAATATGCCGATGTATTCCAGAAACCAGAAAGACCTGAACTGCCACCCCATAGAGAATACGATTGCGCCATTCCTTTGGAACCAGATGCTGTGGTTCCTTTTGGGCGAATGTACTCTCTAACAGAACCTAAGAAGCAGATCCTTAAGTAATACCTAGAGGAGAACATATAGAGTGGATTGATTGCTCCCTCCTCTTCACCTGCAGGGGCTCCTCTCTTCTTTGTGCCTAAGAAGACGAAAGACTTGCATCCCTGTATTGATTTTAGAGGATTAAACAAGATCACTACTAAGGATCGGTACTCGCTACCTCTTATTAAGGACATCTTAGAAGCTGTCAGAGGGGCAAAGAGATTCACCAAGCTGGATCTTAGAGGAGCATACCATCTTTTAAGGATAAAGGAAAGGGATGAGTGGAAGACCGCCTTCAGAACACCTTTCGGTCACTACGAATACCGGGTAATGCCATTTGGACTCACCAATGCCCCTTCCATTTTTCAAAGGTTCATGGACTCTATTTTTTCCGATCTTCTACAGCAAACAGTGGTTGTTTATCTAGACGACATTTTAATATTTTCTGTCCACCCAGAACAACACTCTAAACATGTTCTCCAAGTCCTAGAGAGACTCAGACAACACCATTTATTCTGCAAACCAGAAAAGTGTGAGTTTGATCGAACAGAGGTAAAATACTTGGGATATTGCATTAACCAAACTGGGGTCGCCATGGATTCAGATAAGGTGCAAGCTATACTGGATTGGCCGTCTCCCTCTTCCATCAAAGAAACTAAGGGGGTCATTCTAACCCTGGCGGTCGACGACCGCCAGGGCTAAAATGACGGGAGCACCGCCAACAGGCTGGCGGTGCTCCCGTGGGCATTCTGACCGCGGCGGTACAGCTGCAGTCAGAAACGGGAAACCGGCGGTGTCCCGCCGGTTTGCCGCTGCCCTAGGGAATCCTCCACGGCGGCGCTGCTTGCAGCGCCGCCATGGGGATTCCGACCCCCTTACATCCATCCTGTTCCTGGCGGTTTTCACCGCCAGGAACAGGATGGCGGTAACGGGTGTCGTGGGGGCACTGCAGGGGCCCCCTAACAGGGCCCCACTGAGATTTTCAGTGTCTGCATAGCAGACACTGAAAATCGTGACGGGTGCAACTGCACCCGTCGCACCCTTTCCACTCCGCCGGCTCCATTCGGAGCCGGCATCCTCGTGGAAGGGGGTTTCCCGCTGGGCGGGCGGGCGGCCTTTTGGCGGTCGCCCGCCAGCCCAGCGGGAAAGCCAGAATGACCGCCGCGTCTTTTGACCGCGGTACGGTCTTCTGGCGGTTCCCGCTTGACGGGCGGCGACCGCCGCCCGCCAAACTAGGAATCACCCCCTAAGTTTTTTGGGGGATTGGCCAATTTCTATCGACAATTTATAGCGGACTTTGCCCAGAGAACCAGTTACATTACTCAAACCCTTAAAAAAGATAATCTAAAGAAGGGCTTTTGTTGGACACAAGACGCAGAGTTAGCTTTTCAAGACTTAAACAAAGCCTTCATTCAAGCTCCCATTTTACAGCACCCAGACACCAACAAACAGTTCATCGTTGTCGCAGACACCTCCGAAAGAGCCATAGGGGCTGCTTTACTACAAAAACAAGATGATGATGAGTTAGAGCACCCTGTATTCTACCTTTCACACATCTTATCCGATTCAGAGCGGAACTATTCAGTGTTAGAACAAGAGTTACTCGCCTTGAAGACCGCATGCACGGAATAGAGACACTTCCTGATGGGCTCGAAAGAACCCTTTGAAGCCCGAACAGATCACCAAAACTTACAATGTTTGAGAAACTTTCAGTGTCAGAATAGCCGGCAGGCTCGATGGGCTTTCTTTTTCAGTCAATATGACTTTTACATCACATACATCCCTGGTTCTCAGAATATCCTGGCCGATGCCTTGTCTCGGCGTTACCCTGAGTGTAGCGATTCTCCGGTACAGAACCTATTTGAAAGTAACAAGATCATTGGTTTAGTACAGACATTTCCAGACCAGGTCAAATCCGAATATTCCCGTCTAGGAACTACAGAGCTTAATAAGTTGTGCACGCAACTTCATATAGATCAAGGATACTATTACCATAATAAGGCCCTGTTCTTACCCACTAAGTTAGTACAGACTGAAACCTTACGTATGTGCCATGATTCCCCCATCGCAGGTCATCGCGGAATGAAAGCTACCCAAGAGCTTCTGCTTCACTCCTTCTGGTGGCCAACTCTCAAGGCAGACACTGAAGACTATGTATCATCCTGTCCTATATGTGCTCAAGCCAAGACGCCCCGTACTAAACCAGTAGGATTACTTCGCCCATTACCTGTTCCCCCAGGTCCATGGCACACTATCTCCACTGATTTCATGTGCTCCTTACCCTCTTCAGTGGGAAATCAAGTAATTATGGTAACCGTCGACTCCTTCACTAAAATGGCCCATTTCACGGCGTTAAGAAAGTTACCAACGGCAAAGGAATTAAGCCAAATCTTTACACAAGAAATCTTTCGACTTCAT